>NC_091836.1:40210293-40513324 GCF_037783145.1 Equus przewalskii
AGAGTAAGGTGCTGGCAGATTCTGGATCTGGCGAGGGCCCGCTTCCTGGTTTACAGCACTGTGTCCTCACGTGGTGGAGGCGTCGAGGGAGCTCTCTGGGTCTCTTCTACAAGGGCACTGATCTCATTTGCAGAGGCTCTGCCCTCATGCCCTCATCACCCCCCAAAGGCCCCATCTCCTAATGCCATTACGTTAGGGATTAGGTTTCAACATATTGGGATGGCACATTCAGTCTGTAGCAACAAATCAGTGTTGCAATAGAAAAGTTTTCTTCTCCCTCCTCCTATAATCACAGAGCCCCTTGTCCTTCAATCATGCTAACGCCTCAGCAACGTCATCTTCTGAAGCTGACTTTTCCTCTGTCTCCCCATCCTGTACGCATCAATGAAGGGGCTGGCCTTGCTTGTCTCTGAAACCCTTCCTACCTCAAAGTCCTAAGTGTGGCTGGTGAATTCACATGAACACGTACACATTCACACATGCACAAAGACAAAGGAAACGGATAGAGGTTAATTTTTTTGGCCCCTTCTCATAATGACTCATCCATAACGATTTCCACTGGTTGTATTTTCTTCTGTGACAGAAACAATTTACTGCATTCCTGCAAAGCCCATTTTCTCAGCATGATCTAGTTGTGTGGTGGTTTGGGAAGTAATTTACCGATATTTTGCTGCAAAATAGCTTACAAAGACAAAGGGGTTCTGTTGACACCAAGGTGCACTCCTTATGGGCTGGAAAAGTAGGATAAAACAATTTAAAAAGTAAAAACATGGTATTATCATCTCTTTGAACTTCGGCTGTAAATCACACACCCCTAGTTGAGACTGGCTTCTCCTCCCCTTCATTTCTGTGTCTTGCTCTGAGTGCTGGCCGTGGACTGTGTGTTTGCATGGGCAAATTCCTGTTAGATCTTGTTGGAAGCGAGTTTTTCTGTTTCAGCATGAGCCCCATCCTCAGCATGCCAATGTGTGCTTTTCTTCTATGTCTTGTCTTTCACACCTATGGAAGGCAGGCAGCCGTTACCAGACCCACACCTGAGGAGTATTGCCCTCGATCCCCTGGATGCTGTCCTTGGTCCCAGCTCTTTCTCCCCCTGGAACTTGCTGAGCCTGGGAGTGCCCATTCTAGTCCCTGATCCTTCTCTGTTCAAACTGCAGCCTAGAGCACTCTGAGGCTGGGCCTCGCCAGCCCCGACTTTGGGCAGAAGCGCTGAGCCTGTCCTCATCGCTGAGCTCTCCAGGGAGGGAGAATCCTCAGCCTCGCTCCATAATCCGCTCCAGCCCGAGCTCTCCAAATTAGACAGGATTTAGGCTTCATCTTGGTCTTAGAGTTGGCACACATTTGTTATTAGTTTTGCCCAAGGTTTTACACTCCTTTTAAAATTAATAATGATTTTAGGATTTTATAATGGGTGAGGTTTATGATCGTCAGTCTAATCCTATAAGCCTAAATCCTAAACCAACATGAATTATGCTCAGAACAGCCTAAGCAGCTGCACAGATCTTTGATTTCCTGAGCAGTTGACATGAATGTGGAGAGAGAGGGCCAGCCATTGTTAGTGCCACATTGTGTTCTCATCAACCAAAGGAGACTGTGGAAATTTATTTCTAATGAAGACGGCTTCAAGGACCTAACGTAGATTACATTTTGTTAAAAATACATTTCACTTGTTTAACTTGCATTTATAAAATTAGAATGTGATCCTCATTATTTTTTTAAAGGAAATGTTAGGTTACTGTATTACCTTTCTGGGCATTTTATAATTTACTCTTTAATCATTTGCTCATTCACAAACATGGACTGAAGACCTACTATGTGCTTGGCATTATGCTAGGGGCTTCCAAAAAGATTTTACAAGTGGTCTTTGTTTTGGAGGAGCTCCCAGTGTAGTGGGGGATGTCATCCTTCTCAAAACTTTTAGTAGCAAGATACTTTTCTGTCTCTATTGCTATTTTTTGCTCCTTTAGCTGGCTAGCTGGAGCTGAAAAGTGACGGGGCTTCCCAAGTGCTGCTGATTTAATGTGAATAATGTTCCCATCCACATTCATTTCTGCCTCCCGACATCCTGACTGTTCTCTTCTTCTGTTCCTGCCAATGTGAGAAGAAATACATTTATTTCTAAACAAAAATAGACCCATGAAACTATCCTAGAAAAGGTCAAGTTTTACAAAAGTAGTCTAGAATCCTACCTGTCTCATTTTGTCTGTCCTGATCTCTGTTGAGTCCTAGGCATGTGCTAATTTGCAATGTATCATCACAGCGACAATTGAGCTCCAAGGACAGAAAGTTAATTCTCTGCTTCTTGTCTCTGGAGCTATGCAATCAGGTAAAAAGTCCAGTGGGTCTTCAGATAGGATATTTAAGGTCCAAACTGTGGCATCTCTACTCCATATTCATGGTCAGCACCAATGCCCTTGAGTGGCCTTGGGGGGGCAGTGCCAAGAAGACTCCAACTGTGATCACACAGTTATCATTGGGCCTCTCCCAGGCCACTTGGACAAATTAAGGGCATCATCTTCCTCATCCTTCCCAACTAAGTGGCCCTGGGACCCTGTGGAGGAGGCTGACAGTCCTCTTGATCCGCCAGAAGCCCATGAGAGACACAGGTCTGGTTAATAATAGAATCAGCTACTTGACAAGGTTCTTTTAATTTATTAGAGGGATACTTCAAGTGGCAGGTGTTTGGAACCAGAAAGGAAAAAAAGTGGGAAAATAGTGTTTCCTTTTGCTGTGGCACCGGCTTCTGAAATAACTCCCACCCCCAATCTCGTTGACGTTTCGGGGCTTGGCTGATCACTACCAACAGGGGAAGACTGAGTCAGAGCGCCCGTCGCCGCCTCTAGTGGAGAGCAATGCACTTTATCTAACTGACATCACCCCATGGTCTTAGGACTTCTAAAATTGGTCTTTATGGCCTTCCTTATACCCCAGGAAGGATTCTTGAGGCCAACCCAAAAGGGCAGCTTTGGCTGTTGAACAGGCAGCTCCATTAATTTGGGATGAACTGAGTGTCAGCAAATTGAGTTTCAAGGGCAGCCTAGGCCACTCGTCAGTGTGAAGGAGCCTGCCGTGTGCCCAAGAATCCTTCGTAGCAGGATTGGGAGGCTTGTTTACGTTGGTTTATGTAATAGCTACAATCCCCCAGGTAGATTAAGTAATTTCTTCATTTAGAACATCCACAACTGTATGACAGTTGAGAGATTTCCTCAACCTTGTCAAGGGCAAACGCTCACTTTATTGCTTTCCTGATTCTTCGCTTAAAGACAACAGACTGCTCTCTCCCTCCCGGCAAGTGGAGGAGCAGAGGTGAGTGGAAATTACCACAGATGTTTGATGATGCTCAAGCCCTTGCAATTGCACTCCCCAAACTGGCTAATGGCTTCTCTCCTGTGTTTTCTCATTCTGTTTCTTGTAATTTTTCCTCCCATTTTCTTTCCAAGTCAAGATCTTTGCCCTTTACGTGAAGCATAATAATACTTAGCATTTATGCAACACTTTGCATTTTTAAGACCCTAAATGATCATTAATTAGTTAATCGACACAAGATAATGCTTATACGGCAGGCCAGCTGTTACCCCATTGCACAGATGGGCAAACTGAGGTCCCAGTGGACCAACTCATGACCCAAAGCCAGGTAATCCTTCTCCCATATCACGGCCTCTGGCTTCCAATAAAGGCTTCCTCCACACGTGGTTCCCAGGAGGAAAGTCAACAGAGAAAGATCAGAAGCTGTTTTCCCTACATGCTTTCTCTATTAAAATCCAACCTCTTCCCATTTTCAGCTATTTCCTCAGCAATCTGTCTGAGCTAAAGAGAACCCCAGGCCTGTCCCACACAGTGCCTGCACTGCACATTGGGGGCTGCCTGTGACTTAATAAGCCCGTCCTTGCTCTTATCAGCACATCAACAATGGAAACTGGAAATACTTCAAGACTCAAGACCAATTCCTATCCAATATCGCTTTTGTGGCTTCCTCGGAGTGCACCCACCTTCTAGCACAGTCACGGAGGCTGTATTTTATTAGCTTATTCATGAACATGTTGCATGGGGCAGAATCAACAGGCTTGCTCTAGTCAAACTATAACACATCTATTGCTTCACTGTTTCTACATGGTTTATCTTCCTCTTTGGGATAGAAGTAATTTGGATTGATCAGACATGATACGTCCTTTTAAAGTCACATTGGTTATTACCCAACACCCACTGATCTTTATCCCAATTGTTTCTCTCTTGATTTATCTTGAGAGTCTTTCTCATGGGCAAATTAGGGGTTGTCATTGATCTTTAACTTTCCAAGTCCTGACCTTTCCGTCTTTTTAAAAGCATGCATTGTTTGGTCTGTTTCTAGTCTTCGGAAACCTTATTCAATCCTTCACGAGATCTCAAAAATGGGAGTTTTTGAAACCAAAATTCCATCAGTCAATTTTTAATGATGATGTCCACTAAGTCATAAGACTCTAGATGGCAGGGGCAATATTTTATTCATTTTTTTTAATTCCCCATAGTGCTGAGCACTGTGCTCTGGCAGATTAACAGGTGCTTAAAACCTGTGTGAAATGCACCTAAACCCTTGGGAAAGCCTACAGAATATATTATCTTGCCCAACTATCTAGGAATTTCAATTTAGGTGGGCAAACAAGTCTTACATCCATGAAACTTGTAGAAAATAGTAAATGACAATATGATCAAGGGTCAGAACAGACCATAAAGACCATACGTTTAATGCTTCAGCAAGTAAGATAATTAAGAATGGGATCTTACAGCCGACATGCCTGACAGTGTGCTCTGAGTACAGCTGGAGGCATTGGAGGCTGGGGCCCCCTTTAGGCTTTGGAGTCAGACAGGCATGGATTCAAACCTGAGCCTTCTGCCATTGAGTAGCTGTGTGATTTGGATGAGTTACTTTACCCTGAAGCCTTGTTTTACTCATCTGTAATACAGCAATATTAATTTTTCCAAGAATGCAGAGGAAAGAGAGTTTTGTCCATTTTCTTCACTACTGTACCCTCGTTGGCTAGAAAAGGATCTAGCACATAGTAAAAGACCAATAAACATTTGCTGAAACAATCAACCTCAACAGGTTTGCATTAGTTTAGGTGAGACATATATGTTAAAAATTTGACACAGAATTAGGCATAAGTGCTCAGTAAAGTTTTTTTAATCATTATTATTACACCTGGGCTTAGGAGTGCAGAGTCTTCTGACCATGTAGTCCTCGAGTTCTATTTTTCCCGTAGCAATGAGGTGGCAGCCTTTCTGAAAGAATACCCAGTCTGTAGAAACTGTACACACATTCCAAGTTGTTCCGTGTGTTTCCTCGCTGACTTCACCTTGCTACACTACCGTTTGCTGACTGCAATCTTTCTGGATCTTGGATTTCTTTGCTATTTTCCTCAGATTGTATGACTCACTTGCTGCATCTCTTTTTCTGCAGCCTCCATCTCATCTGGATGGTTGCAGGTAATTTTCTTATAAATGACCAATGCCCAGCATGAGTCCATGAGGCATAGTCTAAAGTCCTACTAACTCCTGGATAACTAACTGATAGTCCCTGGGGAGGAAAGTCCTCAGGCCTTTTGGGGAATTGGAATGACTCCTTGGCAGAGGTGAAGCACTTTCCCATCTACCTGAATTATTTGAAATTCAGAACAGGTCTAATCTACATTAGAGACACTATTTTTGTAAAGAGAGTACAGACTTGGGTTCCAGGCTCTGCCATTTGCTAGCTGTGCAATTTAGGAGAAATTCACCTCTTTGATTTTCCATTTCTTTTTCAATAAATTATGGTTAAAAATACCTACCAAATAAGATTGTGGCCAGTGTTAAGAAAAATGATCTGTGTAAAGCAATTTGTATTCTGCCTGGCATATAAGTTGCTTTTATTTTCCTGTTTCTTGTCTCCAGAAACGATGTCCAAGCTTTAATAAGTTCTCCAAGAAGGATCTATTGATCCAGAAGTCACTTTTCACACATAAAGAGAATGATGCTCAAAGAACTGACTTCTTGCAACTAACTCTGAATGTGGCCTGTACTTTCAGACCCTGCTGGGTGCTAGATGCTGCAAAGGCTCCAACGGCTGAGGGGGCACAGTCTCACCGAGAGTCTGGCCTAGCACAGCGCACAGGACTGCAGTGAGCAGCGCAAGACAGTGGTTAACCAGAGTTTAATTAGGTGGTGCAAAATCTCAGTGCCGGGGTAATTCAGAGGACAGGAAGGCCAATGAGAGCCGAGTGAGCTTTATTGAAGATGCTCTGGAAACTTCACTGGCCCTTGAAGAATGAAGTTGAGACAGGGAGATAGGGTGAGGCTTTTGTTGTCAGCATATTTAGAAAGAAGGAGATTTTCCTGAACTAGACCAGTCTTAGGGGTAGTGTAAATATGAGGTCATATACACTACCTGGCAGTCAGGAGGGCCCATGGGCCCAGGAGAAGGTCAGGGTGAGAGCAAATGAAGACTGAGCAGTGACCCCTGTAGTAGACAAGACCCAAGGGAGATCCAGGACTCAGTGCCCCTCCTTCTAGTACACAGGGCAGGGCTATAGATAGCTCTGCAGATGGGGTCCTGGCCAGCAGGGGCCATTATAGCAGGTGGCTGAGGAGTGCATAGTCAGAACCACTGCATTTCACAACTCCAGGGGGCACCATTCACGTAGAATACACTGGGAAAGGTGCCAACTAAAGTCAACACAAAGTGGCAGCCCCCAGTGTAGTCTATCCTATATGATGTGTCTTATGTACACATCAACGTACACCCTGGGAAGAAGCTATCTGTAGTGAAATAGTCCCACATACTCCACTTGATCAGCACAAGATGGGTGTTCAAAAAATAAGTTTATAAGCTTAATTATCAGGGCATTATATGCAGTACAGTAATTTTGTGACTATCACAACCTTTCACACGTCACATGTGACAACTGCAAACTGCAACTGCAAACTGCATTGTACGTTGATCATAACTTGGAATTCCCTTCATTTCAAACTGGGCTTTAGAGGCACACGTCCCCCAGAGGCTGAAGAAGTTGAGATTGTTTTAAAAGAAGGGGCAGGGGTGAAGTTTCCCTAATTGTCTTTGCTAACTTGATCACTTTTTAGTTTATTCCTTCTCTTTCTTTCTTTTTTTTCCTTCTCCTTCCTCTTTTTCCTTCTCCTCCTTCTTTCTCCTTTCTTTTTTTCTTCTGTTGACAAAGACAAAAGGTATAAGACCCCTTTAAGGAGCTGTGGGTATGAGCACTAACTTCCACCCTAGAAAAAAAATTTAGAAGGGCGCAGCTGAAGACACATCTGGAAATTGTCTGATCCTTCTGTCACACTCTTCTCTTCCCGCTTCCCGTGTTTTACATCTGAGGCTGCCTTTAAATCCTGATGTAGGATTCTCCATGGATTCTGTATACGCTGTTTTCTGCAGTCTCTCAAACTTTTTTGACTGTGAGACATAGTAAGAAATAGGCTTTATATCCTTGACCCAGCACACATGGATAAACACCCATACATACACATAAAACAAACAAAATCATTGTTACACAATATTTCACCTTGCTATGGGTGATGTACCGTGACATTTTATATTATATTCTGCTCTCTTCTATTTCATCCCATCCATCCAATTGCATTTAAAAATAATTCACTGGGTCATAACCCACTAGATTCATTTCATAACTAATTAATGGATCATAATTGGTAGTTTGAAAAACTATTTTAAATGATCGCTGACTTCTGAATTAGTCCCATCTCTGAGCGGTCTTTTGTTCCTACCTGATTCAAGGATTGGATCATTTCCTTGAAATCTCAGCCAAAAATGATGAGACCAACAACATGTATTAAACAGTATGTAAACAACTTTGAAATGATTTTGTGGAAGCAACCACATGAAATTAGTTTAAAATCAAGATATCACATTTTATTCAATGTTTAAAATTTTTTATATTTTATTATAATCTCTACCTGCATTTGGATGAAAATCCTGGTAGGCCCACGACATTTTGCTCCCTATTAAATAGGTGTGCATACTGGCCAATCAGAATGGACACTGGCAGTAAGTGATCCATATGAATGTAATGAGGCTGGCTGGTTCAACATCAGATTGGTTCTCAAATAGCCAATCATCTATTTAAGTCACAAATGTAGTCTGAGTTAGGAAATGCAAATACGCAGTCTAAGGGTTTCATCACAGTTCTGAACTTGATTTAACATCATATCAATCTTCTGCTAGCATGACAGTAGCCTTCTCTCTCCACCTCCAGCTGGCAGACAGCCTCAGAGGGGGACAGGCATTGGTACTGGAGAGGGAGGAGTGGTCACAGGAACTGGGTCATGCTCCCTTTGGGGGCACTGGGACATGCTGGCTGAGGAAAAGGTGCATGTCCATATCCAGAGAATGACAGGAGAGGCCCAAGTGGTGGGAATTGTCATGGAGCCTTGCCGTTGGGTTCCCTTCACCCTCTGGCAGGAGTCCTCTTGTGCAGGATTCAAACTGGCTCTGGACCACCTCTCTTTCTCTGGCATGGCCCACGTCTGGCCACAGGAAGCTGTGAATGCAGGCTGATCCGGGGGTGGCCACCATCTGATTTATCCTTTTCCTGTGAGACAGGTGCAGGTCACTGTCTCTCACACCGACGGCCAGAAACCTAGCCAGCAGCCTTGGGAAAAGAAGGAAGCATACTCCTTCCCCCCAGGGCTTAAATCTGGAAGCATGGTGAAAAATTCATCAAATCCTCCCTTGACCCTTTTATGTCTTGAAAGCAGGTGAAGTGCTCAGAGCTGTGCAATGAGTTTTCATTAATTTTCTTTGGTAATCTACATTGCTGTGACCACTCTCCTTGAAATTTCCTACTACTGCATCTTGGCATTGTGGGGGACTGGAATTGGTAAGCCCAAGATATGTCTCTGGCATGAGCATTATTTTGGGCTGGTTACTTTTAAAAATTGCAGACAGGAAAGAAACTCTGAAAAGTAGAATTTACTTACCCTTTGTTAAGAGACATTTACATTGTAAAGGAAATCTCCATCTGCAAAGGTGTCTCCCTCTCTGTACAGGAAGAAGGGGGATGACTTTATCTCTAGAAACTCTCACCAATGCAGAAGGCAAGGACTTAAATCTGCATAATAACCTGACCCTTGTTTACTGTACTTGTCTGGTAACCTCCTGTAGCTGACTCCCCCTACGCCCAACATCTTCTGCCTTTAGATGAAGGTGATATTTAAGGTGGAGGATTCAGCCATTTTGGCGAGTTGCTCAGCTTGCCTGAGCCTCTCCCATGCATACATGTTATAAAGCTTTGTTTAACTTTCTCCTCTTATTCTGTCTCATGTGAGTTTAATTCGTTCTCTGGCCAGAAGAACCCAGAGCCAGTAGAGGAAATGTCTTCCTCCCCTACAGCATCTCTGCTAAAATCTGTCATTTTATGAAAAATATTTAAAATGACATGAGATTATAAAGAAAAGGTAACAATTTTTTTGTACTGTAATTCTGTATTACTGTAACCCAGGTTGAATCAATCAATTTCAAAATAATCAGTTGCATTACTTAATTATGTCTTGCTTTACAACAGGTGTTTTTTCCAAAATTTATATAAACTCACTTTCTGAATAATCCTTTTATATTTAGAATTCATTACTAAAATAACAGCAAAAAAAAATCTTTAACTTTTTCTGTCTTCGCAAATGGAATCTTAAAGCAGGTATTCCTAGGAAGAGAACATGGTATCCTTCTGCTCAGTTACCACAACACGACTTGGAAGGCCAAAGAAGGTCAAGGTAAAACTCCCCGTCCCCAAGTCATCCTCCACACCCCTCCTCACCATACGAAACTACTACGAAGCAAGGGAAGAGGGAAGACAGCCAAGTTAAGCCACGAATGCAGGGAATTGAGTCAGGAAACTGAGGGACACACCATGGTTCAGGGGCTCAGGCTGCAGAGAAGAGGGCTGGGAGGGGTGTCCCTAGAGATGCAAAGAGAACCCTAGCCCTTCTGTGTTCCGGGCTACTGCGGGGGCAGTCGGTCTCAGGGTCCACTGCAGCTCGGCTTCTGCCAGCTCTATGTATCTAGGTCTCTCTGTTTCCTGCTTGCTCCTTCCCTCCTCAGGGTCTTACTGCCAGTAATGGGAAGATAATTGGCATTTGGCTTTGATCCAGCCTTCCAGGCAGCAATATTTTCCTGTTTTTACTTCTTTTGGTGGTGATTAGAATATTTTTACTATTGAGCAGCTATTACCTGAATAATGAGAGTTTCTGTCGGTGGATGGGGTTTGCCAGGTGGGGATTATGTGGAAACTCTTCGTGGATTGTAAAGGACACATATAATAAGACTAACCTGAGGGGAGAAGATTGCTGTTTAAAAAAAATAAATGACTTCATCCACTGCTGCATTGTAAGGGAGGGCAGGTTTTATCTCAGGGAAGATGGTTCTTCTGTTTAGGAAAGCCAGTTAATAGGCCTTTGGGTTAGGTCCCAAGCCTAGTCGGCAGTGGAGGATTGAGACAAAAGAGAATTAAATCTCGCTGCACAACATAGCAGAAGCCTTGACCCATGTGATCCAGTCCAAGAGCTGTGTCACATTGAAAGCAGCACAGTCCACACCGGAGCTCCAGGATGGCGTCTCCTGAGCCTTTCTTTGCCAGAGTCTAAGAACAGAGTCCGTGCTTCTTGATCACTCAGGGACTTTTGGGAGCCTCTAGATTCCCTTCTTCCAAAAGCTCTTTCTTTCAGCCAAACCATCCCATCTTCTCCATCTTGCAACCCGCTTTACCACTTTCCTCCTGTCCTCTCTCCTGCAGGATTTACTGCTAATGGACCAGGCCCATGGAGCAGCAGCTGGGGGGTACCATCTGTACCCCCCAAGTCCGGTACAGCAGTTAGGGGGTACAGTTTGTTCTCATCATGACAGTGGTTCTGAGTGATGAAGATTTTAGGCTGGTTAATTTTAAAACTGCAGATGAGAAGCAGGCTCCGAGGACTGGAGTTTGATTGCCCTTTGCTGAGAAACCTTTACATTTGTAAGGGAAACCTCCATCTGTAAGGATGCCTCCCTCTCTGTGCCAGGAAGAAGAGGGATGGCCTTATCTCTGGAAACTCTTAATGGGGAAGGCAAGAATTTAAGTTGGTTACTGTCTGGCAACCTCATGTAACTGATTTAGGGTTTTGGCTTCTGGCCTTTACTTAATCCGATTTGATTCTTATCTAAAAGTTGTGGGACCACCCAATGGCCAGACCCCACCTGCACTGATACCATTTTAACTTTTTTACGTGTTCTTTCCTTTGTCTTGTAAAGAGATGGCTCACATACCTACGCCTTAAATTTAGCCTTACTCTCCACCCATGTTTGCAGCAGAAACGGCGGCAGCAGCAGCAACATGCCGGCAGCAGCTCTGCCTGCCCATGGGTCCTGTCCCCATGCCAGCGGCAGCAGCAGCAGCTTCCCATGCCAGCAGCATCTCTGACTGCCCGTGGGTCCTGTCCCCACCCAGCAGCTCTGACTGCCCATGGGTCCTGTCCCCATAGCAGCAGCAGAAGCTCTGACTGCCCATGCATCCTGTACCCATGCTATTCCATACTATTCTCTAAATTAAGAGCACTACTGCCAGATTTTAAGAGTCCAAGAAACCTTTCTTTCGACTCCTCGGCTCACCGACCCCGCATCATGAGGACTCTCTCATATGGCTCTTGTCTTTTCTCACCCAGTGAGTAGAGGAAGGAGAAGCAGCTTGGGGAAAGAGCTGCCTAAGACAGCATCTCTTTACCATGGGAGTGGACACATCCTGTCCTCTCTCCCCTTCTCTTGATGGATTCATTTGACACCCCCAAGGCAAGCTTTCACTCACAGGTTTTTCTTAAACTCCCAATTTACTGTCTTCATTTTTAACTCTTGCTTAGTTCCTTCAAGAAAATTACTTTCCCTTTTTCTCCCTCCAGTCTCTCTCCTTCCTTTTTCTTCCCTGCCCCTCCCTGTTTCTCTTGCTCTCTTCTTTCAACTGGTGAGGGAAAAATAAAAACTGACTGTAATTATGGAGGATAAGTCTAAGTAGTGCTAGCTATTTACCTGTATCAAGCAAAAGGCAAGTCATAAGTTTTGAAGTGAAATGAGACATATTAAAGAGCCTGTGCCATCAGCCTCAACAGCCCTTGAGGCAACCTGAAGGCCGCCTTCAAGAGCATCACACAGTCTCCGTTTACCTCCTCACCTTCCTCCAATTAATCTTACCTTCTTCGAGAATGAACTTTGATGTAAAAAAAGGAGATTTCATTTTATTGTTCTACTGTTCAGCTTAATTACTGGAATTGCACAGTTGCGGTTTTCTACAAAGTTTTCGTGCAACTCCATAATACTGGAACCACATTACGCGTTAGATTAGCATCCGTGGGCTGGGCTGGATCACTATTTATAACATCGTTTCTATGGGAAAGTTTATTTCAGGTCCGAAGCAACTAACTTAAAGATGAACTTTTTGATTGTAACTTGGAACAAAGCTTATGCACTGGAAATCGCTTGCTCGTAAACGTGTTAGATAGGTTTGTGATGGCTACATTAGTGCACGGTTCAGTTAGCACCCACGGTTCTCTTAAGCTTCTCTTACCTGTTCTGTGCAAACACATGGCTGTTGGCCATGCTTGGAGCGACTTACTGGCTAAAATGCAGAATCTCTTGTGAGAAGGCAGGTGGATCCCTACCTTACATAGGGGCTCCCATTCATGTATAGAGCCCTAGGACTCTGTTTCTGCATGTGAAAGGTGAGTTCCATGGACACGTTGTTTCTTCAAATGGCCCATATTCCGTGTGGGGGCTGGGAAGTCGATTCTTTTTCTGGTGGACCTTGGGAGCAGTGTTTTATGATTGGAAACACACAGATACTCTTTTGATGGCTTCTGTGGGTCACCTTGAGAGAGTCAACCAGCTTTTCAGATCCCTTTGCAACAGCTATTTTGCAGAAAAAAATGTAATAATCGTGATACTCACACACAGCCCCTTTCATTTTCTAATGCCTTGTGATGTGTTGGTTGTCCCAGGGATGGCCGATGGAGGGTGTTTTCTGAGCCTAACAGGAGTTTGCCTCATGGATTGGGGGTTTTAATCTCCTAAGCATTTACCTCCAGTGATGACCATCTGGGGAAAAAGAAGTTGCCAGAGCAATGCTGACCCAGCCCCCACCTCCCAGAATGAGTCCCCTGTGGAGAGCCATTTACACTTAGGAAGAAATGTGATCACCTCACCGTACTGAGGTGTTGGGTGATTTGAATTGCAATGTGGTGTATCCAATCCACAGAGTAAAGAAATGGAACCGGTATCCTTAAAGCTCGAAGCTTGAAATAAGTGACCTGGGGCTGGCTGGCTTCCGCGGGGATGAAAGACTCATCTGGCAGCACCGGAATAAAAGAAGCCCTGCTGAAAATGGGCAGGCAGCGCTCTTCTCTGTGTGGGCATTCGTGTGTGTGTGTGTGTGTGTGTGTGTTTGTACATATTTGTGTGTGTGAGACATATATTTTTATATATTTATTATTTTTATATTATATATTTATATAATATATTATTAATTTATATTATTAATTATTATAATAATTAATAATATATTTTATATTATATATTTGTGTATTTTTTTCTTCTGGTCCCTGCTTTTTCTCTTTTAGATACACGATTTACTGGAAGCCAATTTTCCGTTAGGAGAAGAACCAATTTGGTTCCTCTCAGGGCAGGAATATTTGCAAATTCCTCTAAATTCTTTCCCAACTCCCCCTAAAAGGCAAGGAGCTGGTTTGCCTGGGGCTATTGCAAGAGGGTTGTGTCCACACAGAGTTAGTGGCTCCTGATATATGGGCACCTTTGAAGCTGCTGGCAGCACCGCCCTTAATAACACTCTTCTTTACAAAGTGCTTGTTAAATATTCATGAGGCCTTGCCGGATGGGCCCCTCTCACTGCCCGGGAATACAGAAGCGCTGTGCTCTGGGGCAGCGCAGAGGCCCGCTCTGCAGAAGCGGGTGCAGAGGCTTCCACCACCTCCTCTGAATCACCATCTTGGTGCGGGGATGCTGCAGAGGTGTTGGCTACAGAGTCAAAGCGGGACAGGGCGGAGGAGGGGGTGGGGCAGATGGATATGACTGTTCCCAACAAGAGCCAAGGGAGGCCTCCACCATCACAATCTTTGAAATATTAATAGGATCCAAAAATATGTTCATAAAAAAATGAACAAAACTGAAATAAAATGGAAAAGCAATAGATTGGGGGAAATGCTTGCAGGAGAGATGACAAATTAAGAGCTAGTGTCTCTTTTCTTAGCCCCACTCATCTCAGGTGGCACGGGTGTTCAGCAGGCAGAGCACAGCCACTGATGCCCTGAACCTGTCCAGACAGGGGCTGCTGAACTTGAATGTGTTTGCGCATCGCCCGTAGGTTTTGTAGTCTGAAGCTCCCCGTGCAGTAGCGCCAGGCTGGGGCCTGAGACTCTGCATTTCTCACAAGCCCCCAGGCCAAGCTGCTGCTGCTACTGCTGGTCCACCTTGAGAAGCGATGGTCTAGCTGTGCTCTCCAACAGAACTTCCTGTGATGACCGACATGTTCCATAGCTGTGATGTCCAACACAGTAGCCACTAGCCACATGTGGCCACTGAGCCCTTGAAATGTAGCTAGTACTGGCAAACCGAAGTTTTAATTTTACTCCATTTTAATAAATTTAAATGTACACAGTCATATGTGACTAAAGGCTGCCTGTTAGAGAACTAAGGAAGAGGCTTTTGTCATTTGGCTTCATAGCCAGTTTGTATCAGTGAAAGATGCCCTCTGGAACTTGTTGGCCTCCTAAGTCGAAGAGGCACTGTGAGCCCAGAGTGCCGCCAAGCTGAGCCGTCCTCCTGGGCTACTGCCTTGCTTCCTGGTTTGTCCTCCTGTACTCCCATTGACCAGTGCCAGCTTCGTGGTGTCGCCTTCCTGATGGCTCTGACAATTTACCTCTCTCTTGCGCACGCACACCCTTGAGGATGAGACCCTGTGCTGTGGAACCGCAGGTGCTGCCGGGGTCCTGCCTCAGGGCACACGTCCTTGTTGGTATCGCAGCAGCATCCCCACAGAGCTGATGTGTCCCGTCAGCCCCCACAGCCCACGTGCACTCTTTCTCCCTAGACCCCACCTTGGGCCATTGACGAGGCCCTCGAGAGAACGGTGTCAAGGCAATGGGAGCAGAGAGGAAGCTCAGGCCCTGACTTCAGACAAACAGAGAGCAAAACCTGAGTTTCTTCTTCCTACCTGTGCGGCCTTGGGCAACTGCAACTTTTCTGAGCCTCAATTTCCTGACCTAAAAAATGGAGCTCAAATAGTACCCACCTTTCAATACTGGTGGGAGGACTAGAGATAATATTTACAATATATGTTTAATGAATGGTATCTGGGGCTGCTAATAATAATAATAATAATAAATTATATCCTTTATTGCCTCCGCTGGGCCCACCGGCTTCACCTCACTTATTCCTAGTTTATTCTCTTCTTTCAACAAGCCCACAATAGATGCCCCCAAAATATAGGAGGACGGTATATAAATTGCTAAGAGGAATTGCCAGATTTACTTTACTAAGTGGAGCACGCACGAGCAAAAGTACAAATGGTAAAAGTAAAACCTGGGAATTCTTTTTAGCAATGCTAGTCATTAAATAAATGAAAAGAAAACCACTGCTCAAACTAGTAAAAACTCCGTCAGAGCGATATGATCCTGTCCTGGTGGCACTGTAAATTGGTGTCGTAATTCTGGAAAGCAATCTGGCAAAAGTCATTGATTCGGTGGACACGTATTGAGTGCTTACCAAATTCCAGGTGTTTCATTAGGCTCTGGGGATACAGAAATGAGCAGAGCCAGAGCCTTGTCCACGAAAGTTTACAAAATGGTGGGTGTTGTGCAACGTGTCCTCACAGAAATTCATCCTACTTCTTGACTCCATAACCCCAAAGAAATCACTTTTTTTTTTTGAGGAAGACTGGCCCTGAACTAACATCCGTGCCCATCTTCCTCTACTTTATATGTGGGGTGCCTGCCACAGCATGGCTTGCCAAGGGGTGCTTTAGGTCTGCACCCGGGATCCAAACCGGTGAACCCCAGGCTGACAAAGCAGAGTATGCGAACTTAACCACTGTACCACCGGGCTGGCCCCCCAAAAGAAATAATTTTTTAACATATTTTCTTATAATGATGTGCTTTGCTATGCCATCTATAATAGTGGAAAGCTAGCTACGCTCAAATAACCAATAATTAAGAAATGTTTAAAATTATAATAATTTATCAATAGAGTAAAATTTGACATTGAAATTACAAATATGAGAACTAGGGACACATTTAAAATAGTGTCAAATGAAAAGAACACAAAATAATTTAACTATGAAAAATTATTCATGAACAAATTAAGAATCAGAAACCAGCAGATTTTATAAATGAGTTCATGTTTTGAACGGAGCATTACATTGTGATAGTCATCAGAGCTGCTGATGCCTCCTGCCTCCATGAATCCTGCAGCCCACCCTTCCTACTTCCTGAACCATGGTTTCACGGTAGGATGGCAGGTCCCTGGTACCTTTGAAGTCAGGCAGGGCCATGGACTTGCTTTGGCCAGTGAACTGTGAGTGGGAGTGCCACACAGCACCTCTGGGTGAGGGGTTAAGAGCCAGTTCTCCTGAGACGGATGACTCACCACATTTCTTTCCTCTGCCGCGGCAACCAGCAACACTTCCCAGGCTAGATGCTGCATCAGCGTCTGTCCTGGAGTGAAGAGAGACGCAGCAGAGCCCCAGACGACCTGAAATGTATATTTAGCATGAGTGAAAAATAAATCTTTGTTGTTTTTAACCCTGAAGATTTTTTTTTACCAATATCCTGATCAATACAGATATGTGTATTGTTTACCAATTTTTAAATTTTATGGATCATTTATTAATTCTAAAGTGATAATACTATGTCCTTGCAGAGCTGTATCACAGATCACAGATGTCATGAACTTTACGCCCTTGGGACTCACCATCTAGGAGAGCTCCTTAGACTTTCATAAGCACTTATGGGGTTGAACACCAACTGGTAAGTTCTAATTCAGCAGTTCTAAAACTTTTTGGTTTCAGGATCCCTTTATGCATTTCAAAATAATTGAGAGCCTCAAAGAATTATGATTATGTGTAGATTATCACTATCAATATTTAGCATATGAGGAAAAAAACAAAAAATATTAACTAATTAAATAATTAATGTCGATTAATGTAAAATAGTAATAATAAACCCTTTGTAAAATGTATTCATGAAAAATAACCATAATTACCTAAATAAAAAAATTAGTAAGAAAAACGTCATTATTTCACATTTTGCACATTTCTTTTCTGTTGGACTTTATAGAGTTCAGCTGGATTCTCATATCTGGTTTTGCATTCAATCTGTTGGAATAGGTTGTTTTGGTTGAAGTATATGAAGAAAATCTGGCCTCACACAGATATGTAGTAGGAAAAAGGAGAAGTATTATAACAGGCTTTTCAAGTTGCTATGGATGGTCTTCTTTGTTACTACACCAAAACTTGACAGGTGGCAGCCGTTTTTTAAAGTTTAATTGCAATATGGAATCTGAAACCATATCGGTGACCTTCTCATAGTCTGTTATATAAAAATTCATTGGTTTATCTTGCACTCCGAATTGAGCTTTTACCTGTGTGTGATTTCGTAACATCAGGCAGTAGCCATGTGGAAAATACTGGTTGGTTAACTTATTCAGATCATCCAGAAGTTGACACATTTCATAATATGATATCAAAAAGTGACATCTATTAATACAACTACTGATCATATCAGAACAGTCTTTGAGTATTGGGAAGCTGTCAAGCTCACAGTGGCAGATATACATTTTTTTAAATTCTGATTTTTGCTCAAAAGCTCACATTTTATCACTGGCAACAAATACTCTCAGTTGTTTTCCTTTAAGTGACAGGCTCACTTTGCTCATTTTTGAGAAAATGTCTGCCAAATGCCCAAGTCTGAATAACCACGGTTTGTCTGGAATTTGTTCTTTCAAGCAAAAATTGTGTTCCAGGAAAAAAAGTGGCTAGTTGAGCTCACAACGTAACTGCACACAAGCTTTTCCTTGACATAACCGTCATCCCTGGTTTTGCAGCAACCGCGCTTTATGTGCACATCGGCCTGTCACGTGGAATATTCAAAGGGTCTGTATTTAAGGGTTGGTATTTAATAAAATTAAGCATTTTCACTGTTTAAGGGCATTCTTTTTTTTTTTAAAGGTTGGCACCTGAGCTAACATCTGTTGCCAATCTTCATCTTTTTTACCTTCTTCTTCTTCTTCTCCCCCACAAAGCCTCCCAGTACATAGTTACATGTTCTGGCTGTGCTATGTAGGACGCCGCCTCAGCACGGCCTGACGAGCGGTGCTATGTCCGCGCCCAGGATCCGAACTGGCAAAACCCTGGGCCGCTAAAGGCAAGCGTGTGAACTTAACCACTCGGCCACTGGGCCAGTCCCCTAAGGCAGTCTTTTTTATTTTCCTTACTGTGAGCCTGTGGGGGTAAAGAACAATACAACGGCTACTAGACAGTTTGGTGCCTCTGCCTTGATTCCCGTGCTTTTACCCACCGTTGTGTGTTGTACCAGGGCAACATCGACAGAGTGAAAAAGCCAAATAGCATTCTTAGTATAAGTATGAAAATAATATTCGCCCCCACAGCCTCCCAAAAAGGAGTGGAGGACTCCCAGGGGTCCACGACCACAGTCTATCGCAGACGTGGCGGGCTGCAAGAGAACTCGTGTTAGTCTTCCTCCCCGTTGCTCCTGAGTATGTATGTGACCTTGGGGAAGGTGATTTGTCTATTGGGCTTTAGTTTCCTTGTCTGCAAAGTAATAGCATTCATTCATTCAACAGGTATTTAACTATTATATGCACTGGGGTACAGCCATGAAAAGGCAGACAAAGTCTCTGAACTCATTTTATAGTATAGAGGGGACCAAAACAGTATATATGCAGGTGTGTATGTGTATTTATTTAAATAAAAACAATGTATAAATGTTTAACAAATAAATGAATGAGTGAAACCAGCACAGACAGTTGTGTGTCATAGAAATGAAATTAAGCATAGTGCTCTGATGAGAGTGGGGGTGGCAGGGGGACCCAGAAGGTCAGGAAGCCTCTGTTCTGAGAAAGTGACATTCGAGCCAAGATCTAAAGGTCAGAAGGTGCCAGGCAGATACCTTTCCAGCTATCATTTTTCATGATCTTGACAGTGCCCAGTGGGGCACCTCAGCAACATCTTTGGGTTGGAAAAGGTATGGTGAAAGAGGAGCTGGGAAGGGATAAATAACACTGACATTAGTCAACAATTCTTAAGCACCCATCACCTGGGCAGCGTTTTAAGGCCTTTACTTGTATTAACCCATTTAATCTACTTTGTGGAAGATAAAATTGAGGTCCAGAGGTCACACAGGTAAGATGTAATAGAAGCAGCATTCAAACCCAGGTAGTCTGATTCAGGAGGTATAAGCCACTGCCCGAAGTACTCAGGAAATATTTTACCATTTCATAAAACACACAGAAATCCCTTTAGATAGGGGTATCTATTATCACTATTATTGATATACATATATTTTTAAAATACATGTATCTAAATAATACAAATTGAGTTGATTTTTTTAAACATCTCACAAATTATGGAGACGTTATCTGTAGATTTCACTAAAACTGGAAGGGGGATGAGAGGAATAAAGTCTGGGCTCCATAGAAGGGAAAAGGCACAGAGGAATCTAGGGGAGAAACCGTCTGCTTTGGCCTGTTGTGGACCTGGAAGGGCAGGTTAAATGTCTGCGCCTGTGCAAGTGGGCCGTCTGCGGCTGCTCATGCTTGAGGCTGCCCTAAGAACAAAGCACGGAGAAGTCTTCAAATGCTGCACACCTAGGGGCCAAACCGCAGGACCGCTCCTTTCCTTTCCTGCTCCTTGAAAGAGCCTTCCCTGAGCACTCGTGCGCACACTAACCTTGGCCTAAGGAGAGTTGTGTGCCAGGTCGGGCTGTCTTTCCTGTGACAGGCAACACTGTCAGGAGCTGATGTGGAAACACTGAGTGACGTCTTCTGACTGAGCCCAGCACCCCTGTGAAGACCGAGCTTTCATTAGTGGGGGCTTCTCCTCTTGCCGGTACAGTAAGGAGATCAGGAGACACAGGTATGCTTGGTCTTAAATTCCCATTCAAGAAACCTCTTTTTCTTGGGCAGTGTGCTTTAAGTTTCTTCCATTTTTCCAGAATGGATTTATAGATTCCGAGTTCTGTTTGCTTATTTTTTTAACCATCAGACAAGGTTCTGGATTAACCAAAGTAGGAGACAATCTGAACAAGATGGCTGAGGAAATAAATAATTTTCATAATGTCAGAGGTGATAGATGATGACGTGGACACATAGTCGGAAAAAGCAGGTGAAATTAGACTCAGCACGGTGGGGGCTTTTCAGCCGTGGTCCTGGCTCATTTTGACAAGCCACCTTATGTTTCCTGTGAGCAGAGCCAATAGGATTCCAAAATTCTGATTTGTCAGAGATTCCTGTCTCCTTTTCGGAGAGATCACTGGGCAGACAAAACCTGAATTCGGATATTTCAATCCTGTTCTGCTTGGAGCTCCATCTCAGCCGCCATGAAGCGGATGGGAGTCAGTCATTCAATCAACCAACATTCACAGAGCAGCTAGGATACGCAGGCCTCATGCTGGGCACTGGACATACACAGTGAACAAGATAGATGCTGTTCCTCTCCAAGGAGTGGGCCACCAAACTGCCACTGTGACATGTGTACAGACTTTAGTCCTGCTGACAAATATAGTGGAGCCTGTGCTATTAAAATAGATAAGAAAATTCTCTATGATAAAAGAGTTAAACACATGTCATTTTATTTTTATTATCATTATAGCTGATAGTGGGTAATGGTGGTAATAATTAAGCACCCCTATGTATATCAAAGGTTTTTTTGTGCCGAAAGAAAATGAGTACGGGTTTCTCATAAGAAGATAGCAGATAAAATTGTTAGATATAAACTCCTTCCTCTTCCCCCTACCCAGGAACAGCCAGTTTTCATGTACCTATGACCTTTCAGCCGAGATTTAGGCAGCCGTTTCCTACAAGCACTGTCTTGGGGGAGGGTGGACAAATACTAAAACAAAGAAGTCCATTGTGTCCTGAAATTTATAATTTAAGGAACAGCAGAAACAACAGTCATTGAAAATGAACTCTTTTGATGTGCAAGTACTGGGCTTTTTAAGAGAAGGGAAGTTGACAGGGCATAAAATGTATTCCATTGCAACAGTTGAATAGAAAATACACAATGGTGTAAAAGGTAGATTCCACACACCCAGAAGAGGTGATCAAAACACTTTCTGGTTGCAGTGGTTTCCAGAGAGACGTGGAAATGGTTATCAAGACAACATCAAAGTTATGGAGCCCTCTACAGAGGAGTCCCACCTGCGCACCACCACAGAGCTAATGGTGGGCGTGGGGGATAGGGGATGAATCATCCATATAAGTTTAGTACGAGCGGAACGAAGGAGACTTATACACTCCGCCCTGGGTGTAGACTCACTGTGTGCAGGAGGGTGCCTCAGCTGTGGAGTAGCCAAGGTGAATGAGGTGCCTGAATAAAGAGGCCTAGGTGCAGCTTTACAGAATCCTGGCACCCCAGTGTGGTCACAGAAGAGCAGCTGGGGGGTCCTGAGCCCCAGGGAGGCACTGAAGGATGAGAGAGAGCAGACAGAATTGAAGTGGCCTGTGCTTGGGACAAAGACTATGCAGGGTGTTTGCTCTCGGCTATCACGGAAGACACCTGGGGAGAATGGCAAAGACTACAAGAGGCGGGTGCACGTCCAAGGTAACTCACAAAGGCGCAGAATGGGAATGGACCAGGTAACAACTCCCCAAGCAGTCCTGGAGGACACGGAGCCTGCCAGGTCCCTCCTCTCCTCATTCTGGTCAGGGTCAGGGAGGGGGGACATGGAATGTGAGTATTTAGCAAAAAGACGTTGAGTTTTAAACTAAAACAAACAGACCAGCTTGAATGGTCCAGGTTGGGTTTTCCACAACAGAGTAGAAATGGGGGCTAAGGAAAGTTCAGTAATGGAGAAATAGTGACATTCCATCTTGGCACACGCAAATTTGTGACAGGACATGCTTGCGACAGTCAACATAAGGCTGCTTTCCCCATGGTTGGCATTGCATTAGAGTTGCATCTGAGGATAGTGTTAGATGAGGGCCCTAAGGTAACATGTTAACAGTAGGAGCTATAATCACTTAGTTTATAGGGGAGCTGCAGTAGGAAATCGACAAACAGACTGAATAATGGGCAGGATTTCTAAATAGTTAACATAGAAGAGAGATCATATATATAACATATATATTATATATATCACACACATCACATATATCAATCACTGATGTGATTTCTGTTTATAGTGGGGGAAAAAGTCACATCAGTTACCAGGCTAAATATATGCATTTTGTGGGTGAGTTGAAATTTTAAGCGAGTGCCAAGTTGCTTTGGATTATCTCTGCCAAGCTGATGCCTAGCATGAGGATGCCGTTCATGAGCCCAGATCTATATAAATATGGATACCCCTGCATGAATTAGGCAGGAAAAGTGGGGCAATTTGACAGCCCCTTGCTGAGACACAGCAGCTCCCATCCTTGGAAGGGGCTGAACAGCCGAGTGCAGCCCTGATGGACCACAAGGAGGAAAACAGCAGCCCGGCAAACGCAGATGCTTTGGAGATGTTCGCTTGACAGAGTGAAGCCTGTTTGTCATACGGGCTGTCACCTATCAGTTTTAAATAGGCGGCTTCTATGGGATGTTACATAACCTGCTGGCTCACAACGGCCCCAGTGAATGGAACGGGGGGCGGCACAGAGGAGATGCGGGCTGTGAGATGGAGGACAAGGCCCTGCTATTCTTCCACATAATGGATTCCATGCCTCCTGCATTGCCATGCTTGAACACACAACAAGGGAATGGAGACACTGCTCTTATTTAAGGGCTGTGTCAATCAAGAGAAGGAAATTAATCATGGCAAAGCTGGGAGCAGAGCTGGGAGAATGAAGCAGGTTGTCTGTGGGGGCAGATACTGAGATGGTGCCTTGGGAAATTTAGGGAGTTCCTCTTTGATTCTGTCCCCGATCTACCCGATTGACATTGTCCCTCCACACACCACTTGCCAACTGAAGTCTAATAGTTGAACTCAATTCTCCCCTTTTGGGAGAGGATGTAGGTTCAGTTCCACAAGTCTACAACATGAGACAAAATGTTCACATGTTTGGGATCATGTAATGGTGTGAGCTTTATAGATGTCCCCTGGGCACAGTGTTGCTGGTTTGATTCATACACTCTTCTAAGAAGGACAGTATCCTTTACTTATCCTTCTAGCAGGCAGAGGTTAAGTCAAGCAGAAGCAGTCAGAGAAGAATCAATGCAGGAGTACCTTACTGTATGCAGTGGGCATAGTCCCAAGAATTTACGTGTAAAGTCTGGCGATGAGTTTTAGTCTAGAGGTCTTAGTGGAGCTGGCTATTTTAAAGAATCCCGCTGTAAGAACAAAGATTTCTATTGTGAGGGGGTGGGTCACTCCATGCTCCCTAATTGGTCTGTTCTGTAAGTTTGGAATTTTGCATATTGTTTTTCTTGCATTACGTACATTTCTCATGTACTGCTGAGTCATCAAAGGGCATGAAACACAAAGTGAGACTTTGAACATAAGTTTCACATAATCGTTGTTACCTAACTAAAAAGAAGAGCCTTGTTACTAGGTTAAGGGGCTGTACTAAAATGTGTAGAGTTTTTATACATCTGAGGTGGTCACCGTTGAGTTGTAGAGGGGTGACAACATTGTCAGACGTAACAGGTTATATATGGTGCACATAATCTATAGCTGTAAATTTATATGAATTGATTGTTGAGACTGCCATAATTGACTGGCAATGTGGTGACAGCTATGCCAATAGAAAAGCAGGTATGGCTGACCACACCCAGTTGTAGTATACTATGTACAAAATGGTAGCAACAATTTCTCTTGGTTAATCCCTTCCCACACTGTCTCTGGGTTTGCCCGTGCAACTTATTATGGTAAATGAGACAACAGCAAGTGTAACAGAAGCAAAGGCTTGAAAATTGCTTGTGTTTTATGGCTTACCCTCTTTTGCTGTTCTGGTGAATCCTGAGACCACACCATGAGAAGGAGTCCAGGCTGGATTGACGGATAACAAGAAATGTGTGAACAAGGCATATTTAGTGCTCCCGCAGACATCATTAATTAGCAAGTAAGGAAAGCCATCCTAGAGCTGAGCCCCTAGCTGATCACAATGATCAACCAAGCCATCCAGACAAGAACTACCTAGGCAACCCACCAGAACTCATGAAAAATAAAAATGTTTGTTGTTTAAAGCCACAGTTTTGGGGTGATTTGTTATGCAGCAAAAACTAACTGATATACAAGTTAAGAAGAGTAAGCTACAAGTGTGTTTGTATGTGCGGGTGACTTAGACACCAACAGCATGTAAGCCATCAATAAATTGATTATATAATGGAAGATTTGGAAACTAAAGAATAAGTTAAGAAAACTCATTCAGGATGATGTCTGAATTATGCAGAGGTTTATTAAATAGTTAACCTAGCTACATATATCAATAATCAAAGTATTTCTAACACAGGTGTGATGCTGTGTCACAAAGGGATTAGCACATTCTTGTAGCTGTGGATAGCTACCAGCTAAGTCTTCACAGGCTTCCCCTCGGACTCCACATTGGTCCCTGCAGGCTGGGCCTCCTTTTATGTGATAACAACGTCTCTAGAGCGTGCTGGCTCACCAGTGCACCGCAATACTGCTCTGTCCTTATTTAGGTCCAATTTATATTGTTTCAAGCATTTTCCTTTAAAAGTTGCTCCTGCTACTGTTATGCATGGTTGGTCATCTTTGTCCGTCAGCTCTTCTAGGCTTTCGCGTGTGCACATCTGCCCCTGGCGTGGGGCTGTGGGTGGGACACGTTCGCTGCAGTCTCCTTAGGAAAGTACCCCTACTTCCATCCGCTGCCCCTCATGTCTGAGGGAGAGCGTGGAGCTGAGCTGGTTTCGGCTTCCCTGAGCTCCAACAACAACTGAGCTACACTCACCTGTGTGGCTTTTTTTGGGCTCTTTGCACCCACTTCTCCATGCTGCAATCTCCCTTTCTTAGCTCAGGCTGCTGTAACAAAATCCCATAGACTGGGGCAGCTTAAACGACATGTATTTCTCACAGTCCTGGAGGCTGGGAAGCCCAAGATCAAGGCGTCAGCAAGACTGCAGTCTGGCGAGGGCTCTTCCTGGTTTGCAGAGGATCATCTTGTATCCACACATGGCAGAGAGAGCAAGTTCCAGTCTTTCTCTTCTGATAAGGGCACTAATTCCCTCAGGGGGGCTTCACCCTCATGACCTCATCTAAACCTCATTACTACCCAAAGACCCCACCTCCTAACGCCATCCTATTGGGGATTAGAGTTTCAACACATGAATTTTGGGGTACATAAATATGTAGTCCACAATGCTCTCTTTAGTCATGTGCCTCCTAAACCTAGGTTTGGGACTTCCTTAGGTTAGGGACTCTGCTCTGCCTGCATGGCTGTGTGGCCATCCACCCCCCGGCCATGTGTTGTTCTGCTTGTGCTGGCCAGTTTAGCCACAATGACAATACTGACTACTGGCCAACTTGAGCCCTTCAGGAACAGCATTAGCTATACAATGAAGGCTACCACCTCTGGCTTCTTTTCTCTGTCAGATTCAGTTAATTTCTCCCATTGCTGACCCTCTGCTCAAGTAATTTTGCATTCTCCTCTTAGCCCACTGGGCTGACTGTGTTTCCTGTCCTCTTTGATTTGAATGTGAAGGCCAATGATGATCCTAATAACCCTTTTGTGATGGTTAATTTTATGTGTCAACTTGACTAGGCCACGAGGTGCCCAGACATTTGGTCAAACAGCCTGCCTGTGTCTGTGAGGGTATTTTGGGATGAGATTAACATTAGAATCAGTAGACCCAGTAAAGAAGACTGCCCTCCTTGATGTGGGTGGGCCTCATCCAATCACGTGTTGCCTGAATAGAACAGAAAGTCTGACCCTCCCAGGAGCAGGTGGGAACTCCGCCTGCAGGACCGTGAGCTGAGACGTCGTTTCTCCTGCCTTCAACCTGGAATGTGCTCCCTCTCTCTCCTGGGACTCCAGCTTGCCCACTGCACATCTCGGCCTCCACAATCACATGAGCCAATTCCTTATAATAAATCTCTCTGTGTGTGCGTGTGTGCACGTACACACACTCACACACACACACACACACACGCTTCCTATTGGCTCTGTTTCTCTGGAAAGCCCTGACTAATACACCCACCTTTGGAAGCTGTTCGTCTCAGGAGAAAACAACAGACCCTTTTCTCCTTGTTTTTAAATGCTCCCCTTCTCTTATAGAATAAAGCATGCACACTCATGCTTAACATGCATGATCTGAGTCACACATTCACAGCATTACTGCTCTGGAAGAAACTGTCAACTAACATTTTAAAATTCTTTAACCTTTTTCTGACCTAAGATAAGTGAATTTTACTGAAATTTGACTTGAGAAGACACTAACCTGGCAATGGGTACTCCTCTCATGAGCTAACGATGGATTTTGGGGGGAAAAAACCCACACGACTGCCGTGAGACAAAGAGCGGGAGGTGGGTAAAGTAGGGAGCTGCACAGAGCACGAACACTGGGACAGGGCACTGCTGAGGGGACGCCTAACCTGACCCCCTATTCTGGGTCTCCACAGGGAAATAAATTTGATTCAGGGCAATCTGCAGTGAAAACTTGGTGATGCCACTGAGTGGGGCCTTGAGTGATTTAAAAACAGGAAAACAATCTAACCTGACATTAGGGGTGGTCCTGTGCCGTAGACAGGATGAGCTGTACTTCTCAGGTGCTGAGGGAGCGAAGGAACCAGCTGCAGGCTCTCTGGGGCACAGATGAGAGAGCCGTGGGAGGGAGGCTCCCAGCCGCCGGCCAAGTGGAAACTGAAGGGAAGCCACACCAAACCGCCCGGGCAAACCTGCGTCCGGGCCCCTGCGGTTCCCCCATGTGCACGCAGTTCGGCTCCAAGAGTCCCTGCACTCTGCTGCAGCGGTCTGTGTCTCGTGTACTGACTCTGTCGTGCCTGAAAGGACGGAGTCGGGAGTCGCACCCCACCGGCAGCACGGAAAAGCCACGCCCAGAGCGTGGGAGAGGAACACCGACCTGGAGGAAAGGCTGGCTCCGCGGCCTCGCGAACACATTTCAAGAGCCCTGCCCTAGTTGCCGCCGAGGAGCTCTCCACATCAGGTGGGCACCGCTTCAGGGGCTGCAGAGAGAAGGGCCTTAAGGGGAAGAGGCGTGCTCCTCTGGACGCTGGGGGTTTCCCGGCCCCGGGGGTAGAGTGAGGGAAGCAAAGCTTTCTTAAAAACTGGACTCCCTGTGCTCGACTTTTCTTTTTATTTTTCCATTCACATCTACCAGTCTCTCAAGTGTATTGTGTTTGGGTTCAATATGGAAATACTGGCAAACCTCACTCCTAGTGGATGCCAGACGGGGAGCTATCTGCAGCCAGGAGCTTTGTTTCAAGTGCTCTCGTGGTTTCGTCTCCAGCAGCATCTCCGTGTGGCTGAGAAAGCACTTTGGGTCTGTGCTGTGTAATAGGAAGGGGAAACCGTGTGGGAAGCCAAGAGCTTTGCTGCAGTGCCTCCTGGGAGAGCTTGGGGAACCACGGGCTGAGGGAGCGTCCGAGCCAGGAGGCAGCGGTGACCCAGGGCCGGCGATCCGGGACAGCCACTGCTCCCTGGGGCTCCGCCTCCCGGCTGGCATGCCCATCCTACATCCTACGCCTGCACTCGCAGAGGGGCTTGCCTGGCCCCGGTCAGGCAGTCCGCTGAGGAGGTTTCTCTTTCTGCAGTCTGATGTGCGATGTATAACAAGGAAACATTCTGAAAGAGATGGAGAAAGGAAACAATCCAGGCCTCCCAGGGGCTGCGGTAAGCAGGGAGCACCTCGGCCGCTTGTGTGACTCTTCCAGCACGTTCCAGCAGCAACATCCTGTTACGCCGGGCTAGTCTGTCCCCAGACTCACGGAACCACAGTGTGTTTGGGGATAAAGGAGCTTGTGAGATCATGCAAACCAACGTTTGTTTTCTGATTTGAGTTTCTTGGAACAATCATGTTTTGCAATATGTCAATAAATGTTACGTCAAGAAAAAAAATGAGTGTGTGTGTGTGGTGTGGGTAATGTCTAAAATTTGAAAAGTTTGGGCTAAAAGAGTTAAATAGGTGGTTTACTGCAGGATAATTTAGAGCTTTAACATGCCAGTGCACAGTGCAGTGTTCCTGAGACAGGTTTGGCCAAAACCTGCAATAAAAAAGACACACACACGTACAAACACACATACATACACAAACACTCACAGACAACTTAAACAAGAATTTCATAAAATGATATTTACCCTTTCTATACATAATGGTCTCTGGTATCTTTTATTCTAATTTATTTTTTAAAAGATTCATTATAACCCACTTCATTTCATGGCCTATTTATTAATTGTTCATGGCCGACAATTTGAAAAACCAGTATAGTATACAAATCTGTGTGAAGGTGACATATTATTTTCCATTTCCCCAATTTATTTGACTGTGCAATCCTTCTGGTGGAGAGAGTACCTACAGGACTGGTGTTCCATGGAACGTGCTTTTGGAAATGCTTAGCTAATTCAAGCTCTTCTTCTTCTTCTTTTTTTGGTGAGGAAGATTGTTCCTGAGCTAACATCCATGCCACTCTTCCTCTGTTTTGCATGGGGGACACCACCACAGCATGGCTGGATGAGCAGTGTGTAGGTCCACGCCTGGGGTCCGAACCCACGAACCCTGGGCTGCCGATGCAGACCACGGGAACTTAACACTAGGCCACCAGAACAGCCAATCCCTTCTTTTCATAGCTCAGGGCATGAGGACTAAAAACAGTGCGTGACTTGCCCACAGTCACACAACAGATTAGTTAGTTAGTGGCAGAGCTGGAGCTTAAACTCCAGGTGACCTGACTCTTAGATTGGTTTCCTTTTTCTACATCATAATGTACATACAACAACTTAGTGTCATTTTGAAAATGAAATGTGTAACCCCAGTAAAACCCATACCCCAGGGAAGATGATGATTATAACAATTGCCATAAGAGATAAGCAATTAACAATCAATTGATACCTGTCAGATAGAGGGTAATGGAGAAAGAAGCACAAAGGTGATTAAGACGCCGTTTCTTCACTTTAGAGGTGTACTTCCTAGAGTGAGAGAGACACATATAAGTACCTGAGATATAAGCCAGTCCATGATAGATGCTTAAATAAAGCCATGAGCAGAGGACGTGGGAAAATGGGAGGAAAAGTGTCAAATGAACATGGACTGGAGATCTGAGAAGACTTTTGGAGAGTAGAATTTTAAGCCATGAGAGTTGGCCCGGACTTTCATGGACATAAAAGCGAATGAATAAGTGTAGAGGTAATTGATGACACTTCAAGGGAAAAGAAAACATGAGCAAAGTGAGGGAGGTGCTCAAATGGGGGGCATTGGGGTAGAGAAAATGCCATGGTGGGAAGTAGCGCTAGAAAGGTGGACTGGCATTGTTTATGTAGGACCCGGGTTGCCAGGCTGTATCATTGGTATTATTTTGTAGTCCATATGGGACCAATGGGATTTTTTTGAGCACTGTTTCCAGTAATATTTTTCTGATATTCTAGAAGCTGGAATGCAGATGAAGATACAGAAGAGGGAGGATTAAGTAACGAAGTTGCTGCAATAGTTTAAGCAAGAGGTGATAAGGACCTAAACTTCCCCAGAGACAGCAGGGTTGAAAAGGAGGAAGTTTGGCAAAGAAATATATTTAAGTTAGAATCATGGGGATTTGACAAGTAATGAGGTGAAGAAGAAGAAAAGAAGAGTGAGTTGAAGAGGTCTCGGCACTGGGGTGAGTAGGAGAAGAATGATGATGTCAACTGTTGTATAGAACCTTGGAAATGAGATTTTGAGGGGAAGATGGTCATATCCTTGGAGGAGATAGGATTGATGAATTTCAACCCAAGAGATACTCTGAACAACTTAAAAAAAATTGAAAAGCCAGTACCACAAGGATCCTTTCTGGCTTGAAGATTGCCCCAAGATAACTCTGACATACCATGGGTTCAGAGGTAGTGAGTAATCAATTCTTTCTGACTAGATTTAATTAGTTACCAGAGAAGAGTTTTCTAACTTCTTTCTCATGAAGGCTTTTGCTCTGAGGTGTTTGTGCAATAGAGTTCTTTTCTCTGGTAGTCACAGACATGAGAGCCTTCATCCAGGAATGGAAGGCATTTTGGTATTCCTGCGGTATTTTACCTTAGCAGAAGAGATCTTTCATGTTGGGCATAAATGGGCAAATAGCAATAACGTCATGATGAAATGTCAATGACAATGAACATGAAACATACGGAATTTGGTAAACAAATCAGCCAGACTAAGGTGGAAAACTCATGATCGGTAGTCAAGAGCAAGTTTTCAAGATAGAGGGAGGTGAGATGATGGAGGAATCTTAATGTTGAGAAGAAAAAAGTGGATGTGGTAAGGTTGAAAGCAGAAAATCATTACCTTCTTGGGGAAATTATATGATGCGAAGAAGTCTTTAAAAAGGGCTGTCTAACAAAAATTCTTGGTGAATTAAAATTAAGGAAATATTCAAGTCAGGGAGATCTCTAAGGTTACTGCAATAAATTAAAGGATTTGAAGAGTGTTGTAGCTAGTATGAGGAAGCTGAATTGTTCTTGTCGAGTTATCAATAACCTCCACTAAAAAACATGATGTTCGTTTACTGTCTTCAGTTTATTTAATCCTTTAACATTTTAGACACTGCCAATCACTTTCTTCTTTCTGACACATCTTTTAAGAAATTTCCTAATTTAAGTATGATATATATGAAGAAAAGTGCCCATATAAAAAGTGTATACATAAATTAGTTTTCATAACGTCAAAACTCCCATGAAACCACCCTCCAGAGAAAGAAATAGGATGTTACCAACCCTACAGGCCTCCGCTCCTGTCCTCTCCTCTCTACCTCCCTGATCTCCTGACTTCCACCACCATCCGTCTGTTTTCCCCTTTGGGTACTCAGCGTAAATGTCATTACATATTGTATTCTTTGTATCTGACTTCTAGTGCTCATTAGCATATCTGTAGGATTCATCTATGTTTGCAAGTAGCAGTGGTTTCTTTATTCTCATTGCTGGGTAGTATTCCATTCCACAGATGTTATCATAATTTAAACATTGTAGTGTTAATAGATATTTGAGTTCTTTCCAGTTTGTGTCTACTATGAATAATGCTGCTATGAAAATTATCATACACGTCTTTTGGTGCATGTGTGGACACATTTTTATTGGGCATTTACCTAGGAGTGGAATTTTTGAGTCATATATTTTCCTCCAGGAAATACTGCAAAACAGTTTTCCAAAGTGATTATACCAATTTACATGCCCACAAGTAGCGCATGTCAGTTTCAGTTGCTCTCTCTCTTCATCGACACTTGATATTATTTTGTGAAATGTCTATTCAAATCTTTTGCTTATGTTTTAATTGCTTATTTTTTTACTTATTGATTTAAAAGTATTTATATATTCTGTATATCAGTCTAGTCCTTTATCAATTACATGTATTGCAAATATCTCCTTCCACTCTATGGCTTGAGTTTTACTTTCTCAGGTTTGAAGACAGAAATTCTTTATTTTAGCAAAGTCCATTTTATCAATCTTTTTCTCTTGGTTGGTATGGTTTATATCCTTTCAAGAAATCTGCCTAAATCCAGGTAATGTAGATAGTGTTCTTTTTATCTTCTAGAAGCTTTGTTTTTCTTTTATATTGGGAACTAAAATCCATCTGAATTTGCTTTTGTATGTGGTGTGAGGTTTTCCAACATTGATATTAAATGTATTCAATATCATTTATTGAAAAAATTATCCTTTTTTCACACCACCACAGTATTGCCTTTGTCATAAACCAAATGACTGTATGCAGATTTCTTTCTGGATTTTCTATCCATTATCTGCATAAGACTAAACTTTCTTATTGACGTAGTTTTATAGCTTTTTAATCATTCATAGTATCTAGCAATTCAATCCCCCAACTTTCTTCTTATTCTTCCAGATAGCCTTGGTTAGTTTTAGTCCTTTGTATTTTGATAATCTTAGTATCAACTGGTCAATTTCCACCTGAAAGGGCTTTTGAGATATTGATTCAGATTGCCTGGAATTGGTGCATGAATTAGAGAAGAATTAGCATTTTCACAATATTGAATCATTGTATAACCAGTCTATGAACAGGGCATCTTTCTCCATTTACGTAGGATTTCTTTCATTTCTCTTAGTAATTATTTGTGGTTTTCTATGTAAAAGGTTGTACTTTTTTCGTTAAATTTATTTCTCAGAGTTTAATGTTATACAAAGCTGCAAATGATATAGGTTTTGTAATTTTCATCTCATTGTTTGTTGGTAGTAAGTAGAAATATAATTGATTTTTAGATAATTAACTTTATGTCCAGTGACCTTGCTAAATGTACTTATTAATTCTAATAGCTATTTTCCATAGATTATTTAAAATTTTCTAGGCTCACCATCATGCCATCTGTGAACAGTGATGGTTTTATTTCTTTCTTTTCAATCATGATACCCCTGTTTTTCTTGCCTTATTTCACCTCCACTATAATGTTGAATAAAGATAGTGATAGTGGTCTTGTTCTTGATCTCAAAGGAAGTCTTCAAAATCCCATTAAATGTTATTGCTGTAGTTCTTTTTGTTGTTGATAATTGGTATCAAATCAAGGAATCTCCCTTTTATTTTTATTTTGATAAGAATTAAAAAAATTGTAGCATAAATGATTGTTGAATGTCATCAAATCTTCTGTATCTAATGAGATAAATTTTTTTCATTTAGTCTACATACATGATAAGTTATATTGCTTATTTTGTTTGGAATTTTTGAAACTGATTTTGAGAATGATGGCTTGCACTTTTTGTGTGTGCGTGTAATGTTTTTGTCACATTTTGGTAGAAAGTTACATTGGTCTCATAAAGCTAGTTAGATCAAATCTGCTGTGAAATCCATCTATTGGATTTATAGTTTCAGGGCTTTTTTCCCAGTTGAAGAATTTCTGTTTGATTTGTTTCTATACCTTGCATTCTCTGGTGAAATTCTGCATCCTGTCATCCATTTTCTAGAATATATTAATTACAGCTATTTAAAGTCCATTTCTGTAAACCCAAGTCTCCATCATCTGTGACTGTTTTCTACTCTCTCTTTTCCTTTTGGTTTTGTCTTTTAGTATGTCTGATATACATATTTTTAATTCTAGACATTGAGTATAAAGAATTATACTGGAGGATGTTATCTTTCTTCAGAGTAGTTCACCTTACTCTCTGGCAGCCAACTAGCATAGAAACAGATCACATCGGTCCAGTCAGAGAGTGAGCTAACGAAAGGGGGATTGCAAAGCTACTTTCTGGGTACACCTCCTAGGGTCAGCCCTTCAAAGGTGCTGACCGAGACCTGGAACATAACAGATGTCTCCAAAATATGTATTGAATGAGTAAGTGGATGAATGTTGGGAATAGAGGGGAAGAGTAACCGTGATAGACAATTCAAAAAAAGAAATATTTCCAAGTAATAAGTTAGATTCCAGGAAAAAGGAGAAAGAGGAATCATAAATGGTAAAAAGTTTCTAGACTGTGTATGGCTTTACTGATGGAGCCAGTCATTAGGAGCAGGCGTAAGGGATTTGAAATGGAGACGCGCAGAGGGAGGAGGTAGGACAGCTTATGAGTTCGGTTTTAAGTTAGATAACATTGTATGCTGGAGGACAATCCAAGTGCGGACTTATGATAGACAGTTAAAAATATGGGGTATGAGCTGAGAGGTCTGGGCTGGAGGAGAGAATGACATCAAAGCTACCTTCCAGCCCACAGGTTACAGAATGTAGAAATTTCATAAGATTATATAGATTTCACAGCTATTTAGAGTGGCATTTATGGATATAGCAAGAGACATTTGGACCAAATGAGAACTAGAATGCAAAAGTTCTGCCTTCTGAAAAGTCCAGACATGATTTAAGTTCTCTCCTAAGTTCAGAGAGATTTTGAATGAACAAGCAGAAGACATTTGTTCATTTTTCTGGGGGGAAACTCTCAAGGGGATATCTTTTTCTTCATCTTCCTGGACCTCTCATAATCTCAGGACCACCAAGCACAGTAATAGGGAGCACATTCCTTTATAAAAGAAAAAATCTCCGTTTGTTCTTTAATATTCCCTGTATAGGCTCCTGGCTATTTTTAAGGTCTTCCATTGTTTAATCCACCTTCCTGATCAGTTAAATTGTTGTTGGATTTGTCCTTCTGCATATCTACATAGTGATAAGATACTGCATTCAGTACCAGAGTAGACAGTTTGGTTGCATAATTCACCTACATAGCCTAGTGGCCATTCTGTTTAGAAAGTGACTGAACCACACAAACCTATTAAGAAATCCATGATTTCCTATTGTGGGTCTGTATATATTCCTTGGGAGAAATATTCTAGACAGTCTCGGTGATAGCTCAGAACTGCATTTCTCTCCTTCTGGGCAGTGATAGAGCAGAGCTTCAAGTATTTGTGGTTTCGGCTGAGCCTCCAGCATGAATTATAGCACTGTGTTCCAGGACCCCTTTCGTATCCTATAGTCTGTAATAGATGTTTCTAGTTCTCATGAAAATATTGAACAAACATCAAGGAAAGATGTTTTACAACCTGAAGCTAATGCAGACGGTCATTAACATTGTTATTAGAGACAATCCAGATGATTTAGCCAAGACCTTTGACAAGGGTATACACCTGTCCATGAATAACAGGTGGCTGTTTATTACCCATGCTATTAATTAGACAGAGGGTAAGGATGGAGGGAGGGTCTACTCCAGAGCGTGTTAAATGGTGAGAGCGTGAGCTAAGGCATGGTGATAGGACACAGAGCTGCCAGGACAGGCTGTGGGCACAGGGACAACAAGACACTGGCCTCAGGTCACCTCATAGCTCTAACTCAAACTCAAACGGCATCTTCCTCCAGAATTCTACGGAATGTGAACTCTAGGAGCAGCTTATTTCATTTCTACTATTGTGACGCATCCTTACCACTATCTTGGGTGTTTGAGGAAGACAAAAATCTATGCTTTCCTCTATTTTCCTATCACCATTATGACATTTCTTCTTGATAATATTGGGACTGTGTAACCATTACAGGAAGAACGTTAGTCTCAGGTTGAATCTTGCTTTAGTAAACAGAATGAGAAATTCTGAGTGATTAGCATGAAGCAATTTTTTTATTAAAAAGTAAAATAATACTTAGTTAGAAGATAATAAAGTAACTAATTTACCTTAATTAACAACTTCAGGAGCAAATCAAACAATATCAAAATGTTTCATAAATGACCAAGAAGGAAACATACACGTAGACGACACAAGAGCCACATATGGTCTATCGCAGTGAACTTGTAACCCATTTACCTGTCTCTACCTGTTTAGCCTGTTCACAGGAAGGTTTGCTATAAGGCCACTTACATACTCTGGAACAGTGCAGCAAGTGTTCACTGTCCCCTGTGCCACCTCTTACACGTCTCACTCGTAACTGGAATGCTGAGTCAATGTCCTGTCTCTTTTTCTTACTATACAATTTCTCCATTCTTGTAACACTATAGCTCATTCTTGAACCTGTCTTCCCATTTCTTGGTGGTGGGATGATTATAAATATCAATAATAACTTACATGCTCACTAATCCTTTTTGAATTCTTCTTCTTATATGTTAGATCCATTTCCTAATGCTTTAAATGCATTATCTGGTTTAATACTCACAGCAGTTCAGTTCCTAGCTTTTGTATGAAGACACTGAGGCTTGTGGACGTAAGATAACTGGCCGCTCCCAAAGTGAGTGAATGGCACAGCTGGGGTTGAGGCACACCTAATCTTTTCTCTGAATTTCCTGAGATTCTAGCAAACCCTCAGACTTTGATGTGCCTGCAAATCACTAGCGAGTTTTGTTACAGTGCAGATTCTGATTCCCGGGTCTGGGATGGGGCTAGGACCCTGCATTTTTAACAAGCTCCCTTGGGGAGCTGATATAGCTGGTCCTGGGTCAACTTTCAGTGGCTAAGGCCAAGATTGAATTCTTTCTTCCTTGAGGAAGGGGAGCGGGGGACATAAAGAGTAGAAAAATTTCCTTACATCATCTAAAATCTGACAGTGTCTCCTCAACCTTATCTCATGGCATTTTCTGAGTCCCAAAGGGGAAATAAATTCAGTCTTTTTTTCCCTCTGCCTCCATTTCAATGGACAGCCACAGGGAAGGCTTTCTCTATTGCAGAGGGCCCAGGGCAGGCCATCGCCCCTCTGTTTTTCTGCAAACATCCCGGGATGGTGAGTTGCTATTGGGCAAGAGCAGAACTTTTGATCTTCTTAGAAAGTCACTCTATTGTTTGCTTCAAAAATGCCCCGAGGCTGCCAGTTCCCCCAGTTGAGGCTTTAAACATACGATGGCCATTTATCTATTTTCAGTCCTTTCAAATTCCTTCTCATTCTTGTGATTTGGGACAGGGGAGAGGGCAGCACCTGAATGGCCACCACTCACCATTCATTATCCATTAGATCTCTATTAAGCCAAAGAATTTTTTTCCAATTGTTTCTTTCCTTCTCGGGATAAAGACCTTTTTTCACGCATTAAGCCTCTGATCATTTTGCTGCCCTTTTCTGGAACTTCACTTTGTTGGCTGTGCTTTCTTTGAGGCAAAGATGATCAAAGCAGCTCTAAGCATGCCAGCAATTTTTACAATAAATAGCATTTTCTGGGTTATTTTTCATTCCTATTTTAATGCAGCTCACTCACCTTGCTTGCTCTTTAAACTGTCCCTGTGCATTTTCTATGGCTTTATATCAAACAGAAAAGTCACTTCAGATTACATCAGAGTACTTGCCCCTATCCCAGATTCGCCTCAACTTAATATTGAGGTTGGAGAGAGTCAGAAAATTGTATTCTCCACAATGGTTTTCTTTTTCTTTTCCATTTTTTTTTCCTTTTTCTTTTGGAGTTTATAGGGAGCACAGAGATCTGCCCTGGCCAGAAGTAAATCTGCAAAGATTTGAGAACTTAAGAGTTTTTCAAGCCTTTATCAAATCCTCGACATTCCCATTCTCAACGTGGTGCTCCCACAGCCTGTGTTCTCACTTTCCGAGTCTTCCTCACGGATAGTCAATCACCTACCTGTTGCATCTGTTTCTGCTTTTCTGACTCCAACTTACTCTTGTTACTACTATGAGGACTACTTGCCGTGTACAGAGCAATTCCTCTTCACGGCTAAAATTTACTGAGCACTTACCGTGTGCCAGGCACATTTTAAGAATATCACATGTGTTTACTCATTTGGTGCTCTGTGCAACTCAGGAAGCAAGTTCAGTTATTATTCCATTTGACAGGTGAGGAAATCAAGGCACAGAGAGGGCCAGTGACTTGACTACAGTCACACAGCTATTTGGTGGAGGAGGCAAGACTGGACTCAGGCACTCTGGCTCTGGCACCTGGACTTTTTCACGCCATTCTCCTTCTTACTGTGTAAGAGGCAATGCATTAAGTGTTTTATATACATTATCTAAATTTCAGTAATAGTATGCCTCATTTGAAGAACTCCACGTTTCTAATACTCATTCAAAACAAACTATATCTCAGTCTTTTAGGAAGACTTTATTAACTAAAATAAAGGAGTAAGCAAAGCTCAGCAATTCCAGCTACAAATCGTAAGGTCAGTGCCATGCTGGTCACACTGGGCATTTATGGGTTTACATCTTCAAGCTTCCATATAGACACTGAGCACCTAGGGGGCGGGGGAAGAGTTTTATTCACCTGAGAATCAGATCTGTAATGGTCCCTGAGGAAGGGTTAAGCACTCTTCTCTCAATTGTTCGGGAACTGATTCAAAGCTGCATAGGCCCTGAGAGGTGGGTGAGTATGGGAGACGGGGTGCGGGAACCCTGATCGAGCCCCATCCCTCACTGCCAGCCCTCTGGAAGGTTGCTCCACACTGACACTGTTTTCTCTGAATTCTTTCTCTTCTCTCTGCACTTTGAGCACTCTTCCCCCTGCTTGTGCCTGGCCAATTTTGCAGCTTCTTCTGGCCAAACATTGTTGTCCTTATAGGGCAGAGAGCTGAATTCTGGTTTCTACGTGGCTGTTGACTGTGCAGGGCTGGGGGTGGAGCTCATTTTTCCTCAAAATTCTTTTCCTGCTATAATTCAACACACTGTCACCATAAGGATTAAAAGACTCCCATTTGGTCCATCCACAAAATCAATTCTATTGACTTCATTGCTCGTGACCTAGTACCCTGGCTGAAGAGAGGCCCTCCCAGACTGCTTTATATTCCGAAGCTCTCGCAGGAGGCAAGGAAGGGTGCCAGAACCACATAACCCACCTCAAGTCCCTGGTGGGCGTGGGATTAGTGGGGACATCTCAGTTTACCCTGTCACCCCCAGCATGTCAGTCAGTACTCAGAGAGGATAATATTTACCTCATAGGGTCATCAGTTAAGGAGACTTCACGGGTAAGATGCCGAGCATAATGAAGAACATAATAATCATTTCATGAGTGTTGAGCGCCTCCCCCGACTGCCACCCCTCCCTGGCTCCTTTAATTTCCTCTCCTACCTCTATTTCATTGTCACACAAAACTCTGAGCCGAGAGAGTGGACGTTATTATGTTAGAGTACAGGAAGCAAACTGAGGTGGAGAAAGATTTGCCTACGGTAACAGTTCTAACCACAGGCCCAGGACCTGGCTCAGTAACAACTGATCAGAGCAGGCTTTGTTCTCAGTAAAGCATATTCACTCACTATTGTGGGACTTGGGTTCCAGGAATCCAAATATAAATGCAAAATCATATCAGTAAGTGTTTAGAATAAAATAGTAACCATAATGATGATATTTGCATTCGTGTAGTGAATTTGTTTACTGGCAATTCTATAGAAAGTGTGTTTATACATCATCTTCTTCCAAACATACATCAGCTGAGTGCCATTTCACTGGTGCAGTAGAAAGTGAAATCAGTAGGAACTCTTTCAGTTACAAGTAATAGAGATTTATTTTATGTTTTACTATAGCAAAGATGTAGTGGTAGGCAGTGGCTCGTGTTGGTTCAATGATGTTAGGGCTCAAGTAAGCATATCTGTAGTTCTATTTACGTCCTCACGATCATAAGATGGCTGCAGCAGTGCCAAGAATCAGGTCCTGCATTCCAGTTAGGAAACAAAGAGCAGCACAGAGTATTTCTCTTATCTGGGAGAAAAACTCTCCTTGTTTACCTCTCACTGACTAAAATGAGATTAATGCCCACCCCTGGATTAGGGGCTGAGTTCCTGTTTCCTAAAATCCAAGGATTCTCTCTGATTTCTAAACAAATGTGGAGTAAGATTTTGCCTGTTAGCAAGAGAACTGGCTTTAAGCAAGGCAGTTAACAGTGCCTGACATAAACGGACAGTGGACTAGAAGTAAAATGAACAAGAAAGTCAGTGTTTTTCTTCCATTTGCTAACTGAAGCACACTGTAAAAATCCTTACGCCTCTGCTTTCTTACCTGTAAATTGGAGATAATAGTAGCCTATTCATCTCATAGGGATGGGGTGAGGGAATAGGCGTATACAGAAATGCTTTGAAGATTATAAAGCACCGTGAAAAAGCAAATGATTATATTTAGGGCACTTTTTCATTTGGGGGGATAGTGCAAAAGCGTAAAACTGTCTCTTCCTAATGGAACTCATAACCAGGTGGAAACCCCAGCTGTTCACATATGAAATTTGCAATAATCTAAAGTTTATCAACTCAAGACAAAAATAGCAAAGTTATTACAAATAGCGTAAAGAGACAATAAAATGTAGTGGTTACGACTAAAGGATTTCTAGTTCCGCATACGTAGTTCCACACTGAGACTTCAAAGTCCCAGTGCCAGCACATCTTAGTCCTGTGATCTTGGGCAACTCAGTTATCTTTTGTCTCACTTTCCTCATCTATAAAACAGAAGAAAATCCTCACAATGCTTTTGAGAAGTTAACACAAGAAATATACACAAAATACTTCGCATAGTGTCTGGCTTAGGAGACGAACTCAATAATGTTAAATAACAAATAGTTATTATGCGATTGACTAGAAATTTCTCTTCCCTCCAAGCCTCCTGCATCCCTCTGGAACCATGTGCCCCATGTCCTTGGGAAATGACTGCCTTTTAACACGTTGAACAGGTCCTGAACGATCTCAGCCCTCACACAAGTTCCCTGAAGCTCCAGATTAACCTTTTCCGAGAGGGTTATTGACAATTTACCCTTAGAATTTGCTTCCTGTCTCTTAACTGGCTTTGGATTTGCAATGAGACTGTGCCTCAGCCCTGAGGTTGCAAATGAACTCATTCCTCTCTTTGCCTGAATCTTGGCCTTTTGTTACATTGAGTGAAAATGACCCAAACTGGATTTTCCCCAGGCTGGAATGAGAGATGTCGAAATGTCAAGAGATATCAGAAAAAGGGAGGCCCCTCAAATACGGTCCCCCCCCCCCCATCTTGTATCGGGCTCCTATTTATCCCCATGAATATAGTTCAGAACTTTGGGAGAAAAGGATGAAGGTGGCCAAACTGCCTTGTGGGATTTGGGCGGGATTCTTTCTGTCTTAAATTTTAGAAGTATTTAATATGTGAAGACTGTTATTTGGAGACTAGTCTGGGACTGTTTTGCTTTGTCAGAAGTGTAAACAGGAATTAAAGTGCTGGGTAGCAAATTGTGATTTAAATTAGAATTGCAAGAGGGCTGGACCACAGGGAAGGGGATTTTAACTTGACGGCTTAAAGGAAAGGCTGTGTAGACCCCTTCACTGCTACAAAACAGGAGAGGATTTTTAGGTCATGTCAGTTGCTGTCCTTCTCAGCATCTCGCCACCACATTTCGGAACCTTAGTGCGATTCCTCCCCGCCTCCTAAGCTGAACCTGGCCGGAGAAGGCAGCAGAACAGCAAGCTCAGACTGGCTGCTAGTGGGGTCTGCAGAAACTTTGCAGCGATGGACTTGACATGGGCCAGCAGCCCACCAGGTGCAGCCTCCTCGCTCTCATCCCAACGACTCTCATGTGTGGTTCAATCCGGAGGGCTGGGTTTACTGCTTTTCCTCTTGGAGCTAGTGTGCTCTTCTGAATCATGATCTGTTTAACTAGGCTCTGTACTTGCCCTTTCTTACCCACTCACTCCAGCGAAGGCTGAAAACGGAGCTCCGTTCTCCAGCACCAAGTTGGGCCCTACTGCAAGTGGATGGTTACTCCTGCCCAGAAAGCCCAGAGCCTGTGGCCATCCACTGCCCGTGCACCAACCTGGACTTTAAGGAGACCCTTGGACAGAACTGCGGGCCTGTTGGTTACCATTTTCCAGGGGTCAGTCCCAGAATCACATTATCCTCTTGCTCTCAGGCTCCCTTCTGTCATCCTCCTCCCTAAGACCCCCAAACTGAAGATTGAGTGTGCTTTGTGGTCAATCCACCTGAAGAATGAACAGTGATATTTTTGTACATGAACTTTCAGACACCATCTAGATCTGCTTTCCAAGCTGGGCTACCAGCCGCCTGGGGGTATGGGGCAGTGGCCTCATGCACAGGTGTTGGAACAGACATGCCCAGGTTCAAAGTGCGACTCTGCCATGTACTAACTATGTGTCCTTGGGTAAGTCACGTCATTCTCTGAGCACTCAGTTCTTCATCTGTAGATTGTAGGTGGAGATAATGAAACCTCACAATGAAGTCATTCTGGGAACACACTCAGAACTGTGCCTGGCACACAGTAAGTGACAATACAAAGTACCTATAATATTATGATTAATAATTCAGGAAGGTAAACGTTTTCTTAAATCTGTGCCTTCAAGTAGTAAACTTAACTTCAATTTAAAACATGCTTTTAAACATTAAAATAAACGTAGACGCATTGTGAAGAGAGTGCAACATTCATATAAACTTTAAAGATAAAACAGGTGACTTCCAACATTTCCGCGCTTGTTGTGTGCTACTTGAGGCTCCCCTCTGACAGCCTGGGGGGAGAAGCTCTTTTCTCTGCTGTTGGAGGTATTTCAAAGACTGGAGTGATAAACAACAAGGCTTAAGTCAGAAAGGAAAGAATACAGGAAATATATTTGTGGGGAGCAGATCAATGTGTTAGCTACAGATAGTTAATAAGGAGATTGAGGTTGTTCCTGGCTCCTTTCACAACAGACGTTTACCCCTAGTTCCTTCATCAGCTCCATCCAACCCTTCCTATCAGACAAATGGCCACAGAGAAAACTTTGCTCAAGTTGTAACCTGGAGGGAAGACCAGTTAGGGATCTTTGTAGCAGGGATAAGTTTCTCAAACTCTTTCCACCTCAGTTTCCTCATCCGGAAAATGGGTTTATAATACTTACCTCGCAGAGTCGTAGTAGAATTAGATACGTGTCTCTAAGCTATCTATCACATTTCCTAGCCCTTCTCGGCATCACTGATCCTACCACCTTGGCCCTGGCCACCTCCACCACTGACCTGGCATACTGTGCTATGCTCTTGGCTTGTGTCCCTGTTTTTATTCTCTCCGTACCCCCTGCTCCTACCTCCTCTAACCACAGAGCACCCAGAATTATCTTTGAAGAACTGAGATCTACCTGGAAGGCTAGGTGGAAGGAACTGAGGAGGCGGGCAAGTCAGTGATATTTGAGCTCCCACCACACTTGACACCATCTTGGTGGACCTCCTTCCTACCTCTGTACAGGCCTGGTCTTGGCAGGGATCCATGGCAGTGATGGACAAACCTCCATTCTGCAGAGAAGCCCAGCCTCGTCCATGCCTTGTTCTTACTGCACATGACTGGGAGAATCACATTAAAGCCAAGAATGAGATTTGCATACAGACATTAGGCAAAGAATCATCTCCCTAAGCAGGAACCACGCAGCCCATAATTGCTGTCGGTATCTAAGGTGTCAGGCCTCTGCTACCCGGTGAGGCTGCAAACCAGCTTTTTCATCATAAAGGAATGAGCTGCCAATGATTTTCATAGCTTGATTAACGCTCTTCAAACCAATCTCCATTGGGTGCAGAAGTGAAGCCCGAGGAAGATGGATGTTTCCTATTACTTGATGTAATGACTGTGAGGCAGGCTAATGAAACCTTTACAGCCCGAGTTTACACGAAAAAAACCAACAAACACAGATCAATACCTGAGTTACAGTTCGAATGCATTGATAAATGGGTGACAGGCTGTGGGCCTGGCTTTGGCACAGGAAAGGAGAGCAGGGAAGAGGGGTTGGGGCGTGTTGAGAGGGAGCTGGAGACAAAAACAAGACGAAGAAGAAAGAGCAAGCCAGAGTTTGGACGGATGGGGCCCAAGGGCACCAAAAAGAGGTTGTGAAATCTGAGCACATGGGTGTCAAAAGAAAGAGAAAGACCAGACACTCTAGGGGTGAGAGTGGAGGGAAGGAGGGAGGCTGCGCCACCAGGCGTCCGCTACTGAAGGAGTCAGGTCCAGAAGGGAAGAGGCGACCGGCTTTGGTAGTTGCCCTCATAATGAAAATGGGCAGCCCCTCTCCGCTCATTCTCCCCTGTGCTAATTAAAACCTCCCCCACTGTTTCCGCTCCGCGTTCTCATTAAGATTTTCTCGCGGCGACGCAGAGTGCTTTTGTTTCCTGCGTCCTACCGTCAGATCCCTGATGAGGAAGGAAAGGCTTGTGCTCAGCTTCGGCCTCTGTTCTTCTACCGTTCAGAAGCAACCCTCGGGCAAGGTGACACCAACTGCTGGCTAGGGCAAAGCCAAGAGAGTCTCAGCTTCTGACAAACGCCCATTCATCTTCTCAGACACTGTTCCTGTGCACCACTTGTGGCTCAGGGTGGGAATGCAAACTGGAAAAATTCATAGCTTTAGCAGGATGCCCCTCACCTCCTGCAAGTCCTTTGACTATGCTGAAGTTCATGGGCTGCAGTGGCCGTCCTCTCCCCACGCCCCTCGCCGACTCCCTCACCTCACAGAACATGTCATTTACTTCTTAATTAGGTTCATTGTCTATCGCGCCCAGCTCTCCTGCAGGAGAGGGATTTTTGTGTGTTTTGCTCATTGTTGCATCTCCGGCACTTAGAACCCTAGTAGTTCCATAGCAGGAACTCAATGGATGTTTGTTGAATGAAGAAGTGAATGAGGCCTGGTCACTGTGCTTTAGTCCTGGCCTCACAGTGAACTGGCTGAATGACTACTGCCTTGCATCTCAGTTTTCTTATCTAGAAAATGGGGATAATAATCCCTATTTTATTTTTAGGAGTTATAATAGGAAGAGATGGGTTCTTATGTGTAAAGAGTTCAAAAAATATGAAACATTCTATAAATGTGATAGGCCCACACTGTTTACGTCGCACGGGACATCCTGTCCTCATAAACACTGTAGAAGCATCACCAGCAAGCAGACCATGTTGATACGTGTTTGTTTCCCATCTCCTTGCTGAAACTGCTGCCTGCTCCAAACTCCTGATTCACGAAGATTGTCCCTATGTCTTTATCCAAAGAGAAATTATTTTGGGGGCCTAGTGCCCCAAAATATTAGAACCCAGACCGTTGAACTCTGTCTGCAGGATCTGTTGTATAAGATGGGCACTTACCAAGTGGAAATTGGACAAAAGCCGCTGTGTATAGACTCTAAGTGTGGCTTTCAGGACCTGTGCTTTAAATAAAGGGTACGGCGTGACGCCGGCTCTCCAGCAGCAGAGCCAGGGGCAGGGTTCTCCGGGGAGCGTAGTGCCTCCGGTTTTGCTGAATCAGTAGGAACAGGCAAATCAGCAGTAGGCATGGAAAGTTCTGATCATCACAGTTTGCTCTGGGTGATGAAGAGGGGCTGGGACCGAGGGAAACAATTGGGTGTCTAACTATGGCAGGCAAGAGGACCCCGGGAACTGGCAGTGAGAAGGACACGGGGCTTTACCTCCTTGTCGCTGGTCGCAGTGGGTCATTTGATTTGTGTGAAGTCGATTCATCGAATTCTAGTTACCCAGGCTGCTCCCTGAGTGTTACCGCCTTCTGGCAAATAGCTCGCGCCAATCACTGGGCCTCGTAAGGATACATGGCTAGAAAGTTTGCAGTGGCCAAGCCCAAGTGGTTTTCCATTAGTGCCTCTCTCTGAATTCCTAGCTCTTATTCTGCTCCCCATGATGCTGGTGTGGGATGCACATGCATGCCCGCTCCCCTGTGGTGGTAGGTGTGGCCTGCACACGCATGCCCATTCCCCTGTGGTGTTAGGTGTGGGATGCATGCGCATGTCCGCTCCCCAAGATGTTAGGTATGGAATGCAAACACACACCTGCAGTTAGAACCCCAACTATCCTGATGGGCCCTCTTCCTTCCTCAGGAAGTAGTGGTGGATTGGGCAGGGAAGAGGCTGAGGGGATGAGTTTAGAGATGGGCTGGAAATGGACTGCCAGTTCTGCCACCATTGGCTATGTGACTTTGGAAATATTACCACAACTCTCTGAGTCCCATTTTCCTCCCCTCCATATTGCAACCATAATTCCTCTCCTGTGTAAGAACCAAGGGAGACCATGCAATGAAAGTGCCCACACATAGTCTGTGAGGAATACGTGACCTCTGAATAGCAAGAGGAGCTCTTCCGAGCTGCCTCTCTGCACTGGACCTTTCAATTCCTAACACTAGAAGGGAAAGAGAACCGACCTTGAATACATGTGCTGGACTCTCCTAGGAGCCCCCTGTATGTCATCATGTCACTCCCTACAATGGTCCTATGTGTTGACTAGAATTAGCCCCACTTAACCGATGAGGAAACCGCAATGCAGAGAGAAGAAAGAACCTGCCCAAGCTTAGGTTGCTGATAGAAACAGCGCTGGGACTCCAAGAATCTAGCTCTGAGTCCAAAGACTTTCTCTATCACTAGGCTGCGTCCCGGGAGACTGAAGGTTAACCAGAGAAGATTCCAGACTGCGCAACTAGTATACTTTCCCCACAGCCCTGGGCATGAGACACATGGCTCGAGAATTACTGCACACGCCAGTCGTCCACCGCCACCACCTCGCGACGCAATAATGAGAACCACCTGCTGCAAAACAAAGCAAGGAAAAGAAAAGAAGGCTTCACTGTGGGCTGAGAATAGCTGCAATTAGCAGCGGCGCTTTGGCCAAGCACACAGGCAGAACATGGGGAACGACAAGGCACAGCCCTCTGCAGCCAGAACCTCAGCAGAGAAACCCAGGAGAGAGTTGTTCCTAAGGACCTCCAGCCTTGGACCCGATAAAGGAAAAAATGAGCTAGTATTTGTTGAGCTTTTACTATGTGTCACACAGTGTGCTACATACCTCCATATGCTATGCTTTATTTCCACTTGAAATCATCCTGTGAGCTGGCTCTTACTCCCATTCTACAAATAAGGAGACTGAGGCTCAACAACTTCCCCCAACTGGAGTAGAGCCAATAGCTAAGTAAAGGAATGTAGCTGAGAACTGAGCAAAGGCGGAGCCCAGGGGAACAAGGGAAGGAGAGCTGTCGCTGTGCAGATGCTAGTTCTTCTTCTTGAAGGCGCTGTCTCCCCAACCCTGTTCCACCAAGAGCCACTGCTCGACTTTGAGAGTCAGGCAAATCATCACCTTTCTGAAGCCTTCCCCAGCTCCCCCTGTTGGACTCGTAATTCAAGAACCTGACGTCATACCTAGCGTGCCGGCACCCACCTCATCGATACTCACATATGTGATGGCTACACAAAAAGTCTGGAGCAGCGCCCCCTGACAGAACTCTCCGGATGATGGAGATGTACTTTCGTCTATGCTGCCAGTGCAGCAGCCACTATCACAGTGGCTGTGGCTTTCGTATTGGACAACACATGTCTGGAGACCTGGGTTTTCTCTGCTTTCACCACTGGGGCCATCAGCCATTTCATTAACATGAAGACTTTGAGGGGCAAAGAGACGCAGCTGATTCTACACTTGGGGGGAATCCAGCCACGCTTCTAAGAACATGACTAGCTCATCTTGAAGCATCTTTGAGAACTTCCTCAACTTCCATTAGCTGTTGCTCCAGGATAGACACCAGGATAAGTGTAAGAAGTGTAAGGATTTGGTTCTCCACGGGCCCCAAGTCCCTCTCTGACAATAAGGGAGGCTGGTTAAACTCTTCAGAGGACCGTTTTGGGTCCTTTGCTTCTCAGTTCAGCACTGTGGGAAGCTGACAGAGACAGACAAAACCTGGGCATTAGCAGCTGGTGGGGAGCGGGTTAGAGATTAGTGTGCAGAGCGGGTAACGTGCAGATGGAAGACATCTGCTTGGGAGCATTTGAGTATCTTTCAGGACTCAAACACTAGGGCACGGCAGTAGCTATTCCAAGAAGTGTATCAAGAACACATTGATACTCCTTTAGAATGAGCCATCCTCCTTGCAGAGCACCTGGGGCCTACCCTAAAGGTGAGCAAGGGTCAGGGGCTGGCAGAGGTGGGGCAGGTGACAGGAGCTTTGGCAGTCTATGGACAGCTTTAACTCAGAGCCATTAGACCAACTCTGAAGGAACAGCAGTTTAGCTCCCTACTCTCCAGCGTGGTTGGGGGAAGAAAGCATGGCGGACCAGCAGCCACTGGGTGATGTGAGGTCCCTGGTTGTAAGTGGCTGAGACATCATTTTCCAGTTAGGCTGAGCTGCCTTGGGAGGCACCAGCTTGAGGCACCTCCTGGCTTAGTTAATACTGTGACCTGGGAGCTTGCTCTTGCAGTAGCCTTTTGAAGAAGCTCTTTGGGAAGTGAAGTAGTTATTAATTGCAGATTTCACCCAACTCTGTGGGCCCCTGGATTCTAGGTGTTAGTGGTTTACTTGAATATTAAAGTGTAGTGGGGAGGGAGACTGGGTGGGTCATAGTCCTTTAGTGGTTCTGGGACATCAGACACAGTGAGGTCTCGTTCTCCTCCATGAAAATCTGACCCCACCCCCTTGCCGCTACCTTGGGCCAGTTACGTATTGCGCCGAGGAGACCTCCTTGTTCTCCTTTCTTTCCTATTTCAGGCCTTCTTTCCTCCTGAACTGCGGTGGTACTTTTCCCTTCCAGTCTGGGTGGGTACAGGATTCTCTAAATCAGGGCACTGATTCTGGAAATGCATGCTTAGTGAATGATGGCCCACGGTTGCTAGGCAAATCTGAGCTGGCTGATTTCTGCATGGAGTTCCCAGGATTCTCCATGGAGTGGCTCAGAATGGAACAAATCATTTGGCCCAAAGTAATGGGTTTCTCTGCTATTAGTAGAGGCAGCTGTGCATAACGACAAAAAGCATTTTTTACTGGCTGTCAGGAGCTCTCTAGACCTGCCTCTGTCACTGCCTAACCGTAGAGCCATGGTCTCGGAGGGCCTCAGTTTCCTAATCAATAGAATGAGGGCACTGGACCAGGTCCCATGCTTGCCAAACTGTATTCCTCAGAGCCCATTGTAGAGATGGTGGCAGGTGGGATGCTGGAATCCCCACTTCTGCTTCTGCTAGATTACCTATGTTTTTATGTCTTTTACTGGTGTATATATCTCTGCATAAGATTTGGTTTGAAGAAAGTATTTGGTGGTTAAAAATAATTTGAAATCCCTTGACTAAATGATCTCTAAGGTGCCCTTTTAACTCTATAATTTTAAGGCAGCACCTGCTAATTGGATCTGATCATAAACCCGGGTCAGAGACTAACAGCTTGTGGTAGGCTGTGTTTCAACTAATTTTAGCAATTTGCTCACTTCTTTCCATTTGACACTCGGGGTTAAATATGTAGCTGGTTTTTTGTGTACAAGCGTTTTTGTTTTTAAGCTAATTCTCTGAGGTCTGGGAGATTGTAATGGGGGAGGCTATCTCTTGTCGCATTTCCCTTCTGAGGGGCCTCTAGGATGGCGGTCGGATCTGTGAAGAAGGCTGAGATTCTGCCTTTGCCCATCTCTTCTGAGGACTTCAGATGCCTCTGCCTCAGGACGGATTGGCATATGGGGAGTCAGAGTGGCTTCCACTCCTGGGTCACAGGAGAAGTTGCACCTTACTACCCTATGCCAAACATAGTGAGTCATGCTCTCTCACTAGCCCCAGAAGGTCAGCCATAAGGATGGATTCAATGGCTTTGTCATGAATACCCATCTTGTGCTCTAAAGCTTCAATTCTTCTGTCTGCTCCTCTGCTATTTGGGTTTGCGCTCTAGGAATCACACAGGGAAACCTGCTCTTTGAGATAGAGCTAAAGAACTCCTTTACCCCCAAAGTTGTTTTATTTTTTCTTTTTAAATCAACTTTATTGAGGTATAATTAACATGCAATAAAATGGACCCATCTTAAGTGTACAGGTCTACAATTTTGAGAAATGTGTTCCCATGTAAATATCATCCCAATCAAGACATAGTACATTTCCACCGCTCGTCACTTACTCTTACCCTCTATGTTGTACCATTGTTATGCCAGTACAGCATAGTGGAAGAATGAGTGGTGGGGTGATGGAAATGCTCTATGTTTGATTGGGTTTAGGTTACATGGAATAAATACATTTGTCAAAATCCATGCAACTGGACACTTCAAATGTGTCCAATTTACAGTTGAAGAAATCGAAGCTTAGAAAGATTAAATAAATTTCTTAATGTCACTCCCTTATTCAGTGGCTGACCCTAGATCTGACCCAAGGACCGTTGATTTCTACCCCATACTCTGAACTACCACCTTATTCTGCCTCCCTTTATTACCTTCTTCACACATGGAGATAATGCAGGCTGGGAACTAGCAATCTGGTTCAACCTTCTCATCGTCTAAATAAGGAAACAGAGACTGAGAGGTGAGGTGATGTATGCAGGAAATCAGTGGCGAGGCCCAGAGCAGAGCCCACACTCAGTATGCTCTCCATCCTGTGATGGTGCTTCGCATGGTGATGCTCGTACCTTCATATCGATGATGAATTATCACATCACAGGACCTGCACCCAAGAAGAGCTCTTCATGTCCAATTTTATTACAATGACTAGTCCTATGAATATGAAGTGCTTTACAGTCAGACTTCCCAGACAGAGCCAGAAATACAAGTGAACCACGTGGGGATCTTGTTAAAATATAGATTCTGATTCAGAAAGGCTTGGGAACCCCAAAACATTTTTGAAGAATTCAAAAACAAAATGAAGTAAATTTAATTTAGACATTCCTTTAATTTTCCTCTCTCCCTATGGAGGAAAAACACCCTCACACACATACACACACAAGCACATGTGCACACATGCATGCACATACACACACATCGGCTTTGGTCACAGACACCAGTGAGCTTCTGATATCAACCTTAGCATGACCACCAAAAGCCTTGACCGTAAGACAAATTCTTGGACATGGATTGATTGGTCACACTCACAAACCACAACCGAATGTTTTATTGGCTTACATTTTCCAGCTGGAATTAGATATCGCAGGATTGAGTATTTTGATTGACTTTGCATCTGGGTCGGTCAAAACTGCAGGTCCCCGAGAATGGCTGTGTTGTGCTGAGAGGTTTTCATCTTGTGCTGCCAGAAAGACTTTTGACTAGTGATTGATTGATAGATCCCGATCCAAATCCAATTGCTCATCCTTTCTGCCCAGAAGGATTTGGGATTTATTGATCTCTGTCCAAGCTCATCTGGGAAGAACAATGCTGCTACAACAGAGGGAGTGCCACTTGGGGTCCTACATTGTGCTGCTTTTGTTTCTCCTGCCAACTCAGACCAAGGCTTTATCTGCAGCACTTGCAGCAGCTGGCAGGCATGGTTCCCTGCCTCCGACAAATCTGATTCACCATTCCACTGCATGTCCTTTGATGGCAGGTTCATTCAGGCACGTTACAGCCGTACAGATGCAGGCTGACCCAGTTAGCTCTACATGCGTTGTGAATCCAGTTAATTGTATATCAACTAATTGCATAATTCATTTATTAATGGACTGAATTAAAATCCAAGTGTTGCGGCTCCTCTTCAGAGCATCAGGGTTAGTGAGATGCAAAGCCTTAAAAGAATTTCACTTTTCAGATCCGTGTTTGTCCCCTTCCCAAAACTTATTCTCTCTCTCTTTTTCATTTGGGAAAAGAAGTAATCCGTGAATTGAGTAAGTATGAGATTTTTTTAAAAAGTAGCTACATTATTAAAAATATTAATAATCCCTCATATGTAGCTTCTTAATATTAGGGTACAGATATTGACAGATAACATCGATGCCACCCGAAAGAATAGTTTTGAGAATGCATATTCCCAGTTTAGAAGGAAGTCCAGGTTTCTCTTGGGTACCTCCAGCTACTTCCTCCTGGAATGACTGTCCGTTGCCAAATGGTCAAGGCTACATGAGGTCTCTGTTCACTAGGGGAGATACACTCTTACCACCCGTGGGCCCCAGAACCCTGGCCTTGGACGCTAATCTCTTCAGAAGGAGGTTGCATCTTGTCAGCTGTCAGCAACAAAAAGCAAAGGTTCAGCATTGCTTCTTCCTAATGCCTGCCCTAAGCAGCTACCTTATTGTCCCCAAAGTCCTTCTCAGTACTGGTTTGGGGAACACTCATCACACTTATTTCTGCCCCTTTACCACAAGTATAGGAACAGCCTTCTCATTTACTCCGTGTCTTAGGTTGGGGTTCCCCAGCCGGAGACCTGAGATAAGAATTTGAGTGCAATACTTTTGGCAGGAAGTGAACTCAGGAAGCACCGGAAAGAGGAGTGGGGAAGTCAGACAGGAACAAGAAGGAACCCGAAAAGGGGCTTGTTATCAAGCAAGATATCACTGGGGGCAATTGGGCTCAGTCCATGTGAGGAACTCTGGGAGTCTGCTTAGAGCATTCCTGCCCACAAGAAAAGAAGCTCTTGTATTTATCCTCCAATTCTCACCCGTCATGGATTGAGGCTTCTCCTGGGAGCCTTAACTCCTTGGCATTTGTGGTAAGGCCCTCTCTCCAATGGCCTGAGAGAAGCCCTCAGGTGGACAATTACAGCTGCTTGCAATAGGATCCTAGAGACATGTGGGAAGGTTGAGGGCCAAGGGGATGTGAGCAGGGCATTGATAGACTAGAGTAACCCAATGGCTCTTACTAGGTCAACCTTCTTTTTTGTTTGTGGCTCCCTAGGACCTAAGGAAGCTCACACCAATCCAGTTTAATTGCTTCCATCTTGTCCACACTGTGGGTCCAGAACAAACTGATCTCTGGCTCTAGAGGTAGAAATTTCCCCACCTCTCCCTTATTTTATACTCTTTCTTATCTCCCAAAGGTCTAATTTCCTGCCTCAGGATTAAGTCTCTTCCCAGAGGGATTCTCAGTGTGTCACATAAATTTGTTTCGGGGAAAGCACACCCATATCCACAAGTGTGTATTCTGTCCCCATACCCCGAGAAAACATTTAAAAAGTTATCTGAGAGTGGGATGTTTTTCAATATCCAGTGAGTAAGTGTGATACATCATTATCTTGTTATAATAACAATAATAATACTTTCCCTTTATATTATTTTTATAATTCCCAATGCACTTGTATTTTCTGAGTTGATGCTACCCAAAACTCCTGGGAGAGAGACATTATTAGATATCAGCAAGAAGAAAACCAAATCCCTAAGAGGGTAATTCAGGCCCTGAGACAGTGTGAAATAGCCATTAAAAACTCAGGCTTCTAGGTCAGTTAACCTGGGTCCAAATTTTGGCTCCTTCATGTACCAGCTGTGTGTGCCCGAAGACAATTTGCTGAAGCTCCCTTAGATTATTTCCTCAAACAGGAAGCGAAATTTGTGATAGTACGATCCGTTGGATTGTTTTGAGGCTTAAATGGGATGATGAGGTCAGGACATGTTGTTATTACTATTAACTGACTCAGTCAAAATCGCACAACGCATGGGGCAGGCCCCGTGGCCGAGTGGTTAAGTTCGCGCGCTACGCTGCAGGCGGCCCAGTGTTTCATTGGTTCAAATCCTGGGCGCGGACATGGCACTGCTCATCAGGCCATGCTGAGGCAGCGTCTCACATGCCACAACTAGAAGGACCCACAACGAAGAATATACAACTATGTACCGGGGGGCTTTGGGAAGAAAAAATAAAATCTTAAAAAATAAATAAATAAATAAAATGATTAAAAAAAAATCGCCCAACGCAGCCCAAGCTGGAGCCCAAGTGTTCTCAGTGTTAGTCTTGGGTTTTTTCCCACCATTCCATGTTACTGGTTAAATCCTGAAAAATGAGCCCAAATCAGGCTTTTTGGGGTTGGGTCTGTGCTGAACTTTCCCTCAATTCTTAGAAAATGTGCAGTCAACTTTGGTGGGTGACTTAGGAGGAGGGAGTTTTCCCAGGCCCACAAATGAAAATAAAATTATTGAAAAATAGATCCATAGAGCTGCAGTCCACGTGGCTCTAAGAGAATGAATGTCATGTACCCAGCACAAAACTGTCTTAACCAGAATAAATTTGCCTTTTTATGCTGAGAGGAGGCTGAAATGAAGCTTGCAGGGTCTTGGTGTCAGCAGCATCATCTTTATATTCTTAAATGAATAACAGATAAAGGATTTGCCTTATTACAGGAGAAAGGGCCAAATGTGTTTGCTTTCAAGTATAGAATAAAATGAAATGCATATTCTCAATGTGTAACTTCATTTTGATTACCCGTCTGGAGAAGGAGAGCAGAAAAAAGCCGCCCATATCCACCCAAACTCTCCCTCCCTTTTTTTTATTTGTTATTGAAGCAAATGAGGCCAATTGTTGGAAATTTCTGTGTAGCCCTCAATGGCTCAATGGTGACTCTCACTGAGATTAATGCATTTAATTTACCTCTTTGGTATATCTGAGACGCTATTCAGCAGCCAGTTGGGAGTTCCTGGTCCTATAAGCCGCTTCACGATGAGATGCGCTGTGGCTGTCTCTACATTGGCGTGCTTTGTAAGGCTTTGCCCGTGCCGAGGAAGGAGCAGGGTGGGCCCTGCCTTTCGAGATTCCCTGCCCACTCCTCCGGAGATGGCCATAAGCTGACAAATGTGGGAAAAGTTGAAATATGGGAGGAGACAAGCACAAAAGACTTGTGTTTACCATCTTTCCAAGCATTCTGTCCTGTCTTATTCCAAAGTGTTCTCATCAGCAAAGAAGTCGCTTCCATTCAGGGCAAAGTTCCCGATCTGTGGGGTAAGGTAAGGTGACTAAGTTGTTTTCTCTGTGGCTCAAATCCTTTCTGGCTCTTAGATGTTAAGTATCAGCTTTGGCATTGCTCAAGACTAATACAGTGAAACTTCCCCTTTTCCATTTATTCTCAAATATTTAATGCTATCTAATTTATGTCAGGTCCTGTGCTAGGTCTGGGGGTACACATACAAGAGGCACGTGCTCCTCGCCTCCTGGTTCTTCTAGCCTGGTCGGGGCGACCCACTGTACACACGCAATCACACAAGGATCTGTTCAATTACAGTTTTGATAAATGTCACTAGAGAAACACACAGGAGACCTAGTCTAGACTGGGGGATTTCAGGAAAAATCTTCCTGAGGAAATATGATTTACATTATATTTAGAAGGATGAGTAAGAACCAAGAGGAAATGAATATTTAATGACTGAGGTGAGAGTAGTACCCAGGCCTCCTGGCTTCTATCCTACAACTGGGTTGGTCCATTTTGCTGCATCTCTAGAGTCCAAGCTGCCTTGTGGAGAACATTCATGAATTCCAGACAGAAACTCTGCCTCTGTGGTCTTTTGGTCCCCAGTCTTCAGTATGCTTCCTTGTTCTGAGACCCCCAGTAGAATGAGAGACACTCTCCTATTTATATTCAGCATTTCCTGGGTGCCTATCCTCAGGCTGTGGTTGTGAATTGCTCTACCCACTCTCCCCAAAGGACAGGAGGACATTCAGCCACCCCTCACCATCTCCTCCAACCCCACCAGGAATATCTTCTGCAGGAAATCATTCCAAAGGACTTACCTTTAGAAGTTGAACAATGAAGCTGTGGTCCAAGACTTCCTCAGACAACTCTATGCAGGGTCAAAATAAGGGAAAAGTGCTTATATGGTCCCCTACTCATGGATAGATTTCCCCTTGAGACTCAGAAGAACCCTGAAGAGTCCACCTTGGATGAAATTCGGCAAGGACGCGATAGGTTATCCCTGCAGAAGGTAAGCAAATCTTCTAGGCCAAAGCAAGGTCCCACATCCAATTTCCCCCACACAATATGGCATGGTAAGGATTCCTCCAGAGGACAAGAGCAAACACAGCCTTAGAAATTCAAGTCATGGATAATTCACTTAGAGTTTGGAACCAATGTTTATAAAGGAATGTGAATGAACATTTCAAAACCAGCTTCCAGTAAAAATTGAAACTTGCTACCTGACATCAGGAGCTCATTGCTTCTACTGGGGCCTCGGTCGTTCCACTTGTCAGTACGGGACAACTGCCCTCATGATACTCTTTTCCTCATTGTGATAAAGATGGGTGAGGTACTTAAAAAATGCCAGAGGAGGGTACTGTCTGAACCAGTATTATTAGCAATTTGCCTCTCCTGTCAGAGAGAGTCGACTGAGGGTTGGGACATACAGGCCCTCCCTCAAAGTTCTTTAATGGCCTGACTGTGTGGATTGGAGAAAACCATGGCCCTCTCCCATTACTCCATGGGCTTTGTTGTCAGGCAGGAATTGCAACAGCTCTCTCTCCCTCCGTGCCATCCTCGTCCCCTGACTGCGGAGACAATGAGCTCTAAAGAAGAGAAACATCGTGTGGTGTGATGTGTGAGCCTCAGAAGGCTTCATCATTTACTCTGAAATGTTGGCACAGCATCAAGTTAGTTCTTATGTGACATTAAAAACCTCACTTCAGTGAGGAAAACAAACAGATAAAGAACACCAGCTAATGACTTTGGAAGGCCAGAGAGCAGCTGAAGTATTGTTTTTTTAAATGCAATAGATTTTAAACGGCATTTCCAATAATGAATAAGTCACCCAATTACTGCACTCTTCTCATTCTGAACACCTGTCCCAGTGACTCTCAATCCCCAGAGTGACTTTTATTTTTAACAATATTTATTATCATGAGTGTTATCACATTAGATGAAATCAGCTGGAGATAGACGCCGCATTCATTGATGGCATCGAGGCGCTGTGTGAAGATTGGTGAGAGTGTTTTTCATCTTCTTTCAGATGCCACAGCTGCTCTGAGCTGCCATTACTGACGGTCCCCAGTGGACACGGAGATAATCTCATAACCACCCTACAGAGGAAGATCACCCTAGGGTTCTCCCATGACTGTCACCTCAAAGGGGCCCTAAGTGTTTCACAAAGCACTTGCAGGAGATGAATCTAAGAACAGCTCTGCTCAGCAACCAGAAGCCAGTGCTTTGGGGAATGGGACAAAGGAGCTCTGACATCGCCACAGAGCACTTCCCATCTGCTCCTGAGGAAATGCTAGAGAAATCTCAGGAAGGCAAAGGGGCAACGACTCAGAGGTGCCTTTGGTGCATCCCCTTTGCTCTTTAGATGTGGCCCAAAAGTCAGGTAAAGGATGTTTACGTGGCTCCGACCATGTCTCTAGCACTGGGCCTGTCATGCGTGCTTGTGAAGGATCTAACCTGGAAGGGAAAACTCACCCACATCAAACAGCTAGAGAGCATTTTGTAAAAGAACATCCTTTTAGTGATTTATTCAACATGTATGAAAGCCTGCTCTGTATTTTATATGTGATATCTGGTATGCCAATTTGAAGACAAAGACCCTGCATTAAGATAGTTCTGATCCTAGTTCCTAGGGAAGTGGACATGCAAACTAATAGTTTAGATAAGGATGGTAACAATAGTTAGCATTCTAAGGACTTGGTGAGTATTGAGCTATTCAATCCTCACCACAACCCCCATTTTACAGACAAGAATACTAAGACATAGAGAAATAACTTGTCCAAGTTTACACAGATGCTAAGTGGTCGGTCTGGGATTGGAATCCCAGAAATTGGTGTCTAGAGTCCATGCACCTGACCGCTATGCTCTACAGCTTCCCACAAAGATGGGTGACAAGGATGAAATAAGTACCGTTTTTGGCATACTTAAACTGTGGGCTAACCAGCATGATAAGCGTTTAACGTGTTATACAATTTAATGCTTAAAACTACCCAGCTAGGGTCAGGACTCTTGGTTGTAAGAAATAGACTTAAGTAAGAAGAGGAATTTAGCACAAATAGCTTATAAAATTAAAGATATCAGGGCAGAGCCCAGGACAATAGTAATTAGAACCAGAGGCATGAACATTGTCAGGACTCGCTCTGAAATTCACTCCGTCCCGCCCCTTTTCCTTCCTCCTTCTCTCCTCCTGTCTCATTCTCTCTCTCTCTCCCTCTCTCTCTCTCTCTCTGCCTTTCCTTTGCTCCCCTTTTCTCTCTCTCTCTCTCTTTTCTTTCTGTCTCTCTCATCTCTGCTCTGCTCTCCATGTCAGCCCTCCCTCTTATCTACTGTATACCAGCTTTTATTACATAGTGGAGGCAAAGAAATCTGACAGCTCCTGTCATATCCCCACATCTTTACTACCAGAGTAAAAGATACCTCCCCCAGCTCTAAGAAATTTCTTGGTAAGGACATTGGCTTGTCTTCTGTCAAGTGCCTACTCTTAGACTAAACACTATGTAGGACTAGCAAAGAAAGGTCATAAAAAAATGCCATTTCCATTCTGGCCACATGTTAGAGCAGGAGGTGAGGGAAATGAATGTTTCCTCAAAAGAAGGAGTGAGAGTGGTGGCATGACCACTGAGAGAATCATTGGAAAGTTAACGACCAGCCCGAGGTGTGTTTATTACGAGTAGATTTGTTGATACCATTTGTGCAGGAAACTGGAATGAGAAACCGGGATGGAAAGAGGTTAACCAAGCATCACCTATTGTTCATAAGAGATTTGAACCTGGTGGAATATGTAATCAGGCTCTGTGTGATGTGGCTTAGTCTCTAAGCCATACTGGCATGTCACTAGGCGTTGAACTGTTCACTTATCCTCAAGGAAGAGATAGTACTCACCCTGTTTACTAAAGAAAGAACAAAATTTGGGGAAGCAGCGAGGAAATTATTCCAGATAAGGCCAACAGGAAGCAGCAGCAAGAGCTAGGCTAACATGAAGTCCCAACGAAGTGGCAGTTTTGTGCCTGAGTCAGAATAATGTGAGTGATGACTGGTCCCTTCACAGAGGTCTGTGGGACAATGGGTTCTTTGTACTCACTCCACAAATGGAGCCTCCCTGGTTGGCACCACAGATATTGGCTGAGCCTTGTCTGTGGCGTTCACACCTGCAGCTGGATGGTCAGTGTTACCTCAAAGAGCAGTTTGTGTTCTTGAGGTGAAGCTGTCGTCACCCACTGGGAAATACAGGAGTAGTCACACTTTCGTCTGTACCTGGAGATCACGCCTCAGCCCACACTTTCTTTCATGTCTCAGTCCCTCCAAGGTTTAGAAATAAAAAAAGCCAAGATGCCCAGGTGAACCATGCCTAGCAGAATCTATGACTAGGCCATACATATTATCTGCAATTCAGGCACTAGCGTGCTTTGAAATTGGACTTCCCCGAAACCCTGGGCTAATGGTTCTGTTCCCTGAATTATGGTCGTATGCACTTCAATCACTCTTCCCAGGCCCTTCCTGAGTTAATTTCTCTAAGAAACTTTGTTTTAATCTCAAGGGACTCTATCTCTCTCTCCTTTACTAGAGTTCTGATAGTCTTTGTTAACTACTGCTACTGCATTCTATTCCTTTCATCCTGTCCTCTTTTTCTTCAAGAAAGCATCTTCCCTTTCCTTCCTCTGCCCTCACCCTCTGCTCACAACTGCATTCATACTTCCTGGCTCTTCTTTCTTCTGGTAGGAAGCCACTTGGTCCCGTAAGGGTCAGACACAGTTTTCTTGCTCTTTCTGTGGAGTGGGCTGGAATTATAGGAATGTGCCCAGTCTCTCTTGTGAATTTAACTCCCATGACAAAATCACAAGGGCCTCCCAAAAGGTGGTTCCCAGAATTCACCATTGTTCACTTGACTGCCTCCACTCCAGGGAACAAGAACCATTCACTTATTGATAAGTTTCTGCCTTGTATCTGACTTTGCTATCAGTGGAGTTCACCTCAACTTAACCATCACTACAGGAGACTTTTTAAACACCCCGTAGAATCCATCATACCTTACAATCTTTTTTGTGGTGAAGAGAAGGATTGTCTTTTAAGCGCAAAAGAGAGAAATCAGAAAACAACCCAACTGGCACAAATCCTTAAGAATGCGAATTGTAAAGCCTATGTCTTTACTTCCTGTGCCCTCTTACCTCCAGGGCATAAACTGAACACGTCCCTAGCCCCCGTGGTGCAGTCGCCTTGCTCAAGTGTTTCCCAAGAAAAAGTCCAGCATCCAAACAGTGACTGGAAGTTTCTACAATCTTTATTCAGTTCCCCAAACGAGGGAGTATTCTCTCTGATCCCCTTTGACTTCTCTTTCTGTCTCCATCTCCTTTACTCTAGGTTTTTATGATGTCTTCAGCCAGACCCTCTGACTCTATTTTTTTTTCCCGCTTCTCCCATTACCCAGCTTTGTGTAACTAAGTAAAGCAGAGAGTTGAAGCAGCAGGAATTCCTCCCTCTAAGACACATGAGTGTGCGAGTGGATGTGTGTGAGTGTGTGTGCCTACCAATACTTTCTTGACTGCTTTCCCTGTACGGAGGTCTACCTGGGTCCTTTCTGTGAAGTTGGCAGTTGAGTTGTTGGAGCGCCTTGGCCCAGGGAGACGCTTGCAGGTATGATCTGGCTCTGAGAGGCTGCTCTCCTGTGTTGGAAGCAGATTTGCACATTTTGACTCAACAGGCAGACAATTGTTATGGAAATTCCTAACCTGGATGGCAAGGTTTTGGTGCTTCTCTTCTCTGGAGGTAAGGGATGGACTGGTTTTCATATGAGTTGCTTCAATTCACTTGTCAACTATTTTGTTAAAATTCCCCTTCATAGGAGAAAGATGCTCCTCTAGGAGTTTATAACATTTGTTGAGAGCTTCCTCTCTGTAGATTCCCAAGTTAGCCAGAGTAGAGTGAAGGTCACTAATGACTGTCCCTGCCCTCAAAGAACTTGGACTTTGGGGAGGAAGTCTCTCTCTCCCTCACTTTCCCTTTCCTCTCCCCATCCTCCTCCTCTCCTCTCTTCCTTTCTGTCCCTAGCCCCCTTCCCCTCCCCCTTCCTCCTTCTCTCACTCAGTGCACACACATACTCATTCATACGCTACAGATACACTTAGAAACCTACATGTCAGCAGCAATAAAAATAGAATTCAAATGAGTGTACACTTTAAGTATACTGGGAGATTTACTGAGGCTTCTTAGATGAGGAGATAAGTAAAAAGATATTCTCAAAAGGTATGTTTTATAGATATTTGTTTTCTCAACTTGAATTATATGTTGATTTTATCATGACAGAATGCAAAATTATCAGAATCAAATATGTAAGTTTCTTCTCAAAATTGCAGTCCAGACAATCCTCTTTGATTCATTCACTTCTCAATTATTTGTTGATTTCTGACTTTGTCCCTAGTCCTGGGCTGGAAGCCCTGGGTACAGAGACAACTGAGACCTGACCCCGCTCTCAAGAGCCCAAACGTCATCGAGGGAGCAGGACCATGCCATGCATGTGGTGAGCTGACAGTGGAGGCCATACAGGGAACTACGACAGCACAGAGTAAGGACAGAGGGCACTGGGTAAAGGGGTGATAAAGAGGATTCTTGAAGAAAGCGAAGCCTCAGGCGTGTCTTCAAGGGCCTGTAGGGGTAACCAGGTGAAGAGCGGGTAGGGTAGAAAGGGCATTGAAGCAGAGGCCATGGAGAAGCAAGGCCCAGGGATGGGGCAAGGCAGGGATGGCAAGTATGTGTTTGAGTTGGGGGTGGGGTGAGTTGACCTCGGGTTGCTTGGTGCTCCTGCAGCATAAATTCCAAAGGAGGGCATGTTGAAAGGCCAGCTTATGAAGGTCTTATGAGCCACGTGCAGCATCTTGGATTTTCCCTGTAAGCAGAGTGGATGACGGGGCTGAGGGGTAGTTTTAGTCTGGGAGTAATGCCATGCGATATTTACTTTACATAGCTCGCTCTGTGCCATGGCTGGATTTAGGAACAATTAACAGATAGGGGGATCAGTTAGAGGTCTTGCACTAATCCAGATGAGAAACAATGGGTGGATAAATTAGGGAATTAGTGGTAGGGATGAAAGAAAAGGATTCTATAAATCCCTAAAAGAGAAAATTAGGAGGGCTTGGTAAGTGATTTTTTAATCATGAAGCATCACCACACTTGTCAACTCTGTTCTTCATTTGATTAGTCCAAAGAGCCTTGGGGTCACCCCGAGTCCATTTCTGTCAAGTTCACCAATGTATCCTCTTGGTGTCCCCATGTCCACTGCTGTGACCGTGGACCAGCCACCAGCACATCCTCCCGAGAGGCTCCTGACGGATCTCCCCGTGTCTGCCCTTGCCCTCCTCCAGGTTACTCTCTAGATGGCAGAGAGAGAACCTGTTAGAACATGCCTGGTCAGAATCCTCCACAGCCTCTCATCCCTCTCAGAGGAGAATACCCTACAAGCCTTTGCTGGCCAACAGCACTCCACACGCCTCTCCTGCCTGTTCTCCTGCTGTCCTCCCATCGTCCCTCCACTCCAGGCACGTGTGCCTGCCCTGCTCCTCTTCTTTGCCAGAAGTGCTCCCACATCAGGGTCTCTTAACTTGCCGTCCCTAGTCCTGGGGTGCTCTGCCCAGTGGACGCACGGCTGGCTCACTCACTCACTTCCTGTAGGGCTTTATTTTCATGTCGTTTCAGCAAGGCCTTGCCCGGATGCCCCGTGTAAAATCACAATGCCCCCGACCCTCTCTCTCCCTCCCTGCTTCACGGCTCTCCTCAGCCCCCTCACTGTCTAATATCCAACCTGTTTCCTCTTCTTTACTCTGTGTCTTCACACCAGCACTGGCTGTTCCCAGTAGTAACCCTAGTGCCTAGAACAGTACCTGGCAGATAGCGGGTATTCAGTGAAATTTCTTGTTGAACAAATGAATAAAGAAATGAGTTGATTGTCTGGAGAAGTAAAAGAAGGGGAAAGGAGGAAGAGCAGCAGCTGTTGCTCCTGAGCGAGGGTCTGTGTGGAGTGTGGTGTAACCAGGAGCACAGGGAGAGCGAGGTCCGTGCTGTGATGCTGTTCAGTTAGAGACATCAAGTCACAGGCTTTCCAGAGACGACTCCAGAGGACGACAGGATTATAAAAGTACAGTTAACCGAATATGATAACAAATTGAGAAACAAAAACACAAACATGCCACGCCGGGCCATAGTCAGGACTCATACTGGGTGATTGACTGAGTGGATTTTATGCAGCTTCTGAAGAAATGGAAGTGTGTAGATTGATGGCGAAGCCTGTCCAGGCAGGAGGGGCACCAAGGAGAAAAGGGAAAGAGTAGTGAATCACGCCATCTTTTTAAAACAAAACGCCCACTCTGGCGCTCTGTCCAGCAGCCCAGCTTGTTTTCCTATCCTGAACGAAAAGAAGATGTCCAATCCCATCCAGCTTGAAGGAAAGTTCTCAGAGCCCAGGCCCGCTGCCCAGTAGGCAATGACCAGCAGAACATCCTTGTTCCCCAAGACTTGCCGGGGCCTCTGCCAGTCACGAGGACAAACTGCCAGGTTTGGTTTAGGCTCCTGGTACTTACCTGTGTGCAGACACCCACACGGACGCACAGAGAGGCAGCAGGGGCTGTGCGTATTTGAATGTGAGTTTACGCTGGACACATAGCTTTACTTTCAGCCAGCATTCACTGAAAAGGCCCCCAGCACATGGACGCACAGCCGGCCCACTCTTGCCAGAGCCCCTGTGAGGCATTTGGAGCACCAGCTGCTAACGTTCCCACCACAATAGTGCACCCCCTGCCTCATCTTCCCTTTCCACGCCCTGCTCTGCGCAACAGCGCACGGCGCGGCACCTCCTCTCTTCATTCTGCCCCCTCGCCTGCTGACCATGCAGTGTGTGCGTGTGTGTGGAATAGACGCAATGTTGTTTGTATACGTATATATGCATGTAACTTCCGTCATAGAGACGTGTGTGTGAGCAGGTGTGTGTTTTCAGAGACAAGATAGTTGACACAAGGAGAGCTGTATAACATAATGATTGACAGTGCGTGTTGCCAAGTCCTCAGATCTGGGTCAAATCTTCCTTCTGCCATTTACTAACTTTTGATCTGAAATAAAGGACACAATGTCTCTAAATTTTCCTTTCATCTGGAAAATGGGGATAGAAAATATGTTTTTCAGAGTTTTAGAAAGAATTTATTAGAATAAGTGAGATGCTGTAGGGCTAAATGTTAGTTGTTATTGTTAAAAGTGTAATATAACAACACGGGACACAACAATAAAGACAAATTGAATAAAAGACAAATATAAAATTGGAGAAGAAAGAAATACATCAAAAGAGAGGTGTAAGTTGGCTTGTCACCTGTCTACACGCCCCCAGAGAGGGCCCACGCCCCTCTCCTCTTTGCCTTGCCTGGGAAGACATTTGCGATGGTCAGGCAAGCCGAGTGCCGGCATTCAGCCCCGCTTCTCTCTAGGAGCTGGCAGGGGGCTGCCAGGCGGGAGCAAGGCTGTTCTGACTTCTTGTTCCAAACATCAGCTCTTCACCATGTCTTGACTCTGCGTAAGAGGCCGAGGATAGGAGGCAAGGCAGGAAGAGGCGTGGAGAGCAAACGTCCTCCGCCCAGCTCCAGAATCTGGCTGAGCTGGAGGTTGGGAACGAGCGCTCCACCTGGCCCTCCTTTCCTAGGAGCCTCTGTTGGAAAGTAAACAAAAGGTTTGGCTCTCAGGGACTTTTAAGCCATGCTCCCTGGGAACCACCTTCACTCAAAAATGTTTAATTAACATGTTCCCACCTTCCTAAAAATAGGAAAGAAAAATCAATAAACACTAAATGGTTACAATCCTCGGATCAAAGTGGTTTTAAATAAGGTTGTCTGCAGCTTCGGCCCTTCTCTCACACTCTCTGACCACAAGCAGAAGATGTGCCCAGTTCTTCAGAGGGGACTGATGTGTCCTAACTGTGTCCTACGACCCCTGCAGGAGCTATCCCATGGTCTTGCCTATTTCAAGTGCAGGTGAACGGCTGGATTTGTAATAAGGTGGGAACATTTCCCACTTCCAAACCTTTGCTCCTTTATCCCTGGTGATGGCATTATTTGCTAATCTTAGCAATTTGGGCTAAGGAGGAGTGTGGATCCAATTAGACAACTATTTCCAAAAATTACTGGTCTCAGGGCCTTTGCACTTACTCCCTCTGCCTGGAATTCTCTCACCCTGTATCTTCATGGCTAGTTCCCTCAGCTCCTGCAGGTCTCTATTGGAACAGCACTTTCTCTGTGAGGCTTCCCTGATCTGAAATTACAATGTTCCCCAGACAGTGAATGTCTTGTCCCCCTTCCTGCTTCTCTGTATTCCTTAGCACTGACCACTTTCTAAGATGCAGATAGTTTCCTGATTTAATTTCTTTATTTTCCGTGTCCCTCTCAAGGAGGTGGAGAACAGAGATTTCTGTCTGCTTGGGGCTCTAATGTATTCCAGGCTTCTGGAATAGTACTTGGCATTAGAAGGAGCTCAGTCAGTGTTTGTCAGACAGGAGGCAGGGGTTGAGAACCCGGCCTTTCCAGGAATCGCCAAGGCGCAAATCCCAGCTCCCCCACTCACCGGTTCTTGACCTTGGCGATGCTTCCCTTAGCCTCCCTGTGCCTCGGTGTCTTCATCTGTAGAATGGGAAGAATGGCAGTGGTACTGCTCACAGAGTTGCTATGAATATTAACTATGCTAATATGTAAGATGTTTAACAAAGCTCGACACCTGATGTGTGCTTTAAAGGTGACTGTTGTTACTAACAACGACTCTCAATGATTATTAAGTCCTTACTATGTTCTGGGAACTGTGTGAACCATTCAACTTTCATTGAGTGAACCATTATATGCAAAGTGCTTAGAATAGTACTTGGCACATATTAAATGCATAATAAATGTAAGCTATCATTTTACTTTATCTCCTTTAATATACGAGCCACACAGTGAGGTAGACACGATTACTGTTCTGATTCAGCGCCAGCCTGCTGGAAGGTGCCCGTCCCCAAGCTCCCCACAAGGCGCTGTCTCCCTGCTGCCGACATGCCACCGCCGTGTTCCAGGTGCATGAGGGACTGTTCACTCACAGGCTCGTCTCTTCTTCCTCCTGTTAGTTCCGGTGACTCTAGGGGAAACTCTGGGAGTCCTTGATCACCAACCCCACCAAAGTTCACATTCAATCCAAGCCTGCTCTCTCTTTACAAGGATGCGTTACATGCAATTTATCATATGGGGCCTGTTGGTTGAAATTGTTTAAATTGGCTCAGTTTAGACACTATAAATCCAGAGCACAGAGCTTCCGAACCGACCTGATTTGGGAACTCAGGTTGTGGCTTTTCCCCAAGGGCTTTCATCGTCCTGGCTGCCCTATAAAACCAAACTTCCTCCCACTCCTTTCTGCAGCAGCTGCCGCCTGGGAGAGTGCCCCCCCGCCTGCCCTCCCAGCTGGCGGGCGGGCTGGGGAAGCAGTCCAGCACAGACACGGCTGGCGGCGTGGAGCCAGCAGAAACCGCGCCGACATCATCTTAAGATCTTAGAATCAAGAAGAATTGTCAGAACTGAAGACAGGAGTGGGAGGTAGTCAGCAGGGGAGCTGGACAGTCCCAGTTCTGAGTGGCAGCAACTCCTCCGGGGACATCCCCAAACAGCGCTCACTAGAAGGGGTTGGTTTCTTTTTGGTTCATGGCCTGAAATATCCTCTTGCCTCAGCAGGAATGGGTCAGCCCTGCCAAAGGGCCTTGCTGCAGTTAAGGAAATAATGCCTGGATGTGTAGCGGCCAGGTCCGGAGCTTGTCCCAGGAGGATATTGGGAAACGAGTTGCAGAAGAGCCTTTTGCATGAGGGCAGGCTACTGATGAAGCTCTGCACTGTGCCCACTTCAAACTCAGCGAGAGGAAAGCTGTTCAAGCGATTGGAGAAGTCACCACAGGGAGGACCAAGTAGGGGGAGCTGGAGAGGACAGCCCATCAACATGTCACTGGAGGGAAAAGGAAGCATGCAACCTGATGCGGCCCTGTTGACAGAAGGAAGAGAAGAGGTGCGCAGTCAACCAACAGAGCGGGTGCAGGGATGAGAGACAGACGGACGGGGTGAAGAAGGATGCCCAGAGAGGAGGGGGGCCCAGGTGGAGGGAAGGGAGAAGTGGCCCGCTGAACTGATGGAAGTGGGTGATGTGCAAAGATGACTTTCCTTCTCCTTGGGAGGCCCGAGTGCGGGCCCTTCCAGCATATTACTACCTCCGTGTGTCAGGAAAAGCCTACCAACACGCCAACAAGGGCACCCTGAGCAAGAGGGGGTGAAGATGGCAAGACCATCTGCAGGAGTCATGAAAAGGTCCTTTCTACCTCCCTGTGTCCTACTTTCCCTTCCTTCCCTTTATTTTACTTAAAATGTTCAAATTTGGTGTCACTCTTGTGGGGTAAAAAAATGAATTGTTCTCTGGAGGGGAGTGACTTGAGCAGCATATATGACAAAAGAAAGCTGGTAGGTCTGGTTGCCCTCTTATGAGTGCTTCAGAACCTTGCTTAACTGTGCCATTGGAGGACATATGGAGAGTGAAGATCCAGGGCAGGAGGGGCAGATACTATCCCCTTCTCCTGGGGACAGGCGATACAACCAGACATGAGGGAGGGCGGGTAGGGCATCATAGTGGTACCCCTGGACAAATGAGGCCTAGGAGAGAGTGTGGGTGTGCCAGGTGAAGGAGGTGCCATGCATGGGTTGGTAGAAAGGCCCAGCAACATGAGAAAATAAGGCTGTGCCTCAGGAAAGAAACATGGTGGCCTTTAGTCAAGCTATGGAGCAGAGCCATCTCTGGTCCTCTCATTCCTTGGCTGTTTCCCGTTGTGGATCAGGAACCTGCCTTTTTCACAGGCCATTCCTCTCCCTCTCGTCATTCCTCTCTGCTCAGAATGGAATCTCAGAACTCCCAAACATCTTCTTCTTTTTTTTAATGAGGAAGCAGCTAGTTATTCTGATGTTTCTTGGAGGATAACAATAAAATATTGGAGAAAAGCAGAACAGCCTCATACGTATTTTCTCTTGCCTCACAAATGTTCCTCCAAAGTAATGTATTGTAACACTAAAAAATAAACACCGTTTTATTATGCAACAGACACCTGAGTATTTGTGACACTGTGTGTCACAAGTGTTCCTCATTTCTCCCTTCATTTTTCTTTCTGTTTCCTCCCCTCATATTGGAGCAGGAAAGGAAGAGGAGAAGGGGCACAAGCTGGAAGAAGACGTAAAGAGAGGCAGAGGGTGGAAATGAGGGTGAAGGAGAGAGAAGAGGAAGAGAGAAGGGAAGAGAAGGAGAGGAGAGGAGAGGAGGGACGGGAAGGGGGTCAGGCTGTGGTCGGAGTTCTGGGAATAGCTTTAGTAAACTGCACTGTAGAAAATTAGACTCCTAGTCAATATTTTATTTAATTGGGATTCTTTTTTTCTTTGAAATAGAAGAATAGAAGAATGGAGCAGGAATACTGTGAACATGGTGAGGTGGAGCTAAAGACAGATTTGGTTTGACTCATTACGTTAAGGCCATTTTCTTTTATTGGCAAATGAGATTCTGCTTTGGGAGTGGAGAGGATGGAGGAGTGGGAGGCTTTATGTATTCTCTAAGCAGAGTAGAAAGAGATTCCCAGAATTAGAAAATATGGAATAATCAGATTCTGTTTAAGGCCTGTCCTCGCGTCCAGAGGGATTACACCTAAGCCACTTAAGCTGGAGTCTCAAGGGCTGCAGTTGGTCCCGTTTCTATGAAAATCTCCCTGACGGGAGAGCACAGGTTTTTTTTAAGAGGGAAGAGGAAAAAGCTGAGGATGGTACTAGTCTAACTCTAAATGATACTAGTTCTTCTAATCACTCAATGATGCAGTATGTTTGCCATCTAATTTCATCCAAAACACCCTAAACTGAAAATAAAGTCCTGTTTAATAGGCATGCAAAGATGTCATTTCATTTTGCTGAATGTTCTAGCAGCAACTACTAATTATTTCAATGTATTTTTTTCCTGTAATTATCTGAAACAGACTATTCAGAGCTCCCCATTAACTTCAAAAATATTTCGGTGTCCTACAGAAATTCAATAGTATAAATTGAAATAGCTTTTTCCCTCTTTTCTTCAGTTTGCTGGGAATACAGCTGCATGAGGTTGAGGGAAGAAATGCATCTTGTACAAACAGAAACAACCAAAGAAGAATAAGAAAGAAAGAAATCCCGTCCCTAAAGCTCTCCTTGTGCTTCTGGGCCCCTTTCTTGCTGCATTCAATTTCCGTCTGGTTCTCGTGGGCAGATTATAGAACTAATCCCCCAGATGCTACTGTACTTTCTGCTGACCAGAGGGAGGCTGGGTGGCCAATGGAGGGAAGGCAGACACAGGGGACGGAGCTGACGGAGGAAGCAGCGGAGAGGAATGGTGTCGCCTCCCTTGACTGTTTGCAAATCGACCTCCTCGCAGAACCAAGCCCCAATTTTATTGATATCGTTTGGGAGGATGAAGGACCCAGCCGTGTTGTGACCACCTGCAGCCACCTGAGGGGCTGCACTGCTGGGCTTGGACGATCCCTACAGGCTTTTTTGTGTCCCTCTGAAAAGGAGGGCAATCCCCTATCCCTTCCTCTTCCAGGGAAGCTTTCTACCCTGCTGGCCACAGCACAGCCACAACTTCAGCAGCAACGTAGAAATAAGAGGGAGCTGAGCTTTGACCTGTGCATCACATCTGAGGGACGGCAGAACCGAGAGAACCTCGTTCACAGTCTAGTTTCTTCATCTGACCCTCCTGTGGCATCAACTTTAAGAACAGGAGGTTTTCTCATAGCAAGTTGAATAAATGATAACAGCAGGTGCATCTCCCACTGGTGTGGGGGTTTCTAATCTGCTATGAGTGGGTTCATTGCACATGAGTCCACGACGAGCCTTGACTAAAAGCCACTGTACATAGAGCAAGCATTACCCAGACAGCCGTCATTTTAGATTGCCCTTTCACATACCTTCACCCACATGGGAATGACTGATGGGTTCAAGAGGGGGGATGCAGCTCCGTGCTGGCACGTCTCTGAGGAGCAGCTCAGCTGAGACCAGACTGAAGCTGGCCTCTGCAGGATCGGCCTCGGGTCACCTCCTGCTTAGCTTTCTCCCTTCCCTGTCCTGCTCCTCCACCCCTGACAGGTCCTCAGGGAAGCATTTCCTTGATAGACCACTTGTACATGACAAAAATAAAAAACAAAACATATTTCTGTAATCATTCTCTCTAATCTCTAGCTGTGTGGTAGAGATCAAGAAATGGATAGAGAAATTACAGAAAACATAAGCTTTTGTTTCCTATAATTTGAATCCTCACTTTCGTGTATACATATTCCGTCCCCATTTAATCTTCTTAAGACTACCTAAAAGGAAATCTCAATTAGTCATAAATTAATCAAATAATATTTATTTGGGAAAATAAGGAGCTGCCCAAGGAATGGTCAGTTGATGAAGGAAGACCTCCAGGAAGAGGCCAGTCCTACCTGGAGGGCACAGAAAGGGCAAGAGCCAACTGCCGGGTGTCGCTTTGATTCATAGTATTCAGAGCAAGGTCCTCCAGGAAGATTCCCGCCAGGAAGTAAAATTAGACAGAAGGACTGAGCTCTCTCTTTGCGAGGTGTGCTGAGAAGCTAGGAAGAGACTTCCCTGAAGACCTCAGGGCGAGTCATAGCGGAGGTCCAAGTCAGATTAGTGCTGTCTCTGGGGGAACTTCCAACTTTAAAATGCTATGATCTTTTGCTTGTGTCTCATTTTTGCTGAATGAGGGAGTCAATAAGTACAATGTTACATTCACATATAACTTAATGGCATTAAGAATCCTTGCATGTCTGTTAATCCATGGGCCCCTCCCACGACCCTCATGTGCTCACTAGGTGGATGAGGAAATGGGCTCTGAGATGGAACGCAAGTTCCCAAGCTCATCCAAGCTCTTAAGTAGCTAAGTGGGAGGACCTTTCTCTTTTGATTGCCTCATACCACTTCAATTTCTTGGTCAACATCTTCAATTTCTTGATCAACACCTCAACCTAGATGCCCTATGGACTATCACAATCCTCACGTTCATTGCCATTTCTCTAAGGCTGTTTATCCTTCTTAAGTAATCTCTCCTCACTGCCCCATAACCATCACCAAGCCGAAAACATGAAAGTCAGCCTGGATTCTTCCCTCTCCTTGATGCTATACTCACCCAGCTCATTAGTGGTCATTTTTACCTGCTAATAGCTCATAAATCTTTCCCTCTTCTCCATATTACTAAACATGTCATCTCTTCCTTGCATTCCTGTCTGTCATCAGGTTTGTCAAGTCTATGCTCCATACAGAGCAATCTCTGTAAGTTCACAATCTGGCCAGCTCAATTTCCACTTAACACTCTGCGGTGGCTCCTCATATCCTTCAACATAAGTGTGGTTAGGAGCCTAGGGTCCAGACTACTCCCTCCTTTGCCCCTGAACAGTCTGCAGAGCCTTGGGGAGACGCACAGTCTGCAGAGACATACAGTTTGAAAGTCACTGGCTTATAGAAGAAAAAGAGCTTGCTGTGCGGTCAAAGCCCTCCATGCCCCAGGCCCGGCCTGTTCTGCAGTCTATTCCTTGTCACTCACCGTCTCCAGTTCATATTCTATAGGAAGATCATAAATACAATTTTTCTCGGCTTTGCAGATGAGACAATCAAGTCATGGCATGATTAAATAACATGCTCAGGGAGACACAATGGACACATGAGGCAGTGTGAGCCTGGAGTCCACACTCTGCCTCACAGCTCGCTATTTCTACCACAGGTCAGATGCACACCTGGATGGACATTTCCCCGAGTGGAGTCTAGATTGTTTTCTGTTTAGCGAGAGGAAGCAGAATATTTAATCATGGCCTTCAGAGAATTCAGATAAAAATACTTAAGTACTCTTAAATGCACTCAAATAAAAAGTGCAATTAATACAGCTCTAAAAAGGAGAGATTCTGATCTATAAAATATTGACCTTATAAGGTTGTGAGGATTAAATACAATAATGTAGATGGAAGACCTCTGTAATCGTGAAAGCAGAGAGCAGAAGCACAAATGTTTACAGGAACCAGGCAGGTAACAAAGAGGAGCTCAGCTCTCCAGGTGGGAACAGGGGTGCCCTGCACCGGAGGAGTACCTGCCCCATTTAAAGAGGCAGAAGCTGCTCAATTGTAACAGACTATTGCAAGAGATTCAGAAAGTAGGTGCCCAGTATTGCCACTTCTGAGGGGTTTTTTTTGGTGAGGAAGATTGGCTCTGAGCTAACGTCTGTGCCAATCTTCCTCTATTTAATGTGGGACATTGCCACAGCATGGCATGAGGAGCAGTGCTAGGTCCACGCCCAGGATCCGAACCTGCGAACCCTGGGACGCCAAAGCAGAGCGTGTGAACTTAACCACTACACCACCAGGCCAGCTCCGAAATTCTCTGTTTTTTAAAAGAAGCTTTCTGATTTTAAAATGTTGGCCAATTTTTTTTTTTTAAATCATTGTGTGGGGCAAACAAAACACCAGGAATCTGGGAGAGGGTCTGGCTTTGAGGCTGCCAGTTTGCAGCCTCTGCCCTGTGAAAGGTTTCAGGGACGCTGGCTTTGCCGTTAGAGCTGCAGAGGCCCACAGAGCAAACCACCAATGGGCCGGGGCACTTGGAGTCGGGAGAGGCGCCCTCCGCAGGAGCCGCGAGTCTAGGGGGGTCCAGAAGAAGGAGACCACAATCGTCTGAAGATAGGAAGCAAACGTGATAGGTGCGAATCACCAAGCAGCAGAAAATTAGACACGTCTGACTGAATCAATGGGCTTTTTACAGTCACAGGACTCAATCAAGGTGGAAAACAATCAAGAGAAAACTAAAATCAATGAGTTCTAAACGGTTTGTTTTGAACCCTGGCTCCAAAAAGGAGTCACATAAAATGCTGCTAACATCTTCCCCAGGCACTCAGTTTGCTCACTTCCCAAAAGAGGGGAAAATAAAACACGGTCCTTCACATTGGGTTTTGTGACAGATTTGTAAATTGGATCCTGTGGCCCTCCTGCTTAGACCGTTTATGACTCCCCTACTATGCTCAAGGAGATACAAGCCAAACTCGAAAATTTCAACAGATAACCGGAAAGTATTAGAAAAAAACCCCAAAATGATAAAATAGAAATTGAAACATTAAAAAGTATAATAAACCGTTTTTCCCCAAGTCTCTTATATCCACTCTTCCTCACCCCAGTGGACGGTAATTCTGTCTTTCTAATTGCTCAGGCCAAAAACCTGCAGTCGTGCTGTCTCCTCCCTCTCTCACACAGGATGCCTAGTCCATCAGGAAATCCTGTTGGCTTTACCTTCAAAATATATCCGCAATCTAAGCACCTCTGCCAGCTCCACTGCTAATCCCCACGACCAGCCGACATGGTCTCTCCCCTGGATCATTGCAGCGGCCTCCTCGCAGTTCTCCTCCTTCTGCCCTTGCCTCCTACCTCAGTAAGAACAGGCTACGTGGTGGTGCTAAGATAAATGTCATCAATCTCTCAGTGACTTCACCAGCAAAGTCCCTTCTCACACACTCCACAGTCAGCACAGGTCAGTCAGTGGAGGGGCTCTGTTCAGCACCGTCTCTTGCCAACCCGCACTGACAAAGCAGCCGCCGTTGTCAGTTACGTGGTGGAGCTTAAAACTTCCACTTGGAGGTGAAACATATGCCTTCCGGTCACATCTCATTGGCCAAGGCACTCAACTCACATGGCCATGCATCACTTCAAAGGGGCAAGGAAGTGCAATCCAACCATGTCCCGGGAGAGCTGGAACTCATTTGTGGACAGCACTAATGACCACAACATCCCCCTAGGATCCAACCTCAACCCAGCAGACCAAGTGTCCTTTTTAAAACATAAGCCAGATGGTGTCACTCTTCTGCTCTCCATTTCCTCTGAGTCAAAGCCAGAGTTCCTGGGATTGCTATAAGGTGCTACGTGCTCTGACCCTCTGACCCCACGTTACTTCTCTGCTCCCAGGTGTCGTAGTTCCCATCCCTTTGCTCACTCCATTCCTGTGCTCTGGACCTCCTTCCTGCTCCTCACACAAGCCAGGCCCACACACATCTCTAGGCTTTTGCACTGGCTAGTCTCTCTGCCTAGAACACTCTTCCCCAGATTTGTGCATCGCTATCTCCTGCAACTTTTTATCTCACCTCCTCAAGGTTTTGCTCAAATGTCGTCTTACTTAAAATTGCATCCACACATCCCTATGTTTGACTAGAATTCATGGCTTTCTAGCTGCATTGTTTTCAGAAATTTGCTTAATCTCTCAAAGTTTCAATATCCTCTCTTGTAAGAATAGAATGATACCATTCACCTTGTTAGGATATTGTGAAGATTGAATGAGGAAACATATAGAAAGTGGGAGACTCCCTGTTGTCATCAACTTGAGGCTGGTGCTCTCACCCATTTACAAACATAAAATAGCACAATGACCAGTTAGTGGTCATTTGCAGAATCCTCTAATGTTGGGGAGTTGGCAAGAACCTTTAAGACGATCTGGTCTAATGTTCCCAAATTATCTTCAGATCTTTGTCAATGCTAACCAAAACATAATGAAGCAAAAATAAAACAAACCCCCAAAATTCCATGGCCAAATAAGTTGGGGGGGAAAGTTTCTCCTATTTATGGTCACTTTTTGGAGATTCAGAACTCACATTAGCATATTAAGAGCTCTGAGAATCCTTGCAGTAAAAAAACCTGTTCAACTTTGTTTAATCCAACATTCCCCAAACTTAATTGACCAAAGACTCTGTTTTTTCCTTCACATTAATGCTTATTAACATCCTGTAGAACTAATGTCCTGTTGAACACAACTTGGGTAATGCTGATCTAGTCCAAATCTCACACTTACTTGAAAACTAAACTGTAGACCAGAGAGGTTAAGTGCTTAGCCCATTGTGACACAGAGACAGGGTGAGATTGGACCCTGACTTGGAAACAATCCAGGATGAGTTTCCTCATTTTGCACTCCATAATAAATAAAGTCATCAAACATGAAAAAAGAAAGATGCTCTCTCCCCTTTTACTGATATTGTCAGACTCGCCCTTTGTGCCCCGGTTCAGAACTCAGGGCTTTCACAGCCCCTTTTCATTCCCTTGCCTGGTTCTTGCGGAAATGGATGCTCTTCCTTTTACCTCCAAGTTCCTCTATCCACTTTGGATTTCAGGGTGCAAAAAACCCACAAAACTTTGAGAACAATGTGTAGGCAGACTATCAGGTATTATGTATCTGTGCCAGTGTCTTACTAGACTGTATGTCTAAATGAGGGGGAAATTGCTCCATAAATAACGGCAATGGTCACCTGTGGCTCTACCATGCAGGAGAGCTGACAGATCGAAAGTTGCAGACAGCTGATCTGCCATTGCCTAGGCTCCCTTCCTGCCCTCAAAGCCCCCTGCACCATGAGTGGCCCACCACATGCTCATGCATTCTTTATCATTTTCTCCTATTCTGTGAAATGGGATGTCTCAGGTGGACATTTTCCGGGGATAAAAGCTTTCAGATAAGATGAATGGGCTGGGGCCAGGGACCGAACATATGTTATTGGAAAACATAGCTCCCGACTGAATATTATGATATTTTCTTCCCCAGCATTCCTTGGTTTATTAAAAAACAGTGTATAAGAGCTATCTCTAAAGCCACATCTATATTATTATTTACATCTAGGAAGATTACGTATTTCAGTAATGTACTTTATTCTCAGACATTGCGATATTAGATGCAAAATTATGTCTCTGGGTGACTCATGGTTGTGTAGCACACCCTTTCTCCTCTGATCTTTACGAGATCTTGGTTCTCAATAGCTTGTTTGTGCCTCGCAGTCACACCACGTGATGGGCAGGGATGACAGGACGTACCCTTTCTGTAGGTGAGTAAGTGGAGGCACAGATCAGAGAAGGGTCTTGCCCAAGATGAGATATCTAGACATTTGAAGAGCCTGGATGTGAACTCTTCTCATTGGACTCTACATCCGGGACTGTCATCACATTCATGACCACTGACCTAGGAAAGGTTATTTCAAATACTCCTGCCTTGTTCCTGAATGGATTCCTGCTTGGTGACTTAGAAACCCCACATGGTGGAGACCAAGGTCAGAGGCCACAGAGCTGTACGTGCCTGAGACCCTAGCTCCCCTTGAGAAGCACACTGCCATCACTGCCGCTCATAGCTGAGCAGATAGACTTGTCTCAATCTCTCTGCCCACCTAGGCTAATTTCGTAAGAGGAAGATATTATATCACCACTCTGCCAGTATAATATATTTTGTGTGTAAATATTTCTATGCCTTATTCAACAGAGATGTGTACAAGTAGTATAATACATTATTTCTCCCAAAATAGGAATAGCTCTAATGTGTTAGTTTTCCTGATAACAAAAGTAACACGTTTATTGTAAAAAATACGAAAAGCACAGAAACCTATGGAAAAGAATGCAAACATCACCCTCTCTTCCACTCCCCCAAAAGCAACCAACATTAACATCCTGGTGAACACTCTCCAGGGACGGGGCTCGCTCACCCCGCTCATGCGCCTGTGCAGGAGACAACATGGGTCTTGCTAGCTCTACTTTTCTGACATGGTTGCTTCAGTGCCATCCATAAACATGAATGAATTTAATCAATTCTGGGAGGTGGCCTGAAAAACATAAAGTCCTGTCTGGTGTAGTTGTAAAGCATCAGTTCTTAACTTTTATGAGATCATAGACTTTTTTGAGATTTTCATGAAAGCCGCGGATACTTTTCAGAAAAAAAAAATATATATACCCACATACAAAGGATATTTTGCATAAAACAATAAGGAATTCATGGATCCCCAGAAACCCACCTATAATTCTTGCAAAGCCTTCAAATCGGAAAGATTCCTGTTGTAAAAGAAGAAAGAAGTGTTCAAAACACTTATCACAATCCATATTTATATATTTGTTTGTTTATTTCTTTAATGTTTCTCTCTCCCACTAGATTGTGAGTTTCACAACGACAGAGATGGTTTATTTTATTCAAAGATGTACCCCCTAAGCCTGGCAGCTAATATATGTCTCAGTTATTTGTGAAATGAATTGACAAGCGAATGAATGAATGAGTGCTTATTGCTGATCCTTCTGTCCCCGGCAGCTACTGATGCATTCTGTAAAGAGGAGGCTTGGCTAGAGGAAGAATAGGAAAGGAGATGTTTGAATCCGCCTTTTTAATACATATATAAAAAAGGTGGTAGGGTGGGTGGCTGTTTTGGTAGGAGTTAATATTTATTGTTTGGTGGGAATGGGAGTTGTAAACTGTACTTCATCCAGGTATGGAGAGGACAGTAGTGGCCTGAGTCCTTGAAAACTTTGCCTAATGGTCTAGTCGCAGGAGGATCTTTGCCTCTAGCTGGAGGAAGAAGATGTCTGAGCCTGATCCGTGATAGGAAGGAATTTTTCAGGCTCTCCTTCCCATTTACATTGTTCCAAATTCCTATTTTTCCCTAAATTTAAGACCAACATGTTCGGGACCCAGCCTCTGTCTGCCTCATACTCAGTGTCTGGAAGATCATATCAGATTATTCGCAAACACTGAATTCCTTATTGGCTACCTTTCCATGGAAAACAATGCTCTTTGCTCCAAATCATTGGTGCTGCCAGTTACCAGGTTTGCCTCTGAAGTGCTCCTCAGGCTGTGTTCCACTGGGCTCCTTCTTCGGACCTATGATTCAGACTTGACTATCTAACGTACCTGGGCTTCAGAGAGAGGCAGAGGGACGCCTCATCCTCCTGAGGTATTAAGCAATGCGCAGAGCCAGGGTGTCATCTCTTGGCCTTTACTGCATATCATTACCTTGTTCAGTGTACTCAGCACTAATCGCACAATAAACACAAATGTGCTTGGTGAGCTGAGCTGTGCAAAGCAATCAACTGGATGGGAAGATTAGATCACAGCCATGCTGTCGGGGGGAGAGGCACAGGCGGGTGGGTGGGGATGAGCACGGGCTAATGGAGTGGCACTGAGGCTGTCTGATGGGAAGCAGGTATAGCTCTTCCAAACAGGGCCATAGTCATGTTCTCATTCCTTGCCTCTCCCTCTCTTTTGACCTCACAGGACTTTGACACTTCCTAGCTTCTAATCCCAATTGTTAGAGCCAGAACACCTGGGACCTAGGAAGTAATCAACAAACACATGCTGATTTAAACAGAGAGAACCATCTGATTAAATTATTCAAACATTTATTGAATGCCTCTTTTCCAGGTATTGTTTTAGGTGCTGGAAATAAGAGGATGCCCCTGCCATTGTAGGTCTAGCCCAGAAGGGAAAAATTCACACATAATAAAGAAAACGTATAATGTCATAAGGGGTAGAATAGACTTCAGTTATCATTCTATGAAAGCACAAAGAAAGAAGTGACTCTCTTAGCCTATAGCATCGGGAGAACACATAAGAAGTGATATGTAAGTGTGTATTTACTTAACCCACATCTACTGAGCACCTATAACATGCCAGATGTTAGATAAAGCATTGGGAATAAAATGATGCAAAATCATTTTGCCCTAAAGGAGCTTACATTTTACTGGGAGAAACAGACAGACGAAAAGGCATTTGAATCTAAGGCTTGTGGTAGATTGTAAAATTGTTTACAATGATGAGTTTCCTCTCCTGTAGGAGTATTACACCTACCCATTCTTGCCCTGTCTGCCTGAGAGAGGAATATACTTTCCTGCCTCCTTGATGTTAGGCTTGGCCATGTAGCTTGCTCTGGCCTGTTGAAGTGGGTGTATGTGGCCCACACCATGTCCTGTGAGGAAGCTTACATTCTACTGGATTGTTCTATTCAGCCTCTTGTGTTCCTATGCCGTCTGCCATGAGGACGGCTTGTTTCTGAAGGGGACTGCCCCGTAAGCATGGGTCCTGCAAGATAGGCTACCTGGAGCAGACCTGGATCTGACCCACACCCTGAAGCAGAGGCTCATCAGCCAGCTCTTATCTGCAGGCATGCACCATCAAAAAGACATCTTTTGGGTTTTGCTGCAAGCTACTGAGACTTTGGAGTTGCTTGTTATGCAGTGTGACCTAGTGCAATCTAACTGAGACCGTCTGTCTAGTAGAGGTAAGCAGAGACCAAGGTGAGAAGACATTGGAGAAGTTCAAAAGCACCCCTTGGGCGATGGTCAGCAAAGACTGCCTGCAGGAAGAGGCGCATCCAAGTTGGAGTCCTGAGTAGAGAAAAGTTGGAAGGAGAAGGATAATCCAGGAAGTAGGAACACCGATGTAAAGGCCCAAATATAAGAGCTAGTGTGATATAGTCAAGAGAATCTGGCAATAACTCAGTACAGCTGAGCTTAATTATGAGCTTTTGTGTGTAAAAAGGAGAGTGTGGAGCGTAGATTGGGAAGCAGATTAGTGAGAGAGAAGACTGGAGAGGTAAGAAAAACCATCTCATGAAGGGTTTTCCGTGCTGTGTCAGCAATGTGGACTTTATCTTTTGGGCCATGGTCACCAAAGGGATTTAAGGTGGGGTGGGAGATGTAACTTGGCACTTGAAAGAGATCATTCCGGCTGCAGTTGGAGGACTGACTGCAGAGAGAAAGAAAACTTGAAATAAGGAAGGCACTTAAGAGGCTTTTGCATGAAGGTGTGAGAATCGGGGTCAGTAGAGAGGAGAGGATGCAGAGTGGAGACACTCAGGGGCTGGGATCAAGACACTGGCAGCTGATGAGGGGCAAAGCACAGGTAGGAAAGATGGAGGACTTCCAGGTGTCTGGGGAAGCAAAGAACAAACGGTGATGCCATTCTCTCCACTTGGGAAATAGTACAAGGATTAGGTTTAGGAGTGGGTGTGGGGAGATTTGGGGTATATAGAATATATATATATATAATGCCTCAGAGGTGTCTAAATGAAGATATCCTTCAAACATTGGGTATTTGGGTCTGGAGCTCAGGAGAGAGATCTGGCTAGAGGTAGAGATTTGGGAGTCATTAGGATAGAGATGGTAATTGAAGCCTTGGGAACAGATTAGAGTGAAAGTCTATAAAATAGAAAGAAAACAGTGTTAAAAATGAAATAGAAATAGTGCAGAAACCTTTTATTTTAGGAACCATGGCTGTGAAGCAGGATGCAAGACAGAGGTCAAACCCTAGGTGCGTGTAAGTTTATTGTGGGTTGACTTGTGTCCCCTAAAGTTCACATGTTGGAGTCCTAACCCCTAGCACCTTCAAATGTAACTTTATTGGAAATGGGATCATTGTCGATGTAATTAGCTAAGATGAGGCTGTTCTGGAATACAAGGGACCCTAATCTAATATGTCTGATGTCCTTATGAAAAAGGAAATTTGGAGAGAGACATGCACACAGAATGCCATGTGGATGTTGGAGTTAAACTACCACAAGCCAGGGAACGACCAGAAGCCAGGAGAGAGAGCTGGAGCAGACCCTTCCCTCATGCCTTCGGAGGGAGCATGGCACTGCCGACACCTTGATTTTGGACTTCCGGCCTCTAGAACTATGAGATAATAAATTTCTGTTGTTTTATGCCACTGAGTCTGTGGTACTTTGTTGCAATAGTCCTAGAAAACTAACACAAAAGATGAGGAAGGGATTTTGTTTTATGATTTCTTTTTTTAACATGACATATTTAAATGGCAGTTGGAAAGGCCTGGCAAAGAAAAGAGAGGCTGAAGATATAATTGAGGGAAGGAAGCATCTGAGGAGGAAGGAGGAAGGAAATGCAATGCAGAGCTTTGAGGAACGACAGCAGGTGGAGACCATGACTGCCGTGGTGGAAGCACAGGTGGGTGCGAATACAAAGATGTTTGTAGGCAAAGGACAAGAGCCAGAGACATGTTCAGGTTGAGGTTCCTTTGGAATCTCTACTCAGATATCACCTTATCAGTGAAGCGTCTCTTTACCATCTGCTTACAGTGTCAGCTTGCCCCTTCTCTGCCCCATCTCTGTTGTCTCCGTGACAACTTCGCTATCAGACATACTCTATAGTAGTGAACTTGTTCACTTGTTTGCTGCTGTCACTTTCCACCAGAGCGTAAGCTCTACGAAGTCAGGGATTTTTGTCTCCTGTGTTTACTCCTGCTTCCGTAGTACACACCAGTGTCCCTGGCTTGTAGAAGGGGCTTGATAAATACTTGTTGAATGAGTGGATGAATGGATGATGACTTCCTTTTTTTTTTTTTTCCAGTGAAATAGGAGGCAAGGTCATTTGCTGAGGAGGAGAAGAGAGTGTGACATTGGGGAAGAGAGGTGTCTCAGGAAAGACAGAAACATCACCACACAATGTTAGGGGCCGAGTGCAGGGTGGAGACCATGAAATAGTTTATGAGTTGTGATTTTCTCCAGAGGGTCTTAGCAGCTCTCAAGTAGGAGGGGAGAATAACATTTGGATGCCTCTAAGGGTGAAGCTCTTTCCAGGTCAATCTAATGGAAGGAAAGGGAGCAAGGATATTTTGGGAACTTGGCAGTAGCATGCTGGAGTATTAGACCACGGAGTCTTATCTGGATGAGAAAAGGAATGAAGACAAGAGGGAACTGCAGACTGGGAAGGAGGAGGAAACAGCCCTTAGGACAATGAAGTTGAGAGTTCCAGGCACAATGAGTTGCACAACCTAATGAATGGAGGTATGCAAGGAGCCCTATGTAAGAAGGAGCTAAATGAGATGACTAGACAGAAGATGTGGTTAATCCCAGATGGAGAAGGGTCTTACATACCATATTAGGGATTGTTGTTATGGAAAAGGCTCCGGATTTGGAATCAAGACCTAGATAAAATTTGGACTCTGAAACTTACTAGTGTATGATCTTCGGTGAATTATTCTCTCTAAGTATCCGTTTTCTCACTTTTAAACTAGGGATAATAATAACATCTTTCTCATGGAACATTTATGAGGATTGAATGAGATAAGATATGCAAATGCAGCCAGTATATTTAAGAGAATAAATCAGATGACATATGATACTGCATATTGCCTGTTTAGAATAAGTGTTCAATAAATATTGGTATTCTATTTTGCTGTTTGTTTGCTCATTTGGTTTTCTTTTTAGACTAGAGGTTCACACCTAGAATGTAGGTGTGAGCAGGGTACAGGAGAAATGGGAGCTATTACATTCATCTGGGAATTTTTTTAATAGTAGACATGATTTCAATATTCCCTTTTAACTTGATCCTCATCTTGCTAAGAACAGCTGCAGGAGGCAATGGGGTGCCTTTAAAAGCTTTTATGTCGATGAATAACATATGGATTTGCACACACAGCTCTGGTGGTTGTTCAGAAAATAGATGAGTGGTGGGAGAGACTGAAGGGTCTTGCAGAGAGGGTGGGTAATGTGGAGGACAAGATGCTTGTCTTGGCAGGAGACTGGGGGAAGAGAGAGGTTTATTTGATCTCTGATTAACTTTTAAGTGTCTAAGGAATTAGACATTGGGAAAAATTACTTAGATTCTCTATGTTTGAAAGACTGGTCAAAATTCAAATCCTGACTCGCCACTATTGGGCATATGACTTGGACCAATGACATCATATTTCAGCTTTTGTTTTTCTCATATACAAAAGAGAAAAAACAAAACTCACCACAGAGGCTATCGTAGGGATAAAACGAGCTAATGTACACTGAAGGGTTTGCATGGAGGTCCCATCTGGCACTAAGTAAGTGCTCACCAAATGGCAGTAGTGGTTATTGTTGATTTTTTTATTATTGGTTTCCATGACTCTCTGGGGTGGAAAATTTCTCAGTTTTTTCAACAGGTGGAAGATCATGAGCTCTGCAGATAAAAATAATGTTTGGCTAATATATTATTTAGAGTAGACGCTAATCTCTATAATAAAGTGAGTGCAAATTATAGTGCTTTAAATAAAAGAGAAGTTTATTCCTCTCTTACCTAATGGTCCAGAGGTAAGTGGCACAGAGTCCATGGAAACACTCTGCCATCACCAACATGTGGCTGTGCCTCTGAGTCCAAGGCAGCTACTCCAGTTCTCTCATCTCTAAAATTCATGGGGTGTTCTATTGCTAGAAGAGGAGAATGGATAATGGGCTAGAAAGAAAGGAGAACAGGGTGACCCTGGGCAAGGGAACTTGAGGGGGAAAAATGTCAAAGACACATCCACTTTAGGCATCTAGATAACTGGAAAATTCTTAGCAAGGCATGGTAAGCTCCTTATCTGCCAAAGCTAAATCAGATGTAGCTTGGTCCATATGACTGAGTTACGGAGGGCCTTAGAGCCAAAGCCTTAGGGGGGTGATTACCATGAAGCCTTATGGGTGGAGAATCAGGTGATCTCCAGGTAGGACCATCATCCCAGTTTGCCCAGGACAACCTTGGTTTTAGCAGTGAAATTCCCATGTCCCAAGAAACCACTCAGTCTGAGGGAAACCCGGATGGTTGGTCAATCTATCTCCAGATTTCATCTGGAAAATTTATCTCCAGGGATGCCTCAGTTACTTCCAAGGAAGACAGCCTTTCTTTCTTCTATCCCCACAACAGCAACATACACACACACGCACACACACACTGCCCCCCAGAACTTCTCCACTGGATCAAAGTGCTATGCTCAATTTCTTATGGAAAAATAGAGATCAAGGAAAAATATAATTCATTCATTTATTCATAATTCATTCACTTATTACACACTAATTAAATATCAAGTACTATGTTAGGCACGCAACATACAAGGATACCTGAGACATGAACTCTGATTTTAAACTGTTCACGGTTGATCTGGGGCGAGAGGTCAGTAAGCTGATGATCACAATAAAATGTGGTAAGTGATAAGCGCTGCAATGGAAAGAAGCCCAGAACACATAGAAAACAGGAATATGTAGAATACATGGAAATATAAGGGAAATGCACCCAGTCAAGCCTGAGGAGAGCTGGGCAAGTTTCTTGGGCTAGAGACCCTGAGTCCTTGCTTGAAAGACAGATATTAACGTCTAGGCAAAGTAAGTATGGGGAGGAAGGTGGGGCAGCAGTGTGGTGGAGGAGAGGAGGTTGGGGAGGAGGACGGGGGAAGGGAGCTCTCCGAAGCAGAGGGGACATCTGAGTAGCTGGAACACAGATCAGGGCAAAGGCAGATTTGGAGTTGAGACTTAAAAAGGAAATCAGTTGGTTGAATGACACCCCAGCCTTCAAAAATCTCCTTGCCCTTCCAACCCTCTTCTTTGCCACTTCCTCCCAGAGTGGGGTGAGCTAGTTGTTAGAACTGTGTGTGCAGATCCTAATATGCAGCTGGACAGTGAGGAGGCTCCTTTTTTTAGAAATTATTTTTTATTGTGGCGACATTGATTTATGATACTGTATAAATTTCAGGTGTACATCACTATATCTTGATTCCTGTGTACATTACTTCATGTTCACCACTCAGAGACTAATTACCGTCCATACCCACGCACATGTGCCTAATCACCCCTTTCATCTTCCTCCCTCCCCTCTTCCCTTAGGTAACCACCAATCCAATCTCTGTTGCTATGTGTTTGTCATTGTTTTTATCTTTTACTTATGAATGAGATCATATGGTATTTGACTTTCTCCCTCTGACTTATTTCACTTAGCATAATACATAATACTTAGCATGTTGTCACAAATGGTCAGATTTCATCATTTTCTATGGCTGAGTCGTATTCCATTGTGTATAAATACCACATCTTCTTTATGCATTCATCCCTTGATGGGCACCTAGGCTGCTTCCAAGTCTTGGCTATTGTGAATAATGCTGTAGTGAACATAGGGGTACATGTATCTTTACATATTCCTGCTTTCATGTTTTTTGGATAAATACCCAGCAGTGGAATAACTGGATCATACGGTAGTTCTATTTTTAACTTTTTGAGGAATCTCCATACTATTTTCCATAGTGGCTGCACCAGTTTGCACTCCCACCAGCGGTGTACCAGGGCTCCTTTCTCACCACATCCTCTCCAACACTTGTTTCCTGTCTTGTTAATTACAGTCATTCTGACCAGAGTGAGGTGATATTTCACTGTAGTTTTGATTTGCGTTTCCCTGACAGTTAATGACGTTGAACATCTTTTCATGTGCCTGTCCCCCTCTGTATATCTTCTTTGGAGAAATGTCTGATCAGATCTTTTGGCCATTTTTTAATTGGGTTGTTGTTTTTTGTTGTTGTTGAGATGTTTGAGTTCTTTGTATAGTTTGGATATTAACCCCTTATCAGATATATGGTTTGCAAATATCTTCTCCCAATTGTTAAGTTGACTTTTGGTCTTGTTGTTGGTTTCCTTTGCTGTGCAGAAGTTTTTTTAGTTTGATGTAGACCCATTTCCTTATTTTTTTCTATTGTTTCCCTTGCCCAGTTAGATATGGTACTTGAAAATATGCTGCTAAGACTGACGTCAAAGAGCATACTGCCTATGTTTTCTTCTAGAAGTTTTATGGTTCCAGGTCTTACGTTCAAGTCTTTAATCCATTTTGAGTTAATTTTTGTGTATGGTGTAAGATAATAGTCTACTTTCATTCTTTTGCCTGTGGCTGTCCAGTTTTGCCAAAACTGTTTATTGAGGAGACTTTCTGTTCTTGGCTCCTTTGTTGAAAATTAGTTCCATATAAATTTTGGCATTCTTTGTTCTATTTCTGTGAAAAGTGTTGTTGGAACTTTGATGGGGAGTGCATTGAATCTATAGATTGCTTTAGGAAGTATGGACATTTTAACTACGTTAATTCTTCCAATCCAAGAGCACAGAATATCTTTCCATTTCTTTGTGTCATCTTCAATTTCTTTCAACAATGTTTTATAGCTTTCAGTGTACAGATCATTCACCTCTTTGGTTAAATTTATTCCTAGGTATTTTATTCTTTTTGCTGCAATTATAAGTGAGAGTGTATTCTTAGTTTCTCTTTCTGCTACTTCGTTGTTAGTGTTCAGAAACGCAACTAATTTTTATACATTGATTTTGTATCCTGCAACTTGACTGTATTCTTTATTATTTCTAAACGATTTTTAGTGGATTCTTAAGAGTTTTCTGTATATAAAATCATGTCATCTGCAAATAGTGACAGTTTCACTTCTTCCTTTCCCAACTGGATCCCTTTTATTTCTTTTTCTTGTTCAATTGCTCTGGCCTTCTTCTTTGTCACTTCCTCCCAGACCAGGGAGAGCTGGTTGTTAGAACTGTGTGTGTGGAGCCTAATAAGTAGCTGGAAAGTGAGGAGGCTCCTTTTGAAGTCTCCATCTTTAAACAAAGCTCAATATTCTGGCGATCGGGTGGATTAAATTAATCAGAAGAGGATCATACAGGAGCCAGATGTGTCCCAGCAGCCCTGATTCCCTGTCGTCAGTGCAGCCAGCCAGGAAGCACAGACATGAATAAAAGAAAAAGTGAGCTCTCAGAGTGTAAGGGAAGCATTCATTAACTCAGCCTTCTCCTTCACAGTGTCTGACGTCGGCCGCATGTCTCTCTATCAGGGCTGTGTTAAGCTGTTCTAGGGCCCAGGGCAGTTATAAAGTTAGATCTTCCCATTGCTTTCCACAAATAATGCTTAAAATTTTGAGTAAAATGAATATTAAACAAATCACAGGTTGCCATGATTCAGTCCAATCAAAATCCTATTTGGCATTTACATTAACATGTGCTGGAACTTAAATTGAGCATCTCCTCCTGAAGCCACATCCTGGCCTGATCAAGGGTTAATCTCGTAGGTCTCTTCTGTCCCCGATACATTACTAGCAGCAGTAACAGGTGCTGTGAGAGACCCACCTGGGGTGCATTTCTTGGTCCTGACACAAAAAATAGTAAATTCCGCTGTTATGGACTGAACTATGTCACCCCAAAATTCATAGTTGAAGCCCTAACCTCAAATGCGACTGTCTTTGGAGACAGGGCCTTAAGGAGATGATAAGGTTAAATGAGGTCATAAGGATGGGCCCCTAATCCAACAAGCTTGGCATCTTTATAAGAAGAGGAAGGAGGGTGGGAGGGACTCTTAGGAAGAAAATTAAAATAAATCACAATAGAGGAGAGTGCTGTGTCGCCACACCTCAGGCAGGGTTCAGGGATGTTTTGGAGACTAGCCTGGGTTATGTTGTGTGAAAGGTGAATATCTTTGCTGGAAAGATTTCTCCTTTCTGGTCTGGAGGCAAATGGGCACCTCTGTCTCCAAGGCCTCCTAGGGGGGCTTTTGCTCCAGAGAAACTAGAGCCCACCTTTCCTACCCAGTCCCCCTGCATGGGGCAGCTCCCACTTCTCAGCCAGCAGGAAGCATTGTCAGTGATGAATGTACCCCAACTACCCACACACATGCCGACAGAGTTTAAGAGCAGGAGTGCCTGAGAAACGACAAAGAGTGCATCTGGAACGCATCATGGAGTGAGGACTGGAGGTGCCCCCTCGCCTGCACTTATAAATTTATGGCTATTCTTGCTTCAGCCACTTCATTTAGCCAGAACCCTGGCAAAAGAGGCATGCATAATTGAGAGGCCAAACCAGCGCCTCCTCTGTGGGAGTGGAGGGGCCTGCTCGGATGCTGTTTGCGCAGGCGCACAGCAGTGTAGGGTAGGCGCTCTGACAGCATCTTCTGTGGCCTCAGCATTACTTTATATTTCGTGCCTCAAAATTCTATTCAGAAGACGCTATTTAGTATGGAGTATTTTTTATCTAAGTAGATGGATGCTGGACAGTCACTACGGAATGGACAGTGTCAAGAGGGTATGTACATCTCCTGGGTGGTTGATCTAGAATCTAGATAACTATTTTCTAACAATAAGTCACGCTACATCATGGGTCACAAAATCAATTTATTGGATCATGGTCAGCATTTTTTTAAAAGAATGGAGTAGAATAGAGTAAAAATTTTTAGTATACACACACACATACACACACACACACACACACACACACAGTGTGTCCTGATATAAAATGTGGATTGCCATAAAAAATTTGAAAGCCTTTGGTGTCTATGACCTTTAAGTCCCTCTTTAACTTGAAATTCCACAATTCTCTCATTTCCTGCTTTGTGCTGAGCACCGTGCAAGGCATCGTGGGATGCAGAGAGGTTTACCAAGTGTTCCCTGAACCGAGGACCTCGTCCAGGGAAGCGAGAGGGAGCTGACACTTCCAAGCTCCTACCCTCGGCCAGGCACTCTGCTGGGCTCTTGCATTTTATCTCTTTTAATCTCAGCAAAAATCCCGTGACATATGTTTTGGGGGTCGTTTTTCTTTTCATTTTCTGGGTGAGGCAACAGGTTCAGTGAGGCTAATTGACTCCATGTAGGTCACATAGTTATCAAGGAGCACAAGACTTCACATGAAATAATAAGGGACTGATACAATACAATGGAAGATGGCATTCCAAAAGTTTGCTTTAGACAATGATGGTCACAGGGAATCCAGGAGAGGAGAGATGGTGAGAAATGTCCCATGCAAGCTGACTGGTGCAAAGTGATAACTTGTGGAGGAGGCCATTCTAAGTCGGGGAGCAGAATGATAAAGAAGCAGAGAGAGTTCAGACCAATTGAAAAACATGACTGCCTCCCAGGTGCTGTGTTAGTGACTGGAGCACAAGAAGAAGCACAGGTGCCCCTGTCCCCAGGGAGCTTAAACTCTAGAGTGGCTGCTTGCAGAAGGAAGCATTGGGGTAGAAGCTGCCTATCTTTTATCTAAGAGCATTTTTAGGAGACTTAAGCAATTTCCTGGTACCTGGAACTAATAGTTGTAAATAGATGGCCCATGTAAAAAATATTCTTTTTTCCCAGGCTACCAGGTTTCACTGATAAAAGAGAAAGAACCACTTAGTGAATGGCATAGAGGGCTGGAAGAGCCCGGTGCTTTCTCCGAGCAGCCAGGAATACAATCAGGGAGTTTCTCAGGCGTGAGTAGGGCCTTATTCAGCAACTCTGAATAAAACCCACCGTACCTCCGAACAGCCAGGGAGTGGGTTTGGATAAGATTCATCCAGGATGTGGTATGTGCATAGATAGTCCTGGGCATTTCTCCAAGGGCCCAATCATCCTTTGGGTGTCTCATCTTTGCCTCTCAATCAGATGCCTCTTATTATTCAGACTCACCATGCCAGGGCTAAAATCTCTCCCTAATATTTAACTGGTACCCACCATCTGCTTCTCTCCAACATTTTCTTGTCTCCGCATCACATCTTCTATCAGAGCCAACTACTGTGGCCTGGACTTCATTCTTTGTCCTATTCCTCTACTAACTTTTCTGTTTTTGCAAAAGCTCATCAAAATGTCTTTTTGTCCATCTCGTCTCTTTCTGCCACTCATGTCATTCCCAATTCATGCCTCAAAGAGTGCCTGTGAGGCGCCCTTTCCACACAGAACGCATGCCAACTTCCTCAAACACCTGCCGTCTCTCATACTAAGCTCCTGAGGTAAGTTTTCCCTGACTGTGGATCAGAGAGACACCCTCTCACCTTATAGATGCATCCTTTTCATACCACTGCTTCTCAAAATGAATTCAGTGCCGCTGAAACACAAGATCATGAAGAATGGCAGTCTCTTTATCTTTGCTACATGACCTTCTAACAGGTGTTTCCAATGGGGGAGTCCCTTGTCTTGCTCTTACCTTGTCATGTGGTGCCTGTGCCCTGGGAGGGTTCAGCCAACAGAGGCAACGTTGGGACAGACCAATCTATTCACACACAATTAGTGAATTTGTTATGTGTGATTTCCTGTGCTCAGCATACGTACTGGGCATATAAAAGATAAAATAGAAACTCAGTCCTTCAGTAGCTTAGGGTTGAGTTGGAAAAAGGGGATGCAGACATGTTTGTAAAGAATTCCTGACAAAGGACACAGTCCTCAGTGGAAGCAACATGTGGGATTCCCAATGGCTCTGCTCAGGCGCTTTTGCCTGTTTGTTTCCTTTCTCTCAGGCCCACCAGGCCTGCCATCTTTCTGGGAATTATCGAACGGCTCCTCAGCCCTCGGCTTCCCCTGCCCCAACGTGTGCTGCTGCCTTTCACCTGCCTGCCCTCCCCAGCAGTCAGGAGATGGCTCCCCGAGGACGAAGGAGAGAAGCGGATTTCATCTTCCGTGCACCATGCTCAGCTCTGGGAAGGACGTCCTGATGAGTCAGGAGCTTGGAGCAAGTGCGGAGGGTAATAAATAACACAAAACTCCAGGTTTGTTTTTTTTTAAATAACCCAAATAAAAGCAAAATACTTTCTATCTAATTTTTTCATGTGAATTTCTCAGCTCTTTTATTATTTTTATTATACAAATATTTCATGGTCATATTTTCAAAAGAATAAATGAATACAGAAATATGCAAAGTGAAATAAGAAGGTCACTACTCTCCCTCCCTTCACCCCGCTCCCAAGATGAGCACTGTCTGCCCATTGATTCACCTGCATTCCCCTCTCAAGATACATGCACAGGTGTATTTATCTTTTATCAGTGCATGGGATACTGCACTCATTGTTCTTCGATTTGCTTCATGTAATAATATCATTCAGAATCCTTTGGTATGTGTACCTATACCCTATTCTTTTAAACAATTGTATAGAATTCTGTAGAATGAAAGAACAAAAATGTACTTCAAAATATCCGTCCTAATGAGTTATCTCAGTGGTCCTCATTTCCTTTGTTCCAGACAAGCCTGCAGCCAATGGTTGTACTTGCAAATAGTTCATTGTACCCCTGCATGTTTCTTCAGAGTAGAGAACCAAAATGTAGAATTGTTGACCAAAGGGGAATGTACATTTAAAATGTTGATTGACACTGCCCAACAGTGTGTGAAAATGCTCTTTTCTTGCACCCTCAACAACTCTTCACATTATCAATATTTTTAAAATATTACCAATCTATGGCAGGGGTTGGAGTGGAGAAACTCATTATTATTTAAAATTGAATATCTCTGCTTACTAGTAAGCTTGAAGATTTTCTCATACGCTTATTTGTTTGTTTTTTGTATTTCCTTTCTGTGCATTGTCTATTTGCCTGGGGTTTTTGGGGGGTTTTTTTAGGAAGATTAGCCTTGAACTAACATTGCTGCCAATCCTCATCTTTTTTGCTGAGGAAGACTGGCCCTGAGCTAACATCCATGACCATCTTCCTCTATTTTATATGTGGGATGCCTGCCACAGCATGTTTTGACAAGTGGTGTCATGTCTGTACCTGGGATCCGAAGTGGCAAAACCCGGGCCTCCAAAATGGAATGTGCAACTTAACCGCTGTGCCAGCAAGCTGGCCCCTATTTGCCTGATTTTATACTGGGATGCACTGCCCAACCATGGGAGGGTTGTCAGCCACTTTAGGTGTTGATAGCCTAAGCACCTCTCATGTATACTCCACCTCACAGTCAGCTTCCCAGAGAATCTGACCCGTGGCAGGCTGCCTGTCTTTACCGTAATGATTCCTAGGAGTACCTTAGATATTCTGGATACCAAACGAATATTGCAAAAATAATGGGATTCGGACCTTCACAAGCTAGAAGTGAAACTCGCCTCATTTTTCTCTACCTTAATTTGATTTCAACCCTTTCCACTAGATGGCAGAAGCTGAATCTCAGACCCAACCATCATCGCCCCTTTCCTTGAGTTGGGGCCAAGTTCCTGCGGCATAAGAGTACCGAGGTGTTGGTGGCATGATTCATCTGGTCCTCAGTCATCTTTTGTCTACACTGCCGCCCCTGAGAAATACGTTATATCCTCTGGCTGTTGATCCAAATTTAAAGCTGAATCATCCTTTGTTCCCATTCAAGGTGACTTTACTTGCTACTTCAGCCATTATCTGATGCTCTGGGATAACTTGACTGTTTTTGCTCACGTTGGGCATGAGAGTTATCTATGAGAACATGTCAAGCCTGTCCTCCTGGACACACCACACAGGTATTTTCACTCTACTCTCTCTCCCACAACATGGGCTGGGTTAAGGGGTAGGAACACTGGGGCCTTGCTTGTACCTGTGCTCCACTTGGAAAAAGACATGTAAGACTCTTTGTTTCTGAGTTTTCTGTCACTAGCAACCCCCTACACACACACACACACACACACACACACACACGCACAACACATTGCCCCTTGCAACACCAGGCTCAGCCTGTGGCAGGGGGCTGGAGGCAGGATGTCTTTCTCAAGCACCCTCCAGTTTCTCAGTTCCCTTTATTTCCCTTCAACCCCTCTTTTTCCCAAAGCCAATAGAAACTTGATTGAGAAGCGAGACAGTCAAATCTAGAGATTGAGAAGGTTACAAACATGTTTTCCAAATACTTTTTCTTTGCCATGTCCTGGGCTTTTGAAATTCAAACACTGAGAACGGACTCCTTTGTTCTCTGCATTTACTTCATCCTCTAGTCTCTGAGGCGACGAACATAGAATACCCTTGCTGCTGCCAAAATGTGGAGAGGGCGATTGTGGGGAAAGGTAGCAGGATAATAGGAAGTTAGGGAAAAATCAGTTCCATCAAAATATTATTCCACTGCACCAACATTTCTTTTACTTGTCTTAACTTTGTTTATGGAGTCTTTTGTCATGCAGACATTTATAATTTTTGTACAGAAAAACCTGTCAATCTCTTTCTTTATAAATTCTAGGTTTTGTATCTTACTTAGGGAAGCCTTCTGATATACAAATTAAAAATATATTCTCTGATATTTTCTCTAAAGACTTTAAGAATTTTGTTCTTTACCTTAAGCTCTTCATCCTACCTTCAATTAATTTTTTTGTACAAGATCAAGAAAGGAAAGGTCTCTCTCTCTCTTCCTTTTGGATAGACAATTATCATTTTACTAACGCCATTAATTTGATAGTCAATTCCTTCCCTATTGACTTAAAATACCATCTTTATTATAAACTAAATTCCTGCAGGTACACAAATCTTGTTCTAAACACTGTATTCCAGAGTATCCCAAACCCAGAAGAAGAATGAGATGGGAGTTTGTAAGTACGTTGTTTTTCAATTGGTTTCTATTCCTCTGTGTATTTCATATAGATGAGTGTGATTCTAATGTCTGAAGATAATGTTTTCATGCAACATGCCTCTAAATTTGAACAAGGAGCTTCATTTTTGATCCATCTCTAAAAAGCCAGTGAACTCTTCCAATTCTGGAGGAAAAAAATTGGTTATGCTAGACTACTAAGAGATTTTAAAAGATAATTTTGACTGTATGTAGTTTTTGTTGTGGTTGTGGTTGTTTTTGCTGATGAAGATTAGCCCTGAGCTAACATCTGTGCCAATGCCAATCTTCCTCCACTTTATGTGTAGGTCACCACCACAGCATGGCTGATGAGGGGTGTAGGTCCTCGCCCAGGATCTGAACCTGTGAAACGGGCCACCGAAGTGGAGTGCACCAAACTTAACCACTACACCATAGGGCCGGCCCCTGACTATATATAATTTTGTATACCATGAGACTCCATTGTATCCTTTTAATATGCTGGTAGATGTATTTTGAAATGTATTTCATGGCTATTCTTCTATTCAGGGTTTCTGTCTATTGAATCAATGTCACCAATTCCATAATCCTAAGAAATCTTTTATTTCATCTAGATATGCAAAAGTATTGGCTTAAAATTATGCCTAGCATTCTCCTAATATTTAAACTTTAATTCATGTCTTTTTTTTATTTCTAATGTTGCTTGTATTATATACTTCCTTTGATCACACTAGCTTGAGTTTTGTCTATTTTATTGGTCTTTTCAAATAACCAGATTTAATTTTTATTGATTGAGTTTTCTGTCTTACTGTTGTTTCTTCTATATCTTTCTCCTTTCATAGTTATTCATTTCTTCCATTGACTCTACTATTAATTTTCAGATTTTCCCTTGTAGCCAACATTGGCCATTTGCTATAGTTCTGGCCAATGAAAACTACTAGAATTTTGAGAAAACCTTTGCTTTCCTGAAAAAATGGGATGGACAAAGACTAATACACTCTACTTTTCTCCTTCTTCCTGCTTGGTATGTGAATTTAATGTCTGGAGAAGCAACAGACATCTTGAGAGAGAAAGCAAAGACTAACAGAATTGTCAAACCATTGATAAAGCAGCCCCGATATTGTTTAACCACTGAATCAATGCAAGTGGCTGCCCATCTCTGGACCTAAGCAAAGGAAAACAGCAATAGCAACAACTTGTTCTCTTTTTTAAAAGCCTTACATTTGGTTTTTTGTTTGTTACTTGTAGAAATATTACTAACAGACATGAGTTTCTAGTGTTTCTTGTTGTCTGGTAATGTCATTTAAAACTACGGATTTTCTTTTGCCACATTCCATATGATTTAATATATAATATTCTCATTCATTTATAAATATTTTGCAATTTTCATTTGAATTCCTATTTAAACTAGGATTTTCCTCTTTTCACGCAGTTTCTCTGATTTCTCTGTTAATTTCTAAGTTTATTGTATTTTCATTTGAGAATGTAGCTCTTGGCATTCGAACCATTAAAATATTTTGAGATTTTTTGACTTGAAGGTAGCTGATTTGTGAAAATTCCATTGTGTTTGAAAACGATGAGCATTCTCTATTTTTCAAATCCAAAGTTCTCTCTCTCTTCCTTATTTCTATATCTATCATCTATCTATCTGTCTTATTCATTTATTTATTTACAGACTGTTGATTCTGTTATTAAAACCTTCTGAGTACATTTTTTTGCCTATTTGTGCTCTCATTTTTTTTGAGAGTTGTTTTAATATTTTTTACTTTAATTGTGGAATTGTCCATTTCCACAAATGTTTTTATTTTGTAACCATTTTGTGGTTTCACTAAAGCTCACGACTACTATTTCTTCTTGGTGGATTGTAGTATTTATCCTATAAATACTATTCTTTCTCATGGTTAGTCTTTCTACCTGGATTCCTGTTCCTTTTGATATTAATATCATTGTTTTTGTTGTTTTTTATTGTTTTTATTGTTTTCCTGGTATGTTATTAAAACTTCTGTATTGCTTTATTTTATATGCATCTTAATTAAGTAGATTAAAATTAGATTCCACACCCCCCCGTCTGTGAATCTCTGTTTTAATAAAGTTAATATACTTATGTTTATTGGTAGTAAAACCTTGGTACTTTTTCAGGTCATCCAACTCTTTGTTTTCCATTTATAATTCTTTGTAGCTGCTTATTAAGCCCTCTCTCGGATCTTTTGCTGTATTTTTAAAGTCGTCTGTGTCCATTTTTTCTTTTCCTTTTCATTCTTTTTAGTTTTTCTCAAATAGTTTGGAAGTTATACATTATCTTTCAATTTTTCTGCAGATTATCCATACTTCTTCTTCTTCTTCTTCTTTTTTTTTTTTTTTTTGCTGAGGAAGATTCATTCTGAGCTAATGTCTGTGCTAATCTCCCTCTATTTTGTATGTGCGTTGCCACAGCCTGGCTGCCAACAAGTGGTGTAAGTCCACGCCCAGAAATTGAACCTGGGTCTCTGAAGTGGAATGCACAGAACTTAACCACTAGGCCATGGGGCCGGCCCCAATCCATACATTTTTAACACATGGAATTGAATGTATTTTTCTGAAAAAAATCTCGGGAATTATCATGGTTTTCCTTTCTTTAAGAAATCTCAGCTTGTTTCTTATTTTTCCTGGTTCTCTGTTCCACTGCTGTCCATCCATCGAAAGCCTCGGTCTCTCCCACGTTAAGAGCAGCTGATGTTTGAGTTTTAGATGTTCATTTTTTTTCCACAAAGCATAGCATCAATAATTATTTAGACTGAGTTATAAGTATTACTGTTTTCTACTGTTACTTTTACCTGCATAGCTTGACCCTTAGAATATGCTTCCTTGTCTTCTCGATTATTTTTCACCCTAATCAGCATGTCTAATAAAGCTGTCCTGGTATTGACCAGTATCTGGTGGAGGCCCCATCTGGCATAGTGCCTTGTGTGACATGTCTCTGGAATCTGACTTCTGTTGCCATCTCCCTGCCGTTCCCTTAGTTTGGGCCCTCTCACTTTTTGCCTAAACTCTCCTTTTGACCTCCTAACTGGGCCCTCTGCGCCCACGTGAGACTTAGCATGAGCTTAAAAAACAAAACCTAGAAACTCTTTTTTTGCCTTAAGCTACTGAGATTCTAGAGTTCTTCTTTTGTGTCAGTTAATGTGATTTATCTTGATTGATTCAGTATCCACTATGTTTATAACTGCTGGTCAGTCTCCCGCTTAAACTGTGAGCAACATTAGGAAAAACTCCAACTATTTACTAATAGTCATATCTGTAGCACTTGTGAATTGTCTGGCTCACCGTAGGCGCGCAATCAGTACTGGACCATCCATCCAGTGAATGATGGTGACCCCTCGATGGCAAGGATTCACCGTGTCTGGATAAGGCACAGAGCCTATCACAATGCCTGAACAGAGCTGAGGCCCAGTAAATTTTTGTTGATGGTTTGATTCATGAATACATGTCTTTACGCCTCTCTAACTTGACAGAGAAACATAATAAAGTACCATATTACATTTAAAGGAAATATAAACTTCCATATTCTTGCAATATGACCAATGTTCTTCTAAAGGGAGGACATCATTTGGAATCAGTAACTGCAGCGTGAGGGCTGAGGTCAGACCTCCTGAGTTTCCTGTCTGGTTTGATTACACGTACCTTGACTCCTTGATCTTTTCACTGCTCACTTTTCTCATCTGTAAGATGGGGAAGAAAAATAAAGGTGTGCAAAGCATACTGTGACACCCAATATACACATATTAGAATTCTGGTTATATTTTCAGTATTTTCACTTTCACACATGATTTAGAGTGTTGTAAATGAAGAAAACATAACTGGAAGGGAAGGAGGGAGAATATATTTGTTAACGTGCATGTAACTGTACTTTTAGCTGTTATTAAGGATCATACCTCCTTGCCCCATGGAAGTGCCTTACTTGTGCAGTGACATTTCTACAAACATTTCATTTCTAAGAACATCAAATACAAACATACTTGTTAAAGCCAGTTTCCCCATAGAAGGCTTTTCGACTGTATGATGGTATTTCTGGGTTGCTGTGGAAGGCAGGAACCATGTCCGTGTGCGCACGTTTCAATTAACAGCGACAGGAAGCTGTGCACTGAGGGCCCTAGAACCTCTGTTCCTCCAGGAACAGGTCTCCTGTTTGCAAGGACAGATGCAGAGAGCACCGTTCTGCCCAGAGTCACTTCTTCCTTGTCTTAGTAGGCAATTTTAATGTATTTTGATATTTTGTCAATACATAACCCCCAGAAAGCTTTTCTGAACCAAGTGTAAGGCAGATGTACTGACGCCTGATTCATCTATCAAGTCAAGAATCTACTCTTAACTAAAAAAAAAAAAAAACAAAAAAGAAGTCAAAGATAGAGCCAATAAAATTCAAAAATTAATGTAAAATCAATTGTTTACTTAAAAACTACTTCTCCCCAAAATAATTATATTTGTCTACCTGATTGAAAAATAATGCCCTCCTAGTAGAATTAATATATACTCTGTGCCAACTGAGTACTAATGGCTTTACCTACAGGCTGCATTTAATCCTATGACACTATTTTACTCTCAGGTCACTAATGGGTTAGCTGCCACTCACACAGCTGAAGTGTCCTGTAAACAAAAGCAGTGTGTGAGTGGGGCCTCAGGGGAGAACCCAGCTCGGCCTCAGCTCAAGGGCCACACCTCTGGACCTCTAATCTATCTTGCTACTTCCTTCTCTCATAAGGTGTTACTTTTGTTAGTGATATGATTATCACCATTACACCATCTGTGTGTGTATGTGTATATTTTCTTTTGTGCTCTGTACTGAAAATGATAACTGATACCTCAAAGAGCAGAACGAGGGATAGGAAGCCTGGGTTCCACCCACCTCGCTGCTGCCTCATGGTTTCGACTGGGAGCCTCTCCCTTCTCTCTCTTGAGGAAATCCACATCCTATTTTTAGTCCCATCACTTCTCTAAGATTACGTCCAGATCTAACATGGTATCGTTGTCTCCACCTCAGTCCGAAGCAAAATGACAATAACAAAGATTGCAAATATTTTAAGAAAAGATTATGAAATAGAATATACAAACATACTTTGAAAATAGAAATTCAACTTAGAGAAAGATGTACAAGTGTTAGTGCTGTGGATCTGTCCACAAACAATAGTTGCAGAACAATTCATTTGTAAGGGACCTCAAAATTCATTTATTAAATTTCCCTACCATTTAGCCCATATGTCATCCTAATTGAAAGTTTATTCTACAGAATGGTGGGAATGACCTGAACACATGGACAATGGATCACAATTCTTAGGGAGACAAAGGCAGAGTGTACCGGTGGCTGGCTCTGAGCTCTCAGGAATGATTCAGGCAACTGTCTCCGTCTTTTCTCTTCTGGACATAAATCAAAGACTCTAGCTTTCTAGCCTGCCAATTCAACACCTTTTATAGGCACTTAATTCACTCAGAAATTAAAAATATATACATACTCCTTACAGAAAGTACCATTATTCTTCAGCATGACACATGATTTGATTTTAAGCCTTTATATGTCTCTTCGATATCCTACAGGGGGTTAGAATCAGTCAAATGTCTATGATGGATAGCTATTGCTGCCTAGCCTACTCACCGCCCACATTGACTCCATTGATACCTTACTCAAGGAATCTTTGTGCCTCCCCTTCCCCTGCAGAAGTCACCAACGCAGCTTGTGGAGGTAGCACACAGACAAGTCAGGTTCTTGTCAAGAAAATCACACTATGTCCTCTTACCATTAGACCTTGTGTCTCCCGTCTTGCAGAGCAATATTCGGACTCACTAAGAAGGCCAAGTCAGTTGTCATTGTTGGCAAACCCAGGCTCCCGGGTCCCCATCCTCCTCCTCTCCTCCCCTTTCCACACACTCATACCACACAGGCTCTCGTGTTTTCACTATCACTCCTTCTTTCATAACCTATGAAAACCTAACCTTTTCAAGAAGTTGAAACCCCTTCACCCTAAGCTTTCAGTGATAGACAGCTTAATTTATCCACTCTTTCCAGGTATGGTTCCATTTTTAAAGATTCAGAACTTTCAGTTATGAAGAACATAATTTTGGGGAAAAGAACAAGCCAGGGCATATTGCTTGAGCAGAGAAGTCTTCACAAGTAGTCATTCAATCAAACTTGAACTAAGGTATCCAGCTGCATTCTAGAATAAAAAAACAACGAACACGGGATAAGGAGCCAGAAGAGTTGATTCTACTCCTAGTTCTGCTTTTAACTTGTATGAATCTCAGCATGTTACTGCCCTTCTCTGGACACCACTTCTCACTGTAAAATGACACTGTGGGGGACTGATACAAACGTCCCCAGAGTCTGTTCACTTCACAATCTTCCCCAAATTCAACTGGTAGAGTTTAGCATGTTTTTCGATAGCATTAAGATAGCATGAGGAAACAGACTCAGAAATGTATAAATCCTTCCTCAGATCAGGTTCCTCCCCCACCAAAGTCTTCAACTTAGAGGTGCACATGGAGGGAAGTGGCCAAAAGCAGTAAATTGACACTTTATTGTCAAATTTGGCTGAGTCATCAGCCCTAGCATAGAGAAGTGGGGCTGTTCCATGTACCCCAAGAATCCTTCCACTTTCCTCTAGTTTCAAGCTTAACTCCCAGCGTGTACTATGTTCTGCTCAACTGCCTGGTGGGCAGCAGACTTTAAAGAAGAGGATGCTGGGACCCACGTGTGTGCCAGAAGCCCTCGTGTGTGAAGGGCTAAGAGCCAGGAGCCTCTGTTCGACAAGCTGCCCGGTTAGACTAGGAGAAGCACAGGCAGTTGTCCAAGTCCAGAGGTCTGCAGGGCCCCTCTGAGGAAGTGACTTGATTTACTATGCATTCCACCATAATAATCTCCAGAAGTACCAGTTTTAATTGCTTTCAATTTCTTGCTCAGAATCAACAGCAGCTATGCCTATCAAATTCAGTTCAAACCTCCTAGACATTCAAGACCCTAGGGTTTAGGCCCAAACTACATGCAGTCTCAGTTCCTTGAACACACAGCCTCAGATCCACCCATTTTGGGTCATCTTGATTTCCACCGACCTCCAAGTTCCCTCCAACCCTTTGCCAGGCAATTCTCCCAGTTTGAGTGAATCCCTAACTTCTCTTATTCAAAGCTGACGAAGGCCAACGTCTCATGCTCTCACTGACCACCCAAGGCTGCCCCGAGATTTTTGCTTTGAGTCTCAGTCTCACTTGAAGTGTAGCCAAGTGTGGGGGAAAGAGCAGGGCCTTGGGTGTGGTGAAGTCCTGGCCAATTACTACCTGTGCAGTGGTGAACAACTTAGTTAACTCTTTGCCTCCACATTAATGGTGACAGTATCCACGCTCTAGGGACACTGTAAGGGTTAATTCAGAAGATACATACAAAGTGCTAGCCCAGTGTCTGGCACACAGAGATGTCCAATAAATGGTGGTTTACTCCCTCCACCCCACTCTTTAGGAGGAGGAAGGATTCGTTCTATGTTGACTCCATCTATGACCTTATTTTAATTGCAATTTGATAATAGCACTGGCTATTTATTTTTTAAAAAATAAACGGCCTCAGATACCTATCTCTCCACCTAAGGCGTTCTCTCTCCCACAAGCTTCACAGAATGTCTCCATGCTTGCACTATATCAGGGAAAGTAACATGGGAGGGAGAGGGAGGCAAAGGGAGTTGGTATTCACCTGCCCTCACGTGGGCCCTTTCAGTCCAGACACTTTCAGTTGCAAGTGACAGAAACTCGATTCAAAATAACTTGAGCAAATAGGGAAGCAGGCAGCCTGAGGTGTGCGTCTGCCTTTAGGCATGGGCTGTCCTACTGTCAGTGAGGTCCTCTCCTCTTGGTTCTATTTTGCTTTTTGTTGACTTCATTTTCTTGCAGACTTTCTCCACCTGTTAGGAAAGTTACCCGCCTCCACCACCGCCAACCGTCAGCGGAGCAACAGAGCCTGTTTCCAAAAGCACCTAGAAAATTCTCAGGGAAGAAACTGATTGACCAGGCCAGGGTCATTTGCCTACTCCCATACCAAGAGTATGACAGCCCCAATCAAACCGCGTGGAACTGACTCCCTGGGGGCCAAGGAGGAGGAACGTGTGCCGTGCATCCAAAGACAACAGCTCCCCAGTCTCCTCCAGAGCCCAGGGAGCACCTCCTGGCAATAAGCCTCCTGAAGGCAGTGACGCTGTGAAGTTCTTACTGAACAGTCTCCAGCACAGCGTTTGCTTTTTCAAGCAAGCTGCTTATAAAGACAAAGGAGCCGGTGTGTGTGTGAGATATGGGACAGGGGCTTTCCGAGGCTTCGTGTTGGTTAATGCATGGCAACTCTGTGAAGTAGATATCATTATTTCCACTTTAAAAATGATATGAGGGGCCGACCCAGTGGTCGAGTGGTTAAATTTGTGTGCTCTGCTTCAGAGGCCCAGGGTTTCGCCAGTTCAGATCCTGGCCGCAGACATGGGACCACTCATCAGGCCACGCTGAGGTGGCATCCCACATGCCACAACTAGAAGGACCCACAACTAAGGTATACAACTATGTGCTGGGGGGATTTGGGGAGAAACAGCAGGGAAAAAAAAGAAGAAGAAGATTGGCAACAGTTGTTAGCTCAGGTGCCAATCTTAAAAAAACATAAAAAATGAGATGGGAGGAGATGAGATGAGAAAATTGAAGATCACAGAACTGAAGCTGATAAACAGAATTAGGCTTAAGTCCTGGTCTTCTGATTTTAAATCTTAAATTCTCTCTGTTACAATACCGTGAGTATTGCTTCTTTTTGAGATGTTGACGATAATTCACAGAAATCAAGGTCAGATTACCGTGCCCATAATTCCACTGAAAACCCTCCTTTTGTAGGAATGTGGGTTTAAATCTCTGACCTTAATCTCTGTGCTGTGACGAGTAAGACTTTCGTTTTAATAGCAGCTTAGGCTAATTATCAATAAATGGAGAAAATCTCCTGCTCTAAGTCAAATACTCAAAATAGACCCACATAATTCAGATACTATTTGCACCCTAGACCCACTCCATTTACATGCAAACTGACCATCTACAGGAGCCACGTCCACCATGGCTTTCCAGGGAGAGCCCCTTTAAAAGGCAGGAGACTGCCTTCTCCCATTTCTGCCATGGCTTTCTCTCTCCCCAAAGCGCTATTGCGAGTCCGAGCTGGACCCGGCTCAGCCCAGGCACGCGGAGGGCAGGCGCCCCCTCCGCCCCCGGAGGCAGGGCTGTCCCCGCGTCGGAGACCGAGCGCGCGCCGCACGGAGCCGGGCCGAGGCGGGCCGCAGCAGGCGGACGGCCGGGCAGAGCAGCGGCTTTTGTTAAGTCCCGAACATTATTTCAGTGCCGCTCTTTAGATTTAAGCTCCCGCAGTTCTTTCCATAATAGCTGAGAGAAAGAAAAAACACTGCCCCGCACCCGCTTCTTCCCTCCCTCCCACACACCGCACCCGCCTCCTCCTCCTCACTCGGGCTTTCCCTCCTCCGGGCCTCCGGGCCTGGCCCACCGCGTGCCACATTGTCCGCCCCTCCGCCCAGGGCTGCTGTCAGGGTTCAGCTGGCGTTTGGACGGCGGGGCAGCCGGGCCCCACAGTGACCTCCCTGGACTTGCTGCTGGGCTCGGCGAGGTGACGGGTGGGCATGGGGCAGGTTACAGAGAATCAATCCCTATTTGTACTAGCTCACCGCACGCCAGGCGGCATCTTAAGCTACCTGATGATGAAAGGTTTATGAAACGCCATCCAGGCTGCCCTCTCCTCGGATGTTAAAGACCTCATCTGTTTCCCCTTCCTTATTCCTTATTTCTCATGCCTCCTCCTTATTCCTTATCTGCAAACAGAACAATCGTTTTTGTAGTAAAGTTCTCTTAACTTCAAAGAGTGCAGATGGTGAGAGAATACCATTCTGCCTAGAATTTGAGGTCCCTTTCCTGCCATTAATTTTGTCTTAGGACCATTCTTCCTCCTCCAACGCTTGAACTGGGAAGTAAATGGTGCATAACATGCATCTGGCTAATCCAAGAGGCGGATTGAGTCCTGCAGACACCTGATTAGGAGTACTCACGCCTTCTCATGCAGAGGAAGGAGCTGTGATGTTGAGTAAGGAACCGAGATTTCAGTGTCCCCTTCCAGTCACAGCTTCCCCCAGTCAGGGCTTCTTTAGTCATTGCTCAGTTCCAGTCACAGAAAGCCCTAACCACAGCCACAGGCCGCACCACCACGGAAGGACCAAGACACCCACTGTTTGGGTCACTTGCAGGATTGAGATTCCCAGCTCTGACTTAAAAGACTCTGAGACTGAAATGGAAAAAGGAAAAGAACAAGGCTGACTTTATCGATGTGACCGTTTCATTAGGCAAGGGATGGGCCTGGCGGAACAGAAGCCTTCTGTAGACAGCCCGGCATCAGCTGTTCAATCTGTAATTACAGCAATGAGCTGCTGAGTGAGGCAACAGGCCCATATAGGTGACAGTGTGTTAAACTCCAAGACAAAGGAGAGGAGAGATGGCTCCTCTAGAAAGAGGTTAACTGTGTGCTTTTGCAAAACGTGAAGGCCACTGGGAAATTTTACTCTAGTGGTAAATCCAAGCATTGGAAGAGATCTTCCTCTCTAGGTATTTCAGCACTTAGCAACACTCAGAGCCCAAGTTCGACTTTTGGTTTGGACCATCTCTAAGGACGTAGTTTGCCTCAGTGAGGGCACAAAGCACCATTCTGAAACTGCTCCCTCCAGAAGTCTTAGTTCCCAGGCACGGATAGCTCTTCCCAGTGACACAGGATACATCACGTTAGTCTGTTTCCTTAAAGTAGTGAAGCAAATGAAAATTAGTTGATGTTTCTGATGTATGGCGATGGTTGTTAGGGAGTTATAATTGCTGTTCTCCTTTCAGAGGTGGAGTTGAGATGACTCAACCAAAGCCTCACAGGCCCGAGGGAGCAGAGCTGGGGTTTGAACCAGCCAGAGGCAGCTTCAGTCCGTGCCCCACCATCAACCAGCCATGTTGATGATGACAAGTGTCTGTTGAGTGTCCCTGTCGTGTGCAGACGCGGTTACGTTATCTGTGTGTAGACAGTAACTAACATGGATCAGACGTTGTGCCAAATTTCAATTTTTTAATCTTTTAAAAATTTTATTGCAATACAGCAGGGCAAGATGGGGCATCTCAGGCAGGTCTTAAGAGCCCAAAATTTTGGTGGTGTATTTCCGTGTCTAACTTTTAATACAGTGTCTCTTGCCTGCAGTGTTCTTCCCTCTGCCTTAGATCTAGTCTCCACCTCACTTCCTAGGTGTGTCATGACTTTCTTCATCTCCAGAGAACTTTTAAAAACTATCCTAGAAAATGCCCATCTATCACTTCTTTGCATTCTTATGAAATTACCTATGTGCACCAGCCATTTGCAACTCAATTAATACTAAAAGAAGTATATGGGTTTCCTGTATTTCCTTTACTGACACGTGCTGTTTCATATAATTCGTAGTCTCACATACTACTAAAAATAGCAAAGAGGTTGTATATAAGAATGTCTGGTGTCTATTTGAGGCCCTCACAGTATTTAACAGAGGATAGTATCTTAGGTGTTAGTCTGAGAGACAAATGCTTAGGCTCCAGTCCTGGCTCCATTGTGTACCAGCTGTGTGGCTGTGGACAAGTTTTCTTTGAGCCTCAACGTCCTCATCTATCAAATGGGGATGACAATGGCACCACTTCACAGGTTGTGAGGATTCGGTGAGAAAAATGGAGGCAAACACTGACTGTCCCGCCTGGCACATAGCAAATACTCTATAAATCAATGGGAAGTATTAATTTATTATTGTCATCACACATATGGATACTTAATAAAAATTGTTAAATGTACAGGTTCATTGCAGGATCGGGTGAGGACATTCACAAATGGCAGTGTCTCTGCCTCTCCAGGTGGGGACTACAGACTTATAATGACCCATGGTCTTCATGGGCACTCTGGAGAGAAGTGGAATGGCAGTAAAAGGAAGCCACCTTTCCTTCTGTACTGAACTTTTATCACCGTCACCAAAGCCATTGCAAAGTGTTTCACTGTGCGCGTCACTCTGCTGGGCACTGTGCAAAAAGACTAGTAGAGAGAAAATTCATGTCTGTTGGGAGCTCACAATATCAAGGACGTTTTGATGGACATGTGAATTAGAACATAGTGGCAGGAAAAAAAATCTGCTAACTTAAAACAACTTTACAATGGAAAGGGGCCCTGAAAGTTATTCCAGTTCTCTAATTTTATAGATGAGAGCAAGGTTCACAGAGGTGAAACGACCTGCCCACCGTCTTTGATTTGTGCGGCACTAAGGCGAGGGTCCAGGTCGCCACAGCCCAGTGCTCCTTCCACTCAGAGCTACAGGCTGCACTGCTGCCAGGCCTGCCTTCTTCACGCACACACGCATGGGGAATGGTGCCGCGTGGACTTGTGCAAAGTGATGGAACTGTTTCCGTTCCACCTCTCTGCCCACAAATAGAAACAGATACGAGTGCTTTCTTTTTATGCAGTTGGAGAATATATACATTAAAATGATGCATGGGGGTTACTAGGAAGTATGATAATTAGCTGTGGAGATCTGGAAGAAATATTTCAGAAATGCGTGCCGAGGCCTCGCGATGCTGGGAATTTATTAGAATCGGCTCGGGAAGCTTCTGTGGGGGCTAAGTTTTCCAGAAGTTTTATTCCTCGTACAATTGCTTCCCATAAGAGGAAACCAAAAACTAGAATCATCAACTTCCAGGGCCTTAGAGTTAGAAGATCTCTCAAGAAGTCGTTATATCCATCCGATTATTTCTGTCAGAGTTTTATTTTTACCCATCACCAAGAAGATAAATGTCTGCAACTTTCTGAGGACATTTTTTATAACCACACACAACGTCTACACTCAGAAAGTCCTACAGCATGTCTACCTGAAAGCTGACTTGCTGCACTTTAAACCACAAGTGCTTACATTGCTTTTTCAGTGAGAGTGTAGATGGGCTGAGGCCCGTAGAATAAACTCATTCCTTGTTCTCTTTGGAGGAGCCTCCGCGCGTCCCAGATGTACTTCTTCTCAGGCCTCAGAGGCCTCGGCCCTTTTCACGGTATCATTTACACATAGTTGACTTTAAGAAATAAATTAAGAGGATGGAAAACAGCAGTGATGCAGGTGTTCTGAAACAGTGGTGACAGAAGAAGAAAATAGAAGGTTATTTATTATTTTCAAAGCAACAAAGTAGGAGGTTGATTGGAGAAAGGTGAAAGATGAGAGAGAAAGAAATCTGTCATTGAATGATATTTTCATCAGAGCGGAAAATAGGTACCAACAAATGAAATTTGACTCATCTTTGCAAGTTCCACTGAGCATGAAAATGACCCTTCAGAATTTCCTATAAGCTGTTGCTGGCTGTGGGATTTTCCAGGGCCAAGGGAATCTGAGTTCAGGAGGCCAGGGGATGCCAGAGAGAAAGGGATTTTTTGATGCTTGGGGCTCTGAGACTGTCACTTTAAAAAATGAAAGTCACATAGAAGGGGCGAAGTGGCATTTATCATTCCATCTCTCCGGGCTCCTGTCTCTTTAATCAGCTAGCCTGATTTGCCCAGTAAATGATTCCTGAGTGTGTGTGCGTGTGCCCGCGCGCGGGGGTTGTAGCTCTGTCAATCCTTGGATTAGAACCAATGATTGCAGCTTGTAGGAGGGCTGTCCAGCGCCAGATTGTAGGATGTGTCTCAGTGCCAGAGTATGAGTAGAGATAATTACTGAGAAGTCACACTCTCTCACACCGTCGGCTTTCTTGTTGTGTCCTTCAGCAAAACAGTGGATTTAAACCTCCTTCCACGAGCTTGAGAGCAACGCAGTCTGTCAGGAAAGAAAGGAAGAAAAAACCGAACCTGACAAAAAAGAAGAAAAAGAGGAAGAAAAAAAATCATGAAAACCATCCAGGCAAAAATGCACAATTCTATCTCTTGGGCAATCTTCACGGGGCTGGCCGCTCTGTTTCTCTTTCAAGGTAAGAGCTTGAGATTGATTTGCCTACAGTAGACCCAAGAATTGTACAGTGTGCTTTATATGATTCTCAGACTCCCTGAGTCGGCTCTGCTGCGCGGTTTGCAGGTGGAGGAGAGAGCGTTTACACAGCATGGCTGGGACTTCATTCTCCCTACCAGGCTGTGAGAATATTGATTTGCTGCTGGCTGCTCCCGGAATGGGGGAATGTATATGCATAAGTAAAATGTGTCTGGTGCTCCTGTTAGGTTCGTGGCTATGTGCTAGTCTCCCTGGCTGTATGTACATTCTTGCACACATACACAACGGAGCACACATGTAAGCAGGGAAAATTACAAATTCAGAGGGCAGCAGGATTGCTAATGTGTTGCTTATGTTTCTGGGAAGAAATTACAAGACGAAACTTTAAATATCGCCAGTAAACTTGCAAAGCTTCTGAAAGGAGCAAACAGAAAATTCAGGCTAGAAATAATCAGGTAACTGTGCCTCCTACAAGCCTCTGGTCAGAGATCCAGCTTGAAGGGATGAATCAATTTGGAGCAGCGGTGGACAACTGTATTAGTTTTTAATGTGTTTGGGGGTGTGTTTGTGACTAGGGGTGGTGGGGGTGGGGTGGGAGGAGAACAAGCAGATAAAAGGAAGTGGGAGCAAGCAGGGGCTCTGAAATTCAGGAAACCTTATCTAAGTTGAAGGCAGAGAGGCAGTAGAGTCAAATGCTAATTTTCTGTTTATTTATGGGCCTGGAAGCCCAGCCGTGGGGGCGGCAGGGAAGGGCTGAGCTTGCTCCCTGGCCGAGGGTATGCTCTGATGTTGGCTGTGCTGTGTTGGGGTGCATTTGGAATCTGTTTCAACCTTGAGTCCATTTGCTGCACCATGTGGCCCCAAGCTCTGTCTCAGCTCTCACATTCCAGGAGCAGTCTTATTTGCCAACCTGCTTGCTCCCCCTACCCTGTCAGGGGGTCTGGCTTGCCTCTTTCATATTAAAGATGCCTGAACTCAGAGATGGAGACAGGCAGAGAAAGTTTCCCTGGGTGGTCCAGCAGGGCTCTCGGAGAGGATCCCATGCAGAAGCTCAGTGCTGTGCAGCTGTATTCTCAGAGGAAAGTTCCGTCTCATAGGGTGAGAAAGGATGGGGAGTCCCACCCACCTTGTTCTCCTCTCCTACTGCAGTATGGAGTTCGCATGGTCTCTGAGTCCCCACCTCCGATCCTGCCAACCTCTCTCTGAGGGTAGGCTTTGGGGACGGCTGCTGTCCCCTTGACATAGCTTCCAGGGGCTACCACGCAGGACCTCACAAGGTGGGCAGAGGGACCAGGCTGGCAAGAATCAAGGAGGAAGGCAAGGGGGCACTGGAGGAATCTGAGTCGGATGACAAGGAGGTGCACTGGGTGGATCTGGCAGGGAAAGCCTTGATGTCGCCTGCTGCACTCAGCCTCAGAGGGCCACCGGCCTCGGAGTCTCTCCTCTCCCTTGGGGCCATTGGTGGGTGCGAGGGTGAAGGAGGCAACTTGGAGACATCCTTGACTGACTCTTCTTATGTAATATGGAGCAGCAGCCACGTGTGTGTGTGTGTGTGTGTGTGTGTGTGTGAGAGCGTGCGTGGTCTCGCCCCTACAGGGGGTGTGCACACCCTGATTGTTCTGGTGCACAGGGACTCACCCAGTGAGATCAGAGCCCCAAGCTGGCAGTGGGGGAAACTGAGTTCAGGGCCAGGCACCCTCCAGGAAACAGCTTCTATCATACTAACAACGGAAATAAAAACTAACTAGGCGAGGAGTGGAGTGAGGGGATCAGAGGAAGGGCAAGGGAAAGTCCCAAGTCCTCAATAATTTCCGTCTGTCCTGAGGTCTGTGCCTCTTCCATCCATCACAGCAAACTGGAGACAATGGCCAAACTTCCACCATCAACAGCCCCATTGGCAGCGCGCCAGGAGCCCCAGGGCCATAGCGAATTTACATATAAATTAGCATACGTCAGAAATAAATGCAGGGAAGCATAACATTTGCTCATACTTTGAATCATCCCTGAATAGATGAGTAGAAAGTGGTGGTGCAAAATTCTCCAGTGTGAAATCTGGAGGAGTTCCTCTCTTGGGGTGGAGATGGAGGCGACTGGGGTATCTGAGACCTCCTCTCATTCTACCAAGTCCTGAATTTCCTAGGGAGAATAATGATGGCAATGTTTGTGCTGCTCCCCTCGAGCCAGCTCTGAATAGGCTTCAATCTGTCCTAATAGAACGAGGCTGCTCAATTTTAAAGCAGAATGACCCCCAAAGACTCCCACACCACATGCCAGGTGGACCGGCAAAGGTGATGTCTGTTTTCTCTTTCAGGGGGTGAGAGCCGGCGTCTGCCAGCCACCTCTTATCAAACTTACAGAATTACTGAGGCAGCCCAGGTCTTGCCTGCAATAATCCACCCCTATTGCATTGACCCAGGGGGACTAGTTAGAATGCAGTACACATTCCAAGGCGATTTTTTCTTCTCCTCTGTTTTTGTTTTAAGCTGCTCTTCCTAGAGCGGCTACTTCCTGGCTTTTTTGCCTTCTTGAAAAGGTGTCCAGTGCTAATGGTAGGTTATGAACCCCTCTCTGACTCACTCTTCCCCCCGCCCAACTGGCAACCATGATCCGGCTTAGAGGGGGAGGAAATTTCTGAGGCATCAGCACTGATTAGTGCTGGGCAGAGGGAGGGGTGAGGAGCGCCCTGGGGCTCTGGCCCTGAGACGCACCAGGGTTGATAACCCGGCAGCTCCTCTTCCCCTGGAGCAGGAGCGAGGAAGCTGGATTAGGCGCTGTGCTGTCCTTTCAGCACACCGCCCACCTTCTGCCACTGAGAGGCTCTGGAAGGAATGGCTGGTGGTGCCGCAGCTTTTCTCTTTCTAGAAACCCGACCATTTCTCCTTCGAAGGATTAATGCTCTTTTGAACACCTTCCGATGAGCTTGGCTAGATTTCTGTCTTACCTTTCTCGTTTTCTCTCATCTCCTCCCACCCCACCTCAACTTTTCTGCCCACCTGAGACGCCAACAGGGTAGAGTAGAAGGGAAAGGAGACTGGCTAAGTTCACACTCTCCTTCGCTCAGTGCCGACCACACGGACACTGTTCAGCTGGGCAGATCGGCCAAGTTCCTGCCACTCACAGTCAACATCCGGGTGCCAGCAGCAGCCTGAGTTGGGCAATGCTTCTAAGGTGTGAGGGAGACAGATGAAACCATAACAATGTTTACTGGCAAAGTGAAAAATCGGTTTGGGAGGATGGGTCCCTGGGCCTGATGTAAGCGTTGTGAGCACTTGGAATCATGGCCAAAAGAAAAAGGGGAGGGGGACAGAGGGGCTTCACAAAGGAGCCCCTGGCTGCCAGGCTGGGGCTGCCAGCTTGGCCGAGTGTTGGCAAGTCGTGCATAGCGCAACAAATGCAGCTCTCTCCCTCCTTCTTGCTCGGGGACGGTCCTCTGAGCGTTGATCAAGGTGCCTGGAGAGGCGCAGCAGTGACCAGCCGGCCTTGCTGCGTGAAGGCCATTTTTGGAATTGCAGCTTTATTTACCAGGTGCAAAGCTTAGTCCTGGTACTGGTTCTTCATTTTGGCACTTTTAAAGCCAAATGTAAGCCCAAGAACCCCTCCTTATCTGCTTCACTGCCTAGCCCCTGACTGCTGTCCTTTCTCAGTGAGCCTCTCCGATGATGGTGCTGGTGTTAAGGGTGCTGGGCTGTGTCCTTGAAGAGTCGCCTGGTTCTTGCTGGAGCTGTTCCTCTCGGGACTGTAGCAGTTCCCTGGGCTCTGTCCATGCATGCAGTCTGGCAGCCCTGAGATGCAGTGACCCAGGCTGGTACCAGCTACTTGTCAAGAATGAGACAAACAAACCAATGCTGGCTTCAGCCACGGTCTATCTCTTGGGATGAAGTGAGCTCTCTCAATATCCTGAGACACGGCAATATTTCTGCATCAATATGGAACACTTAATTCTGGCATTTGCAGGAAACACATGTTGGAAACATGCACAATGCTCTGGGCTGTCTACTCAGGGTGGAAACACTCCAGCTAGGACGCTCACGTCTGGGAATGAGCTCTGTTCCAGGGTTTTTGGTTTGGGGCTCACGGCCTGTTCCTGCCTGCCAACTAGAATGCTAAAGATGAAAAACAACTTTGCTTTATATCTAACCTCAGCAGAGATCCTACAGACTCTTCTCACACTCTAATGAGCGTGTCTTCCAAATTTAAGACAGTGCTGGTGGCCTGAGCTCAGCTCACTGGGGACATCTGAGCTCAGAGGTCCCTATGTTTTCTGTAGGGGAAAATCTTTCCCTCTGTGAGCCTGTCTCCCCACCTGCCTGACGAGCTGGGGAGCAACTCCCGTGGGTGTTGTAAGGACTCATTAATGCTTGTAATACTCTAAACATGTGGTGCTAAGTGGAACTCCATGCTGAGATTGGTGTATTTATGCAGTTTACTTCCTTTCTGCTCTATTGGCTTGTTACATGTTTACTTTATGTCTATAGTCATTTGAAATTCAATAAAACAAATTAAACATAAAAAATGAAAACATGCAAAAATAAGGTAATCAACGGCATACAGGTCAGGTGGGGTTGTTGGCGCCGTTGTGGCAGTCCTCCCCAGCATCTCCTGGTGTCAAGCTGATGGTGGACACTTCCATTCCATTAGACAGTGCACTGCAGAAGGCCAAGGGGCTTTAGAAGAAGGATGCAAGGAGCACGCCTCCTATCCATTTGTGCAAGACACTTCCACATGCAGGTGCAATGCTGGCAGGGCGAGCGGCAGAGAGGAGGAGCATGGGGGTGGAGGAGATCAGGAGCTGGGAGTTTTAGAGGGGAAAAAACCCAGCTCTAATCTGGATTAGCAATGCGTGGGAAAAAGAGGGCTCTATTCTCTGCTTTGACTATGATTTTGGTCAGTAACCTCTGAGAGCTTTAAATTTTATGTATTTTTGTATTTACTTATGCAACCTTCTGGATTAAGCCTGCTCTTCTATCACTGCTTAAACTTAAAAGAGCTTAAACTTGAAAGACACGTGTTCATCCCCCTTCCCTCCCATTCTCTCTTTCCCAATCCCCCCCCCTTTTTCTCTCCCCTTTCCTCCCTCCCCCTTTCTGCCCTCTCCTCCCTCTTTTCTGCCCTCTCTTTTCTCTTTTCTCTTTCTTTCTTCCTTTCCTTTTTCCTTTTCCTCCATGGGAAAAATAATTGATCAGTTGACAGATCTAGGTCAAGCTGGCAGGGGTTGCTCTGCCTCATGCAGGCTTGCCTGGGAGAAGGAGGGGAAGTCTGTCCTCCCAATGCAGTAAGAGGGCGGCAGAACCAAGGAGCCGACGGGCGAGTTCGGCCATCCCTAGTAAGGGTGTCTGGGTCCTGTTGATTACACAGTCCCCAGCTATTTGAGTTACCTGACACTCTAATTTTTCATATCTAATTTATCTTTCCCTCCTTTCTGCTTTTTGCTCAGCTTCTATACCCTGCTTGTTCCAGTTTTCCTCATTCCTCTTTCTGCTTGCTTCTCTTTTTCTCTTCTCCTTTTTTCCTCCTTCCCAAACCAAGACAGATCACAGAATCTCTTCCATTTAAGTTATATTAGAGAAATGGTCTTTTGTTTATTTGCAAGAAGAAAAATACAAACTTGCCAGAAGAGCTCTGTAAGTCATTTGCAGACTGCAAACAGACCAACAAAGATTCACATTTTCATTGCTGAGAAGGAAGTATTTCAAGAAAGGCTGTCAAGCTAAGAAATCAAATATTGGAAAATACATTCTTCAGCTCTGTTACTAAGGGCATCTTAGGTTACTAAATTTGATTTTTTTTTTTTCTTGGCTTCTCTAAGAGTATTTCCCTTCATAGTAATAAAAGGCTTTCAAAAGACTGGCTGGTTTTGGCTTGAATTGCTTATTCACATCCACTCTCTAGAGGTGCTTCCTTTGCTTTGTCTTGGTGGTGCCACCAAGCTCTAACCTCACACAGACTCTCTCTAGTTGTTTACTTGTTCATTGGTTCAATCACGTGTTTGAACCAGCAAGTGTTTATTGAGCATCTATTAGGTTCCATGTGTTGTTTTAAGTGCTGGGAATGTATCAGTGACCAAAACCAACTAAAGGATGAGGCCAGAAATAGAGTACAATCTCCCTGATTTGACTTGTTTTGCCATCCTTTTTAGCAGCATTCAGAAGCACCAACAGAAGTGCCAGCAGCAATAGGGAGGACTCAATGACACAGCCTCTGGTTTCTCAAGCAAATGATCGTGGGTGGCCAGAAAGTGAATTTAACAAGTCTTCCATCCTTGTTTTTGGATAAGGAGCTGTGGAGGAGGATGCACAACCCTGACTGTGTTAAAATAAGTGAGAGGGGTTGCCTTTGCTGCTCCGTGTTGTCTCCTGCCAAGAAGGAACTCATGGACGTTTGATGTGCCCTCAGTTAGCATGTGGATGGTGAAGCTGGTGTAAGTTAGTTGGCTTTGTGACCATTGTCTCTTGTCATTCAAGTTATTGGTTGATTCTTGTCACCACTGCCATGCTGTCCAGCAGCCTACCCACCTCCTTTGTTTCGTGCCTTCTGCATAGAACTGGAGGGCCAAAGAAGGTAAGGGGTGAGCGGATGCCCATATAGCACCAGGCAGGGATTTGCCTCAGGCAACAGCTGTTCACGAACTTCTGTGAGGGATTCAGTTTCAGGGTAGATCTAAGATGATCTCCCACTGAGAGCCTTTTTATTTGCTACCCACTCATCACACCCTACTATAGGGTTTGTGGAATAATAAAGATACATCATTTATTTATTCTCCTCTGGCGCTATGCTGAGGAGGGGACACAAATCTTCTCTCAATCCATCAACTTGTGTTTTCAGCTATTTGTACCCAGAGGGAATATAGCTTCTGTTATGCTCATACCGTTTACTACAGATGCCCCCGAATGCTTGAGGATGATTGCCTCCCTGGCTGCTTCTATCTGTATGTCCATAGTGTTGGCGATTATTCTCAGCTTTTCTCATGTACAAGAACAGGTAACTACCTTTCTCATGGATCCATGTCAAGCAGCCAGAGCGATCTACATCTCCTGACCCTATCTCAGAGGTCAGGAAGGTCCTCGCGGCAGGGGGTGTGTGCACTGTGTGTTTATTTGCAATACTCTCATTCTCTAAGCCAGTGGCTCGCAAACTTGGTGTCCCATAGAATTGCCTGAGGAGCTTTATAAAAATATCAATGACTGGACCCTATCCCAGACCAATTAAATCAGAATCTCTTTGTGATGGGGCCTCCTATCAAGATTTTTAAGAGCTAAGAAGTTCTAATCCATGATCAAGTTTAAAAACTCTGAAGTACCTCTGAAGTTATCTGAAAATGTTCTACGACTTTGGGTAAGACATAACCCATATGCACCTCCAATTCCACATCTGCAAAATAAAGAAATTGGACTAAGAGATTTTCAAGTTTTGTTTCAAGTTCAACATTTTGCAATTCTGCCGATAGTCTTTTTGAGTATAATACTTGAAAGGTAGTGGTCCTAGAAGAAAATATTTAGAAACAGTCTCTGCTTGCAGTAAGCTGAGAGTATAACACAGTCACAGATGGATGACCAAAGTCACAGTGGGGTGTGTGTGTGTTGCATGCAAACACTACATATTGTATCATATATACTGTGTCCCACATCCCCACATACACAGGTATTTCTTTATCTATAAGGCATCCTTAGTTTAGGAGGAGGATTCGCTAGTCACAGAATTTCAGGTAGGGGGAATAAGGAATGATAATGACTCTAACTGATCAATCCCATAAGAGAGATTCAGGAGCCGTTTGAATGTGGGTCAAGATTGAATGTGTTAGCATTGGACTTAGAGACTGCGAAGTGATAGTGGGCCTTGGAATAAGCTCCATTCATAAGTGCACAGATCTGCATATTTCTCTTCTCCCTAGCCTACCTCCCCCTCCCCAGGATCGGTGAGCTAGGCATCTTGCTTCCATTGCTCTCCTTCTCATGGGCAACCAAGGCTCAATGCCAAGAACCTCAATGGCAATTTTGCACCTAGTGTGTCAGACAGAAGCAATGCTGGCTCCACTCTCTAAGCCAGGCCAGTCCCTCTAGTGCATGTAGGAGGGAAAAGTTGTCTGTTTTAATAGAGTCAGCAGGTCTAGGAGGCACATGGGGAACAGGGCTACTGTGCAGATTTGTGCTGAGTGCAGTCACTGGGTAACTCACCAAGTGTTCACACTGCTGGCTCCCCAAGGTGTTCACACTGCTGTGTCAGCCAACCCCAGAGTCACATCCAGCTCAAGCCCAGAGCAACTCTCAAGGTGATTTATTTCAGTCCCTCTCTTTGAGCTCCAACACATCAAAATGCAGCTGCAGTGGTCCCCTAGCTTCTGTCTCCAGTCCTTATTGGGAACTGCATCTCCAGATTGTCTGTTGTATCTGACCATTCAGGAAAACAGAAAGAGGAAGACAAAGAAGGAGAATCTGTCTTCTTATAGATTCCAGCCATTTGCCTTAGGTCTGGAGAGAAATTGTAACATTGTGGCTAGATCGCCTGGGCCCAAACCCTGGCTCTGCAACTTGCTACTTTGAAACCTGTGGCAATTTAATCAACCTCTGTGTGACTCTGTTCCCTCTTCTATAAAATGGAGATAATTATGGGACTTACCTTTAAGTCTGTTATGAGGATTAAATAAGCTTCTGCAGATAAAGTGCTTGGAAGGCTGCCTGGCACATAGTAAGCTCTCAATAAATATTACCTAAGAGTATTATGGTGGCTGCTAATACCACCACCCGCAGCACAAGTCTACTGTTTCTTCAAGATGACTTTTCTTCAAATATTTGAAAACATGATTCCCTCCTCCCCCTCAAGTCTCCTTTGCACTATGTTAAATAGTCCAAGCTTTTCTTCCATTTTCTATATAATCACCCATAGAAAGGGTGCTGACTGCCTTTTCTAGAGTTAGTCTGGTTGTTCCGTACTCTTCTCCCAGTGTGCTGGGAGTAGCCAAGAATATCAAGGGTCCAAATCCAGAGAGTGTGAAGTCTCAGGTCTTCAGAAAGGCATGAGAAATCCTACGGGTCTGGCTGGGTCTGTCAGCCTTTCTCCTCATCCTTTGTACTCCCTGTTCCATGGCCGCCTTGGGTGTTTCTGCTGTTCCCTCCTCACAGCTCCCGGGCACGCTGCTCCCCTCTGCTGAGTGCTGCCCTTGTCTACCATGAAAACACTTGTTAACATTCAAGACAAAATCCCACGCTCAGCCTCCCTCTGAAGCCTCTCGTTTCTTCCTTTCTGCCTCCGTTGCTCTCGTGCTGACCTCCATTCTGAATGTCCCCCAGGTGTTTGCGTAGTTACCTACTTAAACGTCTGTCTAAACTCTCACCAGACCATGAGTGCCTGGAGGTCAGGGACTGACTGCCTGATTTCTCTCTTCATTCCTAGCACAGCCAGCACAGTACCTGGCACAAATGTGACACCCAGTGTTTATGGACAGGAAGAAAGGAAAGAGGGGTTGGGGGAGGGATAAAGGCCTGGGATCCCCTTAGGTTTTTCAGGAGCTGTATAACTCTGTTGACTTATGGTAAGCTGTTGTGAGCTGCTGTTAATTCAATCCTTCTTTATCCTGTGCCTGTGTTGTTTTACTATGTACACAACAACCTGACCTCAGAACTTACCCTTTCTGAAGTCATCTTATTAGGTTCAAGAGATCTTTCTTGGGCTCCGAATCTGTAATCCCATATATTAGAAACCCCTTGTGGCTGTAATCAGTCATAAACCGTAGTTATAGATACCTAGGTAGTGGTAGATGAACCCAATATTTCTGGCTAATCTTAGCTGAGAGCAGAAAATAGTCACTCTAGTGGTCAAGAGATCAGATAAGTGGAGGAAGGCGTGGGTATCTGGAGCCGCGTTGGCATCAGAAGGAGCAACAGGGACAAGGGAAGTTTGACTCTAAGAAGAGGAGAAGGTGACTACATGCGTTGATTGAGTTGAAGACGATGCAGTGGTCAGGTGTTTCTTATCTGTTTCTTCAAATCTACTCTTTCTCCTTCTTTCCCAAAGCTTTCCACTGGGGCATTTGATTGTCCTCCTAAACGGTCAGGATGCTGGGCCCAGACATGGAGAAGATTAATTGACAGCTTTTTTCTCAATGCAATTGGTGATGCACAGACATCCACAGTTGGATAAACCGTTTTGTTAATTCTGAAAACAAATAAGAATTAATTAATTGATCCACATTTCTTCCTTTTCCATTTAAACTTTTTAATAGAAGAATCTAAATGCCTTATCATTATTTTTTTCATTACTTTTTTGCACTACTGAAGCCTTGTCCAAGGTCAAAATAATTTAATCATCAAATCCAAAGCTTTTTCACAGACTCCTAGAGTTGTGAGATGCCTTGGAATTTACCCATTCTCCCACCCAAGGCACCAATCTCACCTGAATGATGTTCACTAATTACTGTTCAACAATTCCAGAGATTTCCAGTGAGCAGACACTCACTGCCTGAGTTGCAGTCCCCAGTCTGGCTGTCTGCCAGAATCAACTGTGGAGCTCGTTCTAAGCAGATGCCCAGGTCTGACGCAAAAATTCTCATAGAATTTATCAGAATAGGGCAAGGTCATCTCTACTTTGCAGTAACTGCAGATCACTCTATCAGGTAGATATATCTGAGAGTAACTGGGATTAGCAGCTCTTTTCATAGTTGGTAAATTGTGTGAGAAAACACTATCCTGGCAGGTACTTTGGATGCCTCCTTAAAAATCAATTCTATCCTTTCTCTTTACAAACAGTGTTCTAAATTTGTTCAGGGCAGCAATGTGCCCATTCAAAATACTCATCTCTGAGGTTCCCTTATAGCTGAGTATGGTCATGCAACACAATTCAGACTAATAAGATGTAAGCACAAGTGTACTGGGTATACTCAGGAAGCCTGAGCTTTGTAAACCTTACCATTCCTAATTCTCCTTGACTGAGAGATTGGCATACTACCTGGAGGTCCAGGAGTCAATTTGCAAACAGGAAGACAATGCACATCATGACTGGAAAAGAAGGAAGCTTTTAGGTTGAACCAAATAGACTTGCTGTTTTGGTAAATCAAAAATAGTTGAGTATAAACAATTTCATATGGTTCAACCTAATAGAAGGACCCAGGTTCAAGATGATATAACAGTTGTACCAGCTCTGGAATACATATTTTCGTACTTATTATTACTTATGGAAAAAAAAATCCCTGTTAATTAGTTTTCTATTACTTGTAGCTGAAGACAATCCTAATAAATCTATGTGGAGCAAAAAGTTGCCTCTTCCTAACTTCTGCCAATTAGAGCTACTCAAAATACAAATAATTTTGTGTGATCCACTTTCTTTCTAAGAGACGACTCTCCAGGACCCTGCTTATCTTGACATTCTTAGTTCCTTCTCATGATTATCACAGGCATAACTTCTGGACCACTAATCATCCTCATCGTTATCTTCTGAACATGCTCCAGTTTGATAACAATCCACTAAAGGCATCACCAGACAGAGCCTTCCAGATGTAGTCTGATTGGCAAAGTGGAGCATGAACTATTACCTACAACATTTTGGACGTTATAGTTATATAGGCCCACTCTATTATTCTGTTAGTTTCTCTTTTTTTTTTTTTCAGACATACCACACTATTGACTCATATTGATGTTGTACTCATTCCTCTGACAAAAAAGCTATTATACAAGACCTCTCCGATCCTTGATTACAGTTAATTTTGTTTAAATGTTTCTTTTAAGTATTTGAAACTTCACTGCAACTTGGGTCATTATTTATATCCATTGAGATTATTCTGGGACTCTGATGAACTGTCACCATCAGTTTTGTTTCATCCCCAAATGATATAAACATGTCATCTCAACATCAGCAAGGTGAATGATAAAAAAGAAAAAAGTAACATAATAGATCCAAGGCCATGGCCAAGTTCTTTCTTTCTTTCTTTCTTTTTTTTTTGAGGAAGATTAGCCCTGAGCTAAATACTGACAATCCTCCTCTTTTTGCTGAGGAAGACCGGCCCTGAGCTAACATCCATGCCCATCTTCCTCTACTTTATACGTGGGACACCTACCACAGCATGGCTTTTGCCAAGTGGTGCCATGTCTGCACCTGGGATCCGAACTGGCGGACCCTGGGCTGCCGAGAAGCGGAACATGTGAATTTAACCGTTGCGCCACCGGCCGGCCCCCAAGTTCTTTCTTACATTTATATTTCATCTACTCCAGAATGATCAATTCAGACCCTACTGCGTGCTAGCCATAAAAAACAAGACATACTTCTTACACTCAATAAGGAGACAACTCAATATAGTACGGTAAGTGCTAGGATGTTTGTCATGGCAGCATCTAAGAGATTTTTCAAGTCAGAGAAGTCTTCTAGAAGGAACAGATGGTAAAGCTGAGACACAAAGGTGACTAGATTTAGCCAGTTAAGAGGAGAGATGAGTGTCACAGGTAGAGGAAACTGTATATGCCAAAACCTAGAGGCAGAAGAGCATGGTTAAGAATTCAGGAATCCAACAGCCAATCAGGCTAGATTGAGTGTGTCTATGTGGTTTAGGGGGGCAAAAGTGGAGGGGGAGGAAGGATGCAGGTAGAAAGACAAGAGGTGTAGGTAAAGATGGAGACAGACATCAGACCTTAGGTGGCCTTATGGTTCTTATTAAAGGTTTTATACTGAGGGAAGAAAGGTGTGGTGAAGGGTTGTGTGCCAGATAGTAACATGATCAGATTTGCAGTTTTAATCATTAAATAACATTATTTGGGTTACTAAAAAATGTTAAAATGTTACTCTAGTTACAGTGTGGGAAATGAATTAAAAGGGGACAAGACTAGAGGCAAAGGAGCATCCTAGGGATTGTTGCAGCCGATCAGACATGAGTTAACCAGGGGGAGAGTTGCAGAGATGGAGGGAGGTGGCAATATTCAAGAGTCATGGAGGTAGAAAGGTTCCGACTTGGAGATGGAGAAGACAGAGGACGGTAAGTGACAAAGGAAAGTGAAGAGGACTTCTAGCTTCTGGATAAATGGTGAATAGGTAGGTTTTCAGGAGGTGGTGATGAATTCGATTTGGGCCATGATGGGTCTGAAGGTGCGTGCTGAACATATATTAGGAGCTCTCCAATATGAAATTAGCTAGATAGATCTGGAACTCTGGAGAGACATCTGAGCTTGGACAAAGATGCTCAACACAGAGATAATTAATTACCCAGGAAGAGAGTAGAGAGTGCACGAAGAGAGTAGAGAGTACACGAAGAGAAATGAGGGAAGACAACTAGTATTTAAAGATTGGGAAGAGATCTTGGAAAGAAGATTGAGAAGAAGTGGTCAAAAACATACAAGAAAGACCAGGAGAACGTGGTGCCATCGAAGTCAAAGGATGAGTGTTGGGGGACGGCAGGAACATTAGCAGTGTCAAATGCTGCTGAAGGATCAAGTAAGATTATACTTAGTAAAGAGAATATCTTCGATCACCTTGGGAGAACAGTTTTGTGGAGTGGAGCCATAGTGTGGTGGATAAAAGTGGGATGAGGATATAGAAAATGTGAACAATTACTTCAAAAGTTCGTGGGGTTTCGGGTGAAAAAAAAAGGGAGAAAGCAGTGAGACAAAAGGAGAGTGCACTTGGAGAGGATGTTGTCACTTTTGTAAGACGGGAAAGAGCCCTCTGAAAGCTGATGGGCAGAGACTAGTAAACGGAAGCATGGAAGAAAGACACAGGAGATGACTGACCAAGTGGGGTCCCTTAGGGAGTATGAGAGGGTAGGCGGGGCGGTGAATCTTGAGCACAGGTAGAAGAATGAGTATTGAGAAAGAGAAAGACCAATTGCATCACTATTTAAAGTAAGGAAGGAGAAATACACTTAAGAATATCCATTATGTTTGTGTTTGGCTGCAAATAACAAAACTACATGATAAAAAATGGTTTAAATAAGATAGAATTTTACCCCTTGGCTTACAGAACATCCCCTTTGTTCATGGCTGGTGCAGTGTTCCCTAAACTCAGGGATCAAGCCCTTTCTGTTGTTTGGATCTATTGTACATGGCTTTGACACTACGCTACAATGGCAGCATCTGTGTGCCAGGCAGTGAGATGAAGGAGGAGATGAAAAAGAAAGGGTAGAATGGATAAGTGTACTGTCTTCCCAAGATGGTCCTTTCCTGGAAGCCCTTACATGACACTCTTCCTCACAGTCCCTTGGCCAGAACTTGGTCACATTGCCACATTTAGAGGCAACAGAATGTGGGAAATACATTATCCACTGCCTAGACAAATTCAGGGGCCTATCACCATGGAAGCATGGGAGGATGAATATTAAGAGACAATTAGGGGCTGGCCCCATGGCCGAGTGGTTTAGTTTGCATGCTCTGCTTTGGCGGCCCGGGGTTCCCTGAGCGCAGACCTAGCACTGCTCCTTAAGCCATGCTGAGGCGGCGTCCCACGTAGAGGAACTAGAAGAACCCACAGTTAGGATATACCACTATGTACGGGGGGTTTTGGGGAGAAAAAAAAAGGAGGAAGATTGGCAACAGATGTTAGCCCAGGGCCAATCTTCCTAAAAGAAAAAATAAATAAAAGGCTCTTTGCCTATTAGGAAAAAAAAAGAGACAGTCAGTGTGTTGTACGAAAGGAAGGTTAGAACTCCCCTTGACAAGAATGGAAGAGGCCCTCGGACATGCATGGTTAAGGCATTGCCACCTCCTCTGTGGCATCTAACCATGGGTTTGCAACGTCTCTAATCATAAGGGAAATGCAAATCAAAATCACAATAAGATAGCACTTTGCACCCATTGGGATGGTTATTATTTTCTTAAGAAAGAGGAATATAACAGATATTGGCAAGGACGTGGAAAAATTGAATTAGAGCACTTACGCATTGCTGGTGGGAATGTAAATTGGGGCAATCACTGAGGAAAACAGTTTGGTAGTTCTACAAAAAGCCAAAAATGGAATTACCATATGATCCAGTAATTCCATTTATAGGTATATACCCCAAAAACTTGAAAGCAGGGACTCAAACAGATATTGCACGCCAATGTTGCCAGCAGCATCATTTACAGTAGCCAAGGGGTAGAAGCAACCATAGTCTCCATCAATGGATGAATGGGTAAACAAAATACGGTACAGACATACAATCAAACATTTTTCAGCCTTAACGAAATTAATGAATGAAATTTTATACGTGCTACAGCATGGATGAACTTTGAAAACATTATGTTAAGTGAAATAAGTCAGACACAAAAGGACAAATATTGTATGATTACACTCATCTGAGGTACCTGGAATAGGCCAATTCATAGAAACAGAAAGTAGAAGAGAAGTTCCCAGGAGCCGGGGGGAGGGCATGGGGAGTTGCTCAATGTACAGAGTTTGTGGGATGATGAAAAAGTTCAGGAGATGTATGTTGACGGTGGTTGCACAACACTGTGGATGTACTTAATGCCACTGAAGTGTGCACTTAAAAATGATTAAAATTTTATGTTACGTGTATGTTACTCCAATAAAGAAAAATGAAAAAAAGAGGTAATTAGCTGTCCTTGGCACAGTGTGGATGCAGGAAAGTGAAGCAGTTTGCATTTGATGCCTTTTATTTTTTCTGAGCATAATTCGGGGAGGATGTGTGTTTACACACATGTGTGAACAGCTTCACATATGTGTTTTTCCAGAAAGCAGAAAAGAATTGAACTGGTTCCTTATGTAATGGGTCAAAGAGCTGGCTGGTGAGGCTGAAGGGTCTCATGCAGGGTTCGGTGCTCCTTTCCTCATGGCATTCTCTTTTCTCCCGATTTTTAAGATATAAAGAGATCTACCACTACCTTATTTTTCCATCTCTTTTTCCAGTTCTGGTGATACCATTTAGGAGATGGTACCAGACCACAAAGATAGAGTTTTACATTTGCCGTTTACAGAGCACATCCACATCAAATATATTTGTTGATCTCCACATCAATCAGGATATTCTTTTCTCATCCCAGTTCTATTTGGAATTGAATTTTTTCCCTAAGCCTTTATTTTCCTCATCTGTAAAAGGGGATATTTAAAGTTCCTTGGAATGTAGTTTTCATGTTTAATTGAATTATGTTTATGAAACCTGTCACTCAATACATAGTGGGAAAGTGAAAGCCAACGATTTTACGAGGTTTTTTTCACAGCCCAGGTGTCAGTGGCCGTGCCTGCCCATCAGTTCTTCTCAGCTCCCCCCTCCTGTAATCAGCAACTCAGCTCGGTTCCGCCTCTGAATGACTCCTGTATCTGCCCGCCTCCTGCCTGTCTGCCACTGGCTCAGGTGCGGCTTACGTCATCGCTTGGACCAACGCAGCCTCTTAGTAGGGCTCCTGCTACCCGTTCACATCTCAGCTCAGCTCACCCTCCATCTTGCCGGTAATTGATTATCTTGCTAAAAAATACATTTTGTCACCTCAGTACTTTACTTAAAGTCTCCACTAGCCCGCCTGGCTTTCAAGATAAGGCCCAAGGTCCTCAACTTGGCACAGAGTCCCTTCCCTCTCTTGCCCCAGCCTCTTTCTTGCTGAGTCTCGCAGCATCCTCCTCATCTACTCTTTAGCCCCACTGACCCTGAGCACTGACCCTGGACACTGATGCCCTTCCACAGCTCTGTGCCTTTGCACACGCTGCTCTGTGCTGGGAATGTCCTTCCTGCAGGATTAGCACAGTGCAACACAGCACAGACTTGTTTTAATGTCGAGGATAAGGGAATAAATGAGGCCACGAAAAGAATTTAAAAGGCTGAAAAAGGAGAACAAAACTGTTTTGAGACCTACTCTAACCCACCATTTCTATATCTGGCCTTTTTGCAGATCCCTCCCAACAGTTTCTTTGTTTCTAGTCTGCCCCAGGGAAAGAAGAAGGGGTGCATGGCACATAATGTTATTAAAGCCACAGCTGTCCCACTGTGGTCCCTGAATCCCAAAGTCTGGGCCTTTCTGACGCGCAGCTATCTGCGTTTTAAGAAGCCCCGCAGGCGATTCACAGTAAGTTTGAGAAGCGCTGAATTAAGGGGGTCATGAGGCACAGAGGGAGGGAGCTGATGGCAAGGGCTGCTGCTCCCAGCGTCAGGACGGTGACGGGGAGGGAGTCACCGGCCCTGCCCCCAGGGGAGGCTGCTTCTCTTGAATACGCCCACTTCAGAAAAAATAACACCAGAACAGAGCAAGCTTGGTGGTATGTAAACTATGAAAATATTTACATATTTTCATATGTAACGAAATACATATTACTATGTAAGGAAATGCATATTCCCTTTTGCTAGGGTGCCAGATTTAGCAAATAAAAATCTAGGATGCTCAGTAAATTTAAATTCTGGATAAACAACAAATAATATTTTATTATGCAAAGCACATACTTATACTAAAATATTATTTCCTACTTATCTGAAATGCAAATTTAACTGGGTGTCTTGCTCTTGTTCTGTTTTATCTGACACCCTACCTTTGTCCATAAGTGTTAAATATGTGAGGGAAATCGCCTGATCAGAATCAGATGTCTAAAAGGCAGGAGTCAGTTTTAGTAACCGGTTTATTTACTCTTTAATGGAGAGGTATATGATTTGAAAGGGAAGAAAAATAACGGCTGCTTTTCCTGACTCATTGGATTATGTGTAAAATCTACATTTGGGGAAAAAAAGAGAGGAAGAGAGTGAGCATATAGAGAGAAAGAAACAAGATGTCGGTTGCAAGTGGCCCGCATGCCAGAAAGTTCCTTCCCTCAGTTGACATAAATGAGCACCGTCATGGGCCAGGTCCTGTCCCCACGGCCCATGCAACAGAAACGCGGAGCGAGCTTCAGAGTTGAGCTCCCTCCCCTGAGGCCCCAGCTCCTGGGCAGGTTTTCTACAGCCACTCCTTACTGCCCCAGGTGACAGGATGCCACTTCAGAGGGTGGAATGTGGCACTGTGAGTGGGGAATGAATAACAGGCTTCCTAACAAGATGCAGCTGAGGGAGCAGCTTGCTGACAGAACAATTTGCTGGTGCCCGGAGTCTCTGCCCAGCCTCAGCAGAACTGCAGCGGGCGTCAGGAGAAACTCAGGACTTACCATTTGCCTAGGTGTCAGGTTCCCGGTGAGCCGGCATTCTTCCCACGGCGCTTTTCCAGGCCTGCAGCCTTGATGTGCGAGCCACCGAGGCTTCCAGAGCCCCAGGAATCACACGTACAACCATTCCTTCATTTTCCCCCCTCTTGATCCGCTTGTGTTTATGTAAATGGTTGGAAAAGCAGTTTTCGGCTTATTTCCGAAGCTTAAGGGCTTCCTGAGAAGCCTATTATTGAAAAATCAGAAACTGAAAAGCAACTTCTTAGACAATGAATTAGCAGCTCAATGACTGTGTGTAATGCAGAGTGTGCTGTAACTGGCTGCGTTACAACCGGGAACTCCCCTGGGATGCGGTAATCAAACACATGCCAACAGGTTGTCTGTTTCAACAGAGAGTGAGTAATCAAAGGAGATTTGCAGTTAATCCAAATATTACAGAGACGCATCCAAGAGAAGGCCAGGAAAAGGAGAAACTAGAAGAAGGGTGTGGGGAGACCAGAGCTTTCTGACCTGGAGTTCCATGTGCAACTGAGAGAACTTCAGGGGACAAAGTTCATCCATCTGAGCGCTGATGGCACCAACTACCTAGAGGGGAAACTGAGTCTTGGCTACACATTGAAGCAGACCAGAAAATTAACCTCAACACTTGCCTCTTCCACTTGACCAGTGATGTCAAATTGGGGAGCAAATTACCTAGCATTCAGTGATTTGCTGCAAAAGTCTGAGTCCTATACTGGTTTGAGGGCTAGGGGTAGGGTGAGGAGTGGGGAAGGACTTGCTCCATCTGAGAGGCGCTGGCTAGATAGTGGAACTATGCAGTGTTTCGGGGAGACGGTTCAGTTTGTGTGTCTATCTCTGTGGTTCTCACAGTGTGGTCCCAGGCCAGCAGCATCAGCATCACCTGAGATCTTGTCTGAAACGCAGATTCTTGGGCCCCATCCCAGCCCTATAGTCTCAGAAACTGAAGCGAGGCCCCGCATGCTGTGTATTAAGAAGCCCTCCAGGTGATTCTGACACTCGCAGAAGTTTGGGAACCACTGGCTAATCTGAGCACCTGCACACTGTGGGTACCAGCAATGCTCCACGTTCCTCTGCAGGCCTGTGGGTGAGCACAGCCATGGCTGGCTCGAGTCAAGATCCTGGAGCAATTCTGTGCTGAGCCGCTCGGTCCTGATCCCCTCACAGGGCTATGGAGTTTTTGGGAAAGAAATTTAACATTTATTAAACATGTACTAGTACTTGGTGCCAGGCCCTGGTAAATGTTTTATGTGTGATATTTTATTTAATCCTTTCTACAACCTTGTGAGCTAGGTGTTATAGGTAGGATTTTATTGCTGAGAAAATTTTGGCTCAGAAAGGTCAACTGGTCCAGGTCTGAATGTTTCCTGAGCCTATGCTCCTTCCCCTATCCCCCACAGCATCTCTGACAGGCGTCCTCTGCCCCCAGAATGCCTTGGGTGCCCCCTGCACAAAGCACTGCCAGCCTGGCAGGGCCCCAGTTCTACATTTCCATTCCTCCCCCACCCCACCCGACTCCTTGCCTCATGTTAATTTCCCACCTGAGTACTGAGTACTTTATAAATAGCAAATCTAAAATGAATTTTCTACCAGCGATCATTAGCTCCCTTGACATCCATTAAACATTCTCGCAAGCAGAGTGAAGTGACAAAAGGGATTGATTTTTACAGTATGCTTAATAGGGGAAAAGAAAGAAAGGTGTTGACAGTCCTTTTTTTTCTGTCCTGATATCACAAGGAATTTGAAATCAGTCAAATGACTTTTATCTGGAAAAAAGAAGGCTAGGATTGGGGGTGGGAGGAGTCAGGGTGGGGAGAGAGAAGCAGCCTGCCCAGCACCCTGCTCAGCCCACTTCTGCATTTGTGACAGGTAAACATGGAGTTAGTTAGCTCATGCCAGCCACCAAGATGAATATGTCAGAGTTAATGCGTCAAAATATATAGGGTCCAAGCCAGGGAGCGAGTGGAGGGCTGGGGGAGGCAGGAGAGCAGTGGTGGGGAGAGGCAAAGTAACCAATCTTCTGCGGAAACTACTGGAAGAATAAATGTGTTGATGCAATAGCTGAAGTCAGAGGAAGCTGGCATATGAGGCACTGTAGCTGAAAATTTAACTTTGATTTCAATTTTCATATTTGTCAGCAATAATTAGATTCACGAAATGTTTTGCCACTGTTCTAAAATACTAATAAGTAGAGGCCTTTGTAGTGTGGTTAATGGAGTCTTTTTTTCCTAGTGGTCTAGAAAAATTCCATTAAAGCAAAAAGTCATGCTATATTATGGCACTTCAACATACAGGCCTCTGCTGCCACAGTACTGCCGTCCCCGAGCCCGCCGCCCTCCGTGTAGCCACAGAGCCCTGGCTGGGGAGGGGCTTTGCATGTCATAAGCCTCAGCTGTCCATCATGTTTGACCTGCACAGACTTCCCCACATGGGGGAAGCCAGCCAGTCAGAGACAAAAGGAGACGCAAACTGAAGAAAGCATTGCCCTGGAAAGGACCCTCACCTCCTGGAGCAGGCTGAAGAGAGGACGGGGGAGAGGATGGTCGGGTGGGTGCCTGGCTCTGGCTGGGAAGTGCGGCTCCTGCCTGAGGACAGGAAATCCATCCCCGTTCATCACCAAACTGGACTCCCCGGGGTTAAGGCTGGAGCCCCTCCGAGTGGCAGAGCCCACATTTCCATCTTCTCCCAGTGCCCATCCTGCACTGGGAAGGCTGAATTCTCTGGAGATAGAGTTTGGTTAAAAGGTCTGAGACCTACTATTTTTGAGTGACTTTTTCCTGGGATGTCTAAACCTCTCTCTGATATCCCAGGGTGCTCCCTGCAGGCCAATATGTGGTGGAGGGGTAAATGACTCCCTTACACAGTTAAGTGTATAATACAGACACTCTCCAGAGAGCCCAAGTGGATAAGGAAGGGTCTGGAGCACGCTCACCTCCCTTCCACCCTGCCTTCACTGGCACACCACTGCAGTCAGGGATTCTCATGCAGGTGCGCTGGTGTCTCAGAGAGGCTCTCTCCTGTTGCTGCAGAGCAGCTGCCTGTTAGTGCATCTCTTGGAGTCCAGTGAACTCAAGAACTCTGCCATGATGCCCTTAATTTTCCTTCCCTAAGTTTTGAAGAGAATTCCAAGCCATCAGTTCTAAGTTAACCAACAGAAAAGAAGAAAGCAAAATGGAGCTGTGTGATTTCCATCACCCACCCCCAAGTCCCCTTCCTGTCAAATTGTGGTTGCTTGACCTAGTAGTAGAGTGACTTGGAATTGACTAACCTTAAAAGGGAAACGATGGAGGAATGGATAGATTGGCAGGGAGCCAGACTCGGACTGACAACTCAGCCCGGATAAAGGACAACTTTTGGAAGCCACTCATAGCAAAAAACGGTACCTCCATCGCACCCACGAATGCAGGGCAACTCCTCGCCTTTGCCCTGCCCTTCCCTGGGACCCTGCTTTCCTTGGCCTTTGTCCCTCTGTGCTATGCCCTTGCATGCATGCCTATGTCTCCCAGTGGACAGAGAATGGCAGCCTGTGCTCCTTCCCCACAGTGCAGAGACCTTCCTGGGGCCCAGGCCTCTCCCCAGCCCCTCCTTCCTTCCCTCTCTCCCCACCAGTCGCTATTTTGCAGCCGCCTTGCTCTTCCCCCGTGGCATGTGCCAGATCTTATCCCAATGCAGCACTTCAGGATGAAAGAAGGAGGGGATATTAAATCCACCAGTGATACGCGTGGCAATTGGGAGAGGCTTTTGTTGTGTCATTTCCTACCTCCTTCAGCCTATTAAGCAAACAAAAGTGCTTGTGGAATGAGAAATGTAAATGGCCAACGCAAGCCGATTAATCCTAGATGTACAATTCCATTAATAAGGCCGCTTTTTAATAGGCAGCTCCGGCAGCAGCGGTGGACAGGCCGGGAATTGATGTATTCTCTGTAATTGTATTGCAACTAATAGGATATGAAGAAAATTGTACTGGAGAAGCAGGTCTTTCAACACCATTTTCCAATCAGCTGAAATAATGACTTGCAGACGAAAGCCTTGAAAAGTAACGACACATTAAAAAAATATAACATCATCCAGGAGTATCCATTATTCCCAATCTTAGTTTGGGAGATCTTTCTTTCATTCTTCTCCCTCCTTGCCCCCACCTTCCCTCTTCAACTCCTCTCTACCACAGGGAATAACCCAAACCCAGAGGAGTCCTGTCACTTGTCGATGAGCGCAAGAGCTGTCAGGGAGGCCAGCTCGCAGGCTGCGGCTGTGTGTCTCCCTATTTGCAAGTCAGGAGGGAGAAGGAGAGAGGCAGGGTGCGGGGTGGAGAGATCACTGGAAGGAACCCAGTGCTGGATCTTAAGCCAGTCAGATGAGTGATTCTGGGCCGTCCCTTCACCTCCCTGGCTTCCCTTCCAGTTCCCAAATGCAGTGAATCTGAGTTATCACAGGGCAGGCTGGGAGGAAAGGCGGCCCCGCAGCATTCCGGGGCCAAAGATGGACGCCTGCGCACAGGGGTGTGCTGGTTGCCTGAAGGCCGCCTGCCGACAGGCTCTGCGGGACCCGGGTGTCTCCCCATGGACTGCGACTTCTCACCGGACGCCTGGCAAGCGCTCTTAGTCGTGGGTAAATTCATCTGTTCACTCCTTCGCTCACTCCCTCATTCATCAGATACTGACAGGATGCTGAGATGCTCTAGATGCCGCTCCAGGTTCTGGCCGCGCAGTGGTGAATAAAGCAGACAAAAAAATTCGTCCTTGCCCTCATGACGCTTGCAGTCTATCAGGTGAGCATAGTTTTTGCGGAGCCCTCACTATATATTCTATCAGTCCTTAGCCTTTTCGCTGGCTGAGAAGACAAGCGGAAGCGCCTCTGCTTTTGTGGATTTCGCTGGGGGCGGCAGCCGGCCCCTTGCCAGCACCTCTCCCTCCCCGCTCCCCCTCCCTCCACTGCGGTCGCTGGGTCTCTTTCCTGCCATTTGTATGCTGACTCTGCCCCTCCCTTGGTCGCAGGCTGGAGAGTAAATATAAGGAGAAAAGGCAAAGCACATTTCGGTTGAAATCCCCAAGGAAACAGATGTGATTGCTGTACAGAAATGGTTCCAATAAGGGCAGAAAGGAATATTGCTTTTATAGCTTTTGGGACATAAAACATTTAGAAAATGTGATTGACTGGCAGGGTCTAATTTATCATTTATCTCATTCCCTCTGCTCTCTCACTCTCTCTTCCCCACAACACGGGGGCACGTACTTAGAGGCAAACTTTTTTCTCCTCTTTGCTTTCCTTTCTTCTTCTCTCTCAGACTTGGATTTATCATCATTCTGTGAAGCAGGAGAACTCCTGTGGCTATTTATAATTAATGCTCAGAAACCTGCCAATCCATTTAATGACACTAGCAGGTCATGGCCCCCTTATAGCTCTCCATTAATCATCATTAGAACAGCTCTGAGTTTTTACATTCTTTTTAAATGTTAATTCACCTCTGTAATGCTCCTTTTAGTTAAAACTGTAAAGAGGCAAGTGGCTGGTCCCTCTGTGCCGCCTGCCAGGGGAAAGCCTGGTGGAGCTGATAAAGCCGGTTGATTTCATCTGCTCTTTTGTCCTCCACCCTGGCCCCACTACCAGATGCCAACCTAGTTTGTTCTTTGGTTGCCTATATTTCTCTTTTAAAAAATGCCTAGTGACTTAAAGTTCCGGGCCAATAAACCCACTCTGATATCTTTGGACTCTCAGGGCCAAGGTGACAATCTGTGAGGAGTTACTGACTCAGTGTCGTGATGTGGTTTTCTAGCTCCTTTAGGTGATGGATGGAGCATAAAGGGCTCCAGGGGTAAGTCGAGCTGAGAACTGCCCATGTGATTTTTCCAACACTCAAGAATATGCTCCAAATGAGCCGGCTGAATGAGGTTATCTAAAGAATTCTTCTTGTCAAGAGAGCTCACCACTTCCCCCATTTTTGCCACTAATGGGCTATGAGACTTTGGGTAAAACATTTCACCTGCCTTCTCACCTACAAAATGGGGCCCATATCTGTCCTGCCTAACTAATATGGTTAAATCTCTAAAGACTAGGTGGAGTTGAAATTATACCAAACTTTTAAAACTAATGTATCGATGCAAGGTGTCCATATAAGTCTCATTTCTTACCTTTCTCTGCCGCTTCACGTACATATCTCGACCTCCTGCTAAAGCAGTGCTCTGTTGTCGTTCAGGCCCGTGAGTGTGTATGCCCTCAAACCTCCATCTCGGTTGTATTTATATCATATTTCTCAAGCCGGAAAAGTATAGTAGAAAAAACATTAAAATGGCAATGAGGGAATCTGAATTTGAATATCAACTCTCTTACGTACTAACTGTGCAACTCTGAACAGCTTTCTTCAGCTCTCTCAGCCTCGTTTCCCTTACTTTTGGGCTTTATATTTCTAAGCCCCCTTGCTCTAGTAAGTCCTGTGATTTTATGGCTTGCCTCATACATGAGTCTGCCCAAAGGGCCGTGGCAGTGACGCAGGCCTAATTGGGAAAACCTGTCCCTTTGACCATCTGAGCTCTTAGATTCTCCTTGTCTCGTCAAGCAACGTGCCCAAGGCTTTAGAACTCTAACAAAAGCAGGCACAAATAGATGGGGAAAATAAAAAATAAGATTTAGTTCGTTTCCAACCCACTGTCTGACCTCTCGATACTACCCCTCTTTGTGCAAGGCATTCAGAGCTGTGGATTTGAACTTATTTTCAAAGTTGCCTCACATCCACACATTAAGTTGAGATAACTGCTCAGGGCCTACCAGGAAGCAGACATCTCCTATATTACATCATTTACTCCTTCTTAATACTTCTCTAAAGTAGGCTAACCTCGTTTTATACATGATTAAACTGAGGCATGAAGAGGTAGTGCTCCTGGTCTGAGGTTTGTGTAGCTTGCACATTGCGGGGGCACCGGTCAACCTAGGTCCCCTAAATTGAAGTCCAGACTTCTGTTTCATATAGTTTCATCTTGTTTTGCTCACTCTTCCGTTGTCTTTAGATGAGGATGAGGTAATACACTTTGGATAAAATAAAGACATACTGTATCAGCTGCTCCTGTTCTGGCATGAATTGTAACTGGTGACCTATGATTTGGGCTAAAAACCTACTTTCCTGGGTTGATTCCTCACTGTGCTTGCTTTCGCGTTGGCACCACGATGTATAAATGAGCTTCCATGGGATTTTCTACGGGGAGATCCACCAGCCACCCCTGTTCGTTTTTAGTCTTCCTACCTGTGTGGTCCCAGCCCCCATTCTTACAGGGACAGTCATACCTCCTTCTCCTTCCTGCGAAGCATCACTGACGCTCTAAGCAGACACCAGTCCCCAAGCTAGGCTTTGGCCATCTGTTCTGCCCATCACTCAAGAATGCAATAAAACCCACTTGACAATTATGTCAGCACAAAGGGCAGAGAGGGCTGCATAGCACAAAGCTGTGTAAAATTCATTCTTCCAAAGGTTGCCTCAAGAATATTCTGGCCAAAAAAAAAGCTCTAACAGCAAGTGGAGTATTGTGTCATCTGCCTTTTTCTCATTTCACTACTTTGCTTTATTAATGGATCTATGTTAGTTCTTGCTTGGTACAAGTTAATAATAATAAGACCTTAAAATCATGCAATGCTGTACACATTTGAAAGGACTTTCACTAATCTATTACATCTTTAAATCTTCCTGACTGTAGTTGAATTTTTGAACTGAAGGGGCCTTAGAAAACATTTAACCCAACTCTTCCAGCTGATTATTATGGATGTATTTTGTTTAGTTTAAGTAATGTATCCTTATCAAACATAATTTGGAAACCATACAAAAGTTGCTTTAAAAAGATTTAAAGTCACCCATGCACAATTACATTTAATGTATTTCCTTCCAAGTTTTTTCCTTATTCTCTGCCGTGGTTTTTATTATATAGTTATAATCATATCATTTATATCTCATTTTTTCTTTTAAGACTAGATCAGAAGCAATTTTCCATGTTGTCACATAGTGTTATTGAGCATAATTTTAATTGGTTTTATTGCATTACATCAAGCAGATGTATAATACCCGTTACCCTATGTTTGGACATTTATGTTGTTCTAATTTTTGGCTGTTATAAATAATGTTTCAGTGAACATCTCCATGAGTATAGCCTATCCCAGTTTTACAATTGTTTCCTTTAGACCAGATCACTAGAAATCCTATTATCACCGATTCTCTTATTTTACTCAGGGGAAACTGAGGCATAGAGAAATGAAGTGACTCCAGGTACTGTGGTCAGTGAAAAGATCAGCATGTACACCAGAAGTCAGGCCTTTTGTCTCCTGGTTTCACATTTCTTCCACTATCTGGTGGTCCTCAGAATTTTTAAAAAGGGCTTGAAAAACGTCTTGGTTGTCCACGTGAAGTAATTTTGTTTTTAGTGTCCAAAGATTGAGAAAAAACACAATAAAAATTGCCATAAATTCCGTAGCCCTTCTAAACAATGTGCGTGAAATTAACTACAGCAGTGTCCATATTTATTTAGGAACAACACGAGCGTGGATGTTGAGAAGGATCCATTCCATCTGTTGACAATGCTTGATGTGCACATGGATCCTAAACCCCTTTTAAAAACTTTTGCCCCCCAAACTAGGCTCCATTGTCCTTTAAAAAGAAGGCATCTTTGGGGGCCTCCCCAGTGGCATAGGGGTTAAGTTCATGCGCTCTGCTGTGGCGGCCCAGGGTTTGCAGGTTCAGATCCCTGGCATGGAGCTACACACTGCTCATCAAGCCATGCTGTGGTGGTGTCCCACATACAAAATGGAGGAAGATTGGCACAGATGTTACCTCAGGGACAATTTTCCTCAAGAGAAAAAAAAAGAGGAAGATTGGCAACAGATGTTAGCTCAGGGCCAATCTTCCTCACCAAAAAAAAAAAAAGAAGAAGAGTGTATCTTTGCTTTTCTGTCACGATGTTCGTTCCAAGCTAGAACCTGTGGGAACCACAGTTCTCTCCCATTGGACCTTTCCTGCCCTCTTTAATTTATAGGTAGAAGAGAGATGGAGTGACTGTTCTGAATGTTGACAGCTGCAACAGGCCTGCACCAAGTTTTATGTAGACTGCACAGCTTTACAACCTGAAAGATAGTCTCCAATAATAACAATAGCTTAAATTTATTGACCACCTATTAGGTACTAGGTACCATCCTAATTGCTATGTATGTGTAATTTCTGTTGATTTTTACAATGTTCCTATTAAATGGCTGCTACATTTATCATGCTTTTACAGATGAAAAGGCTAAAGAGGACAGGAGTTCAGTTCACACTATCTAATTGGCATGCAATATCCTATTAGTTTCAGGTGTACAACATAGTGGTTCAATATTTATATACATTATGAAATCATCACCACAATCAGTCTAATAACCATCTGTCACCGTGCAAAGTTATTACCACATTATTGACTATCTTCCTCATGCTGTTCATCATATCCCTGCGACTTATTTATTTTATAACTGGAAGTTTACATCGCTTAGCCCCTTCACTGACTTCACCCATTCCCCCATCCCTCTCCCCTCTGGCAACCACTGGTTTATTCTTTGTATCTATGAATTTGTTTCTGTTGCCTTTTCATTTTGTTGATGGTTTCCTCTGCTGTACAAAGCTTGTGTTTTTAGATTCCATGTATAAGTGAAATCATATGTTATTTGTCTTTCTCTGTGTGACTTATTTCAATTAGCGTAATATCCTCTAGATCCATCTATGTTGTCAAAAATGGCAAGATTTCCTTATTTTTTATGGTTGAGTAATAGTGGAATTGTTGCATATATGTATCACATCTTCTTTATTCATCTGTTGATGGACACTTAGGTTGCTTCCATATCTTGGCTATTGTTAATAATGCTGCAATGAACATAGGGGTGCATATATCTCTTCAAATCAATGTTTTGTTTTCTTTGGATAGATACACAGAAGTGGAATTGCTGAATCACATGCCATTTTTAATTTTTTGAGGAAACTCCATACTGTTTTGCATAGTGGCTGCACCAATTTACATTCCTACCAACGGTGTATGAGGGTTTCCTTTTCTCCACATCCTTGTCAACACTTGTTATTTGCCATCTTTTCAATAATAACCATTCTGGCAGGTGTGAGGTGGTATCTCATTATGGTTTTGATTTGCATTTCCCTGATGATTACTGATGTTGAGCATCTTTTCATGTGCCTGCTGGCCATCTATGTATCTTCATTGGAAAAATGTCTATTCAAGTTCTCTGGCCATTTTTTAATTGTGTTGTTTGTTTTTTTTGATATTGCATTGTGTAAGTTCTCTATATATTTTTGATATTAACCTCTTGTTGAATGTATGATTGGCAAATATCTTCTCCCATTCAGTAGGTTGCCTTTTCATTTTGTTGATGGTTTCCTCTGCTGTACAAAGCTTCTGGTTTTATGTAGTCCCATTTGTTTATTTTTGCTGTTGTTGCCTTTGCCTGAGGATACTGGGCCAAAAATATATTGCAAAGACTGATGTCAAAGCCTGACTGCCTATGTTTTCTTCTCGGAGTTTATGGTTCCAGGTCTTACCTTTAAGTCTTCAATCCATTTTGAATTTATTTATGTATATGGTGTAAGATAGTGGTCCAGTTTCATTCTTTTGCATGTAGCTGTCCAGTTTTCCCATCAATGTGTATCGAAGTGACTATCTTTTCCCCTTTGTCATAGACTAATTGACCATATAAGTGAGGGTTTCTTTCTGTACTCTGTACTAGGTTCCATAGATCTATGTGTTTGTTTTTGTGCCAGTACCACATTCTTTTGGTTACTTTAGCTTTGTAGTACAGTTTGAAATGAGGGCATGTGATACTTCCAGCTTTGCTCTTCTTTCTCAAGGTTGCTTTGGCTGTTTGGAGTCTTTTGTGGTTCCATATGAATTTTAGGATTCTTTGTTCTAGTTCTTTGAAAAACACTTTGATGTTTTGATGGGGATTGCACCAAAGGGTAGATTACTTTGGATAATATTGACATTTTAACAATATTAATTCTTCCAATCCATGAACATGGTATATCTTTCCATTTATTTGTGTCATCTTCAATTTCTTTCATCAATTTCTTATAGTTTTCAGAGTACAGGTCTTTCCCATCCTTGGTTAAATTTATTCCTAGGTATTTTATTCTTTTTGTTGCAGATAGGGTGGAGATTTGAGCCTTGGAATCATGGCCACCAATTGTACACTCTTCCCCTGTGCACACACAGCCTCCTTCACCCCACGTCCTCCAAACATTTGAGAAGTGTGATGAGGCAGGTCATGGTCCTTATATGTTCAGCTCTTGCTCTCATCCTTATCTCTCATTCAGAACCCACTTATGGAGTGAGGGACAATAAAGGACTCTTGGGACTCTCCTCTTTACTGGCTGGCTTTCCAGAATCACTGAGATGGCTCTTCTTCCTGAATAGGAATTTGCTGTGGTTATCCAGGCAGCAGCCACATTTGACCGAAGACTCTGTGCTCTGGCATGATTAGGAACAGATCTGTGGATGATTGTGATTACAGTATTAGATTGGGACACACAAAATGGCCAGTTTTCAACCATTTTGATGTCCAATAGCATCATTGTCATAAGGCTTATTCTAGTACATGTATGGGGCCTGATTGCCTCAGCAAGCTCATTCATTGGTTGATGACATATTGCAATAAAGGGAGGAAGATGGATATCTATCCACTTTGCCCACCCCTCAGCCAGCATAGGGAAGCTACAAAGGGACCCAAAAAACTTAGAGTATTGTAGGATAAGGAAGCTGTAATGAATAGATGATTAGGACATCACCTATCCCTTCTCTCCCACCTCTCTTCACATCACCTCAGGTTTACCAGCTAGCCTGAAGAAATTACAACTCTGTTTCGGTTCCTACTAGCTTTCATGTGAACTTGTGTTAGGGTTCTTACCCGCTTATGCTGAAGACCATATTCCTTTTCTGAAATGTAAAGCACCAGAGGAGCTCACTCCAGATGCACAGTCCTTATCCCTGGATAGTGTCTCTGTTCTAAATTCCTGCAATGTTGATCAAAAGCATGGGATTTAGAACTAGAGAGGTCTTGGTTTGAATCCTGATTCTACCATTTAATATGTGACCTTGAGAAATTTGTTTATTTTCTCTCAGCTTGGGTTTTGTCAACTATAAGATGATTTTAATGGTTAAATTCTAGAATATACGTAAAAGTGCCTGTGCATTGTGGACATGGAAGACATTTTTGCTCCCCCTTTTTTTCTGAATCTGGTGATCTGGGAAGGATGCCAGAGGAGGAAGTATGAAGGTACTCTCTTCACAGAGAAACACTATGTGCTGAACTGTAAATTGTCCCCTAAGTTCCACCAGGTGTAGTCATGCTTCTGTAGACAATGGACCATAACATTTCAAATATGGCATATTTTAGGAAATCTTGGACATGTTTTTTATTATTTAATTTCTTTCCTTTGAGATTGAAGTAAAACCAATTTCTGCTTCCTCTCTCTAGACCTAACCTTGGGCCTTCTGAGTTTTTGGAGTCTGATACTGAACGTCCCTAACAAACAGCCCTTTCTCCCATAGCGAGATACAAAAGAAAAGAGACATGCATAGAGACAGACAGAAACTTAGAGACAGAGGGAGAAAAAGAATTGATAGATAAATAGATAGATGTAGATATTTAAACTCTTAGAATCCCAAAAGTCAAAAATATTTAATCATCAGATAAACCTTTAATTAAAAACAAAATCTTGGGGTTGGCCCAGTGGCCCAGCAGTTAAGTTCGCACATTCCGCTTCAGTGGCCCAGGATTTGCTGGTTCGGATACTGGGTGTGGACCAATGCACCGCTTGTCAAGCCATGCTGTGGTAGACATTTCAGGAGATTTGATCTTCATTCTTATTGATTCTATAATTTGAATAATATTCTGAATATGTCAAGCTCAGGGACCAATTCCTATTGTGGAATCAAGAACTGTTTGCATTAGTCTACTTTGAGTGAGAGTGAATAGCCCAAGCAATGACCTTCCTCCACATTTAAAGTAGAGGAAGATGGCCATGGATGTTAGCTTAGGGCCAGTCTTCCTCCGGAAAAAAGTGGAGGATTGGCAGCAAATGTTGGCTCAGGGCTAATCTTCCTCAAAAAAACAAATAAGATAAATAAAAACAAAATCTTAGAGTTACCTATCCTTCTCAAACTCTTTCAAAACATTGAAGAGGAAGGAACACTTGCAAACCCATTCTACAAGGGCAGCATTACCCAAACACATAGACAATACAAAAGACAAAGACAATACAAAAAATTACAGGGTAGTATCCCTGATGAACATAGATGTAAAAATTCTCAACAAAATATTAGCAAACCAAATTCAACAATATATTAAAATATATATACCACAGTCAAGTAGGATTTATCCCAGGGATGCAAAAATGGTTTAATATCAATGAATCAATCAACGTGATACACCACATTAACAAGATGAAGGACAAAAATCATACAATAATCTCAATAGATGCAGAAAAGTCATTTGACAAAATTCAACATCCATTTATGATAAAAACTGTCAAAAAGTGGGTATAGAGGGAAGGATCTCAACATAATAGACACCATATATAACAAACCCACAGCTAACAACATACTCAATAGTGAAAAGCTGAAAACATTTTCTCTGAGATCAGGAATAAGACAACGATGTCCATTCTCACCACTTTTATTCAACATAGTACTTGAAGTCCTGGCCACAGCAATCAGACAAGAAAAAAAACAAAATAAAAGGCATCAAAACTGGAAAGGAAAAAGTAAAACTATCACTATTTGTAGATGACATGATACTATATGTAGAAAACCTTAAAGATTCCACCAAAAATATTAGAATTAATAAATGAGTTCAGTAAATTTTCAAGATATAAATATACAGAAATCTGTTGTGTTTCTCTAAACTAATAACAAGTAATCAGAAAGAGAAATTAAGAAAACAATTGCATTTGCAATTGCATCAAAAACATAAAATACCTAGGAAGAGATTTAACTAAGGAAGTGAAAGACCTGTGCTCTGAAAACTATGAGACATTGATGAGAGAAGACGAGGATGACAAAAATCAATGGAAAGATACACTGTGCTCGTGGATTGGAAGAATTAATCCTGTTCAAATGTCCATGCTACTCAAAGTAATCTAGATTCAATGCAATCCTCATAAAAAAAAAACCAATGACATTTTTCACAGAACTAGAACAAAGAATCCTACAATTCCTCTAGAACCACAGAAGATCCTAAATAGCCAAAGCAACCTTGATAAAGAAGAGCAAAGCTGGAGGTATCACACTCCCTGATTTCAAACTATACTACAAAGCTGTAGTCATCAAAAGAATATGGTACTGACATAAAAACAGACACATAGGTCAACGGAACACAGTACAGAGTCCAGAAAAACACCACGCTTATATGGTCAATTAATTTATAACAAAGGAGGCAAGAATATACAATGAGGAAAAGATAATCTCTTTAATAAATGGTATTTAGTAAACTAGACAGCTACATGCAAAAGAATGAAACTAGACCACTTTCTTACACTATGTACAAAAATAAATTCAAAATGGATTGAAGACGTAAATGTAAGCCCTGAAACCGTAAAATGCCTAGAAGAAAATACAGGCAGTCAGCTCTTTGACATCCGTCTTAGCAATATTTTTATGGCTCTGTCTCCTCAGGCAAAGGTAATAGGAGCAAAAATAAACGTATAAGACTACCTCAAACTAAAATGCTTTTGCACAGCAAAGGAAACCATCAATAAAACAAAAAGGCAACCTACTGAAAGGAAAAAGGTATTTGCAAATGATGAGGGTTAATACCTAAATATATAAAGAACACATACAATTCAATATCAAAAAACCAAACAATCCAATTAAAAAACAGGCAGAAGACCTGAATAGATATTTTTCTGATGAAGATGTATAGGTGGCCAACAGACACCTGAAAAGATGCTCAACATCAGTAATCTTCAGGGAATCATCAGTATCAGGAATGATCAGTAATCCTCTGTGATCATCAGGGAAATGCAAATCAAAACTGTAGGAGATACCACCTCACATCTGTCAAAATGGCTATTATCAAAAGATAAGAAATAACAAGTGTTGGTGAGGATGTGGAGAAAAGGAAACCCTCATACACTGTTGGTAGGAATGTAAATTGGTGCAGCCACTATGCAAAACAGTATGGAGTTTCCTCAAAAAATTAAAAATGGAACTACCATGCAATCTAGCAATTCCGTTTCTGTGGATTTATCTGAAGAAAACAAAACACTAATTTGAAGAGGGATATGCCCCTCTATATTCATTGCAGCATTATTTACACTAGCCAAGATATGGAAGCAACCTCAGTGCCCATCCACAGGTGAATGGATAAAGAAGATGTGGTGTGTAAATACATATATACACATATATGTATACATACAGTGGAATGTTACTCAGCCATAAAAAATAAGGAAATCTTGCCATTTTCAACAACATGGATGGACCTAGGGAGTATTATGCTAAATGAAATGTCAGAGAAAGACAAATACCATATGATTTCACTTATATGTGGAATCTAAAATAACCAAAAAAATGAAAAAACAAAAAAGAAGCAAACTGATGGATACTGAGACCAAAATGGTACAAATTTCCAGTTATAAAATAAACAAGTCATAGGGATGTAATGTGCAGCAGACAGAATATAGTCAATAATATTGTAATAACTTCATATGGCGACAGCTGGTTACTAGACTTATTGTGGTGACTATTTCATAATGTGTATAAATATTGAAGCACTATGTTGTACACCTGAAACTAATATAATATTTTATGTTAACTATACTTCAACGAAAAAATAAATAAAAATAAAGTTACATTAAGAAATGAAATAAAACAAACTCCTATGGGCCTTATAAGCATCCCCAGGCCACATAAAGAATAATCTCCCAGGTCATCTAGCTTCACCTATTCCCACCAAAGGTCAAAATCCCATCAAGCTACCTGTAGCATTTGAGAAAATGTGTTTGTCACCTTCTTTTGCTCAGGGCAGACTATTGGGCTATCTCTTCTCAGTGGTTTCCTTTAGTTAAAACATGAATTTTGAAAACAAGCAGACAAGGGTTCAAATCCCTGATGTGCCCTCTTCTGGCTGTAAGTTCTTTAGCCTCATTAAATGGAGCTATAAACTTTTGTCTGAGCGTTGTTGTAAAGATGACAGCACTTGATATTGACAAATAAAAATGGCAAGCAATAGGATATATTGGAGAATATGAGGAAGCCATTTGGAATAAACCTAATTCGGCCTGACCTTGTCTTTCCAAAAGGGCCTGACCCTGGCTGCTGAGCATGCATTGTATATCTGCTTTAGATATTCCCTATGGCAAGAACAAAGGCCCTTGAGATAAAGGTGCAACTTCCCTCCCCCTCCCAAGGTTGGCATTGTCGTCTCCTTAAGGATTAAGCATCTTTCCTTAGGCTAGAAACTGATTGCTGAGCTCACCTGTGACCGCCCAGCTCAAGACAATAGACTTGCCTCCTGCTATGCCCACCGAGATAGCAGACCCACTACCTGCTGTGTCCATCAAGCGCTGCGCTGACAGGACAATCTTGTGACTATTGTGGGAGGGACATTTCAATCATATGTGAAACACCCTGTTTGGGGGTATATAACCACTCTGTGCACCCCACTTCTTCGGTGCCCTTTCTTCCTTTGGAAAGAAAGGCCCCGGGCCATGGTCCTCAGATTTCAGCTCAGAATAAAGTCACCCAAATTTTCATTTATAGATTGGTTTGGATTATTTTCGTCGACAACATATAGCAGGTATTCAAAAAGTAGAGACACCGTGTTTAATTTCTGGTGTTTAGATGTGTCAGTAGTGGCTATTTCTTCTTTCTCCATCTTCCATTGAATGTCCTTAATGCTCACCAGTGTCCCTGTCCTCTCTCAGGATATTGGGCATTTGAACAAGATGTTCTAATTGGTGCAATTAGGAATGGTAAGCTAAAAGAATTTCCTTCAGATGAATTTTATCATCAAAATCTTCTTCATCACCCCATAGTTATTCTCATCATCATTTGAGTCAGACCATTAGATTTTCTTTTTTTATTTAAACTAGGAGTTTCACCAAGAAAGGGACTAAACTGTGACTGATGGCCATGGCTTGCTCTCTTAGTTGCAGGTGGAGGAGAGATCTTTAGCTATGCCTTGCACAGCCATCAAAGTCTTGGCAGAAGTTACCTTGCTACTGTAGGAAAATGTGCCCTGTGAGCTGAGAATCATTCTAAGATGGTTTCTGGATATAGTGCCAACTTTGGAAAGACAGCTGACAGGAACTGGGTAAAGGATCTTCATTGATTTGTATGGGTGGGAGCATTTGGCTTCACAGAGCCCTACGCATCGATTATATTCCAAAAATAATATTATGGATGTAACAGCATGAAAATCGCATGTCATGTCATAACTACAAGGATAAAATATTGGATCCATATTTAGCAATTATTGTGATCTCTGTTACATTACTCAGTTCCATACATAGAGCATTTCTAGTTTTCAGCATCTTATACTGAGGAATTCAGAAAAGAATGGTCAATGGAGACAATTTCTTCTCTCCACAAAGAGAGATAACTAGATCATAGAGAAAACAACCAAGTGTTGGAGGATCCTGCTTGCCCAGTGGCCAAATGGAGTCTGGCAGAGGAGATCCCCTAGGAAAGGTTAAAGAAATGAGAAACTAAAGGATAAAAGGGGCTACAGGAATCCCCATAGAAGATGGGCCCCATTAATGGGGCTTGTGGATAAGAAGCACAAGGCAGTAAATGGGTAGAGTCAATCTAGATGCAAGTTATGCCCACAAGGGATGGACAGATACTCAGAAACAACCAAGAACTAAACAGTAGCCTGCAAGAGGATGCTAGTATCCAAAAAACAATTATTAAAACAAAGCATGTAATCTAGGGTGGAAAATATAGACACAATGGGATATCCTCTGGTCATACTAGTACTATTCAAACCTTTATTAAAACTCTTATTAGAACCCTAGGACTTTTATGGCATGTGCTATAGGACCCCAGAGGCGCTCTGTGGAAATGATCAAAAGGCCATATCACAGGGCCTACGAGGACTGTCACGTGGAGATAGGGTCGTTCAGCAGGAGAAAGAAGTTAAGGGGTGACTCAGTACCAGTCCACAGTTAAAATAAAGGATACTCCAAGTGGATGACAAGCAGCTGTTCTTCATTAGGCTTTGGAAACTCAAGAAGGTGAAACCTAATTTAATTGCAGTAGGAAAAGCTTAACTGCATAAATGGAAAAGCCAACCAACCCATTTACACTTCTTCTAGATTCCTAGATCTTTGGGCCTCCTGGACTGTCATCATTCTCCGAGAAGAGACACTGCTTGTTCTCCAGTCTCAGATGGACAGAGACAGATGTTTCTGTCTCTTCCATGTCAAATAATGAGACTCTCCATTGCTCACCAAGAACACAGCCTACCCCTTGTCCCAAAGATTACAGCACATTCCCTAAAGCATGGACCCCACAGTTTTTCACTCCTCTGCTATTTGTACTTTAGTCTTTACTACAGATGCTTTGGTCCTATAATCACTCCTTTGCAAACACCCTCAGCTCTCTGGATCTCTTTCCTTTTGCTGCATTTCCCTGGCAAACCTTAAGGCTGGTTGAAACCACATACCCACTTTCTCTGATCCTGGACTTCTGGAGCTAGACATTGCTAGAAAAAAGCAATCTGATCTGATGTCTTTTTAAATCTCAGTGAGTACTTACTACTGCCTAGGAATCCTACTGTGAATTCCTAGAAAGTTTGTTTTCCTTTCCTTAAGACATCTAATATGTACTTTCTCCCCTCTCCTCAAAATGTTTACAGTCTTGCAAAAATCTCCTTTCTCCCGTTTGTAATGCACGACTCATATTTTGTTGAGATAGAAGCAATCAGAACTAACGCATCTTCTAGATACCAAGTGGTCCAATATACCTGCCTCTAATTTGTAGACCCATACCTTACTCCTCTTATAATATAAAAAAATCTCTTTCCATTTTAGGGTTAAACTTCTCAATTTATGTTGTGAGGCCTCTCTCCTCCTCTCTCCAGGATTTCAATCCTGCGATTATCTTCCTTTTTCTTCTGCATCATTACTTCTTTGCTCTCCACTGGATCATTTCCATCCACACACACACCTGCTCCAGTATCTCCCACCTTTAAAACAACAACAATAACATCAACAACTTCTCTTGACCTCACATCCTCCTTCAGCTACAGACATATTTTCCTGCTCCTGTCCCCAGTAAAGCTTCTCAAAGGAAAGGTCTTTATTTACTGTCTTCACTTTTTCACCTCTCACTCACTCTTCAACTCTCCTGTCTGGCATTGGTCCATTCCACTCCACTCTTCTCATCACTCTTCTCGTCAACATCATCAGCAACATTGATATTGCCGAATATAGTGGTCCATTTCTAATCTTTAATCTACCTCTGAGCTGCACTTGATATCATTGGCCTTTTCTTCCTTTTTGAAAATTTTCCTCTTGGCTGCCCTGGCATTGCACTCTCCTGGTTTGCTGCCTACCTCACTAAGCACTCCTTTTCCGTCTCTTTTGCTGACTTCTCTTCCACCTGATCTCTACATGCTGGGTTGCCAAGGACTTGGTCCTCAGGCATTTTCTCTCTCTCTTCACTTTTCTAGGAGATTTCATCTAGTATTGTAGTTTCCAATATCTCTATATACTGGTGATTGTCAAATTTGTATCTGTAGCCCAGACCTTGCCTGTGAACTCAAGATTTATAAAGATAGCTTAAACTTAATATGTCACTTCATTCATTCCATTACCCATATTTTCTCACATTTTCATATCTCTGAAATTGGGATGCATCTTACAGTCAGTGGCATCTTATAATCTCTGTCTGCCAAGTGGAGACTTCGAGCTGCCATTGCCTGCACATGCACAAACTTGGTCACATTTTCTTCATTTCCCTCGGTGATATGCATTGTTGCTACTACCTGTGTTAGTTTTAATTGTCATTTACAATTTCTTTAATAAATGAGTCTTTGAATCACACAATAATTCAGCATTGAAATAGAAATGATTGTGTTCACAGAAATGCGTGGAAACAGAATAGCAGGGTGTAAATTTGATTATAGGAAAGTACATATTTGTCTATGGAAGAATGACCCCAATTCCATATTCTCTTACAAAACAACAATCAAATGCTTTACTGAACCTAAGATGGAAAGGAGGCCCTCGGTCGACAATCTGGCTGTTTAGATACACAAAAAATGTTGCCTATCACACACTTCATCTTAAGGCAGAGGAAACTGACAAGTCCTGTGCGATAGAAAAAAGACTTCAAATCTAGGGAGGCTGGTATGACCGGTTAAAAGTGATTCTGAGGTTTTTTTCCCTTTCTTAGTAGTACTTAAGTTATATGTCTTAGAATAAATGGCATCTGCCATTTGATGTGTCCAAAATGGAACTCGTTATTCCCCCATCTTGCACTCCACTGAGAGGGTGTTCTTCCCTCAGTCATCTCTAACTCACTTAATGGCACCCTTCTAAACATATTACTCAAGCACAAAACTTAAGAATTACAATTCAAAGAAATTTATGCACCCCTATGTTCACTGCAGCATTATTCACAACAGCCAAGATGTGGAAGCAACCCAAGTACCCAGGAACTGATGAATGGATAAAGATGATGTGGTAGATATATACAGTAGAATACTGCTCAGCTATAAAAAAAGACAAAATTGTCCCATTTGTAATGACATAGATGGACCTTGAGGGTATTATGTTAAGCGAAAGGAGCCTGACAGAGAAAGACAAACACTATATGATTTCACTCATATGTGGAAGATAAACAAACATGTGGATAAAGAGAACAGATTAGTAGTTCCTGGTGGGAAAAAGGGTTGTGGGGGTGGGTGAAAGTGGTAAAGAACACATATGTATGATGATGGATAAAAATTAGACTATTGGTGGTGAGCGTGCAGCAGACTATAGAGAAACTGATATATAGTAATGTACACCTGAAATTACACAGTTATAAACCAATATGACCTCAAGAAAATAATTGAAGAAAAAAGTTATCTTTGTTCCTCCCTTTTCTTCACACTTAACATCAAATCTGTTAGCATTTCTTGTTAGTTCTCCCTCCAAAATAAATCTCCAATCCATTTTCATTCCCCTTCACTCAAATGCCTTCATCCAAGGGATCGTGACTCTTGCCTGGACTACTGCAGTAGTCGATTTTGCTGCTTCCACACTTTCCACTCATCCTTTACCTCAGGCCCCCTACAATCCATTCTCCAAACGGTAGCCTATATAATACTTCCCAGCATAAATCCAATTTTGTCACTCCTCCTTTACACTTAGAATAAAATGCACACTCCTCCTCACGCCCCCAAGGCTCTGCAGTCTTGGACCCTTGCCTGCCTCCCAGAGGTCCTCACGTGTCACCATCCTCCTCAGCAGTTTTGCTCCAAGAACTCTGATGTCCTTCTGTTTCTTAAATGTGCCAAGTTTTGTCTTACTTTAGGGACTTTCCATTCAGTTGGTTTTCTTCCTAAAGCTTTTGTCCTCCAGACCTTCCCATGCAGTGCTGTTCACTACACTTCAAATCTCACAGAGGCCTTTCTCATCCAGTCTGTTTACACGTGTGCTCCTTCTCTGTCACTTCACTCTGTGCAGCTTCCTGCAGAGCACCTACCAATGCCTGAAGCTTTCTCGTTAATTTGCTTACTTGTGTGATGTTTATTTCCTCCAACTAAGATACTAGTTCAAAAGGGTGGGGAATTGGCTCGTTCGTTATTGTGTCTTTAAAAGTTAAGGCAGTGTTTGGTTACTAGTAGAGGATAGTTCAATAATGTCAGAATTAATGAAGGAAGTGGCGTCGCTGAATCTGAGAGTGACACCACCCTTCCAAAACATGAAATATAACTCCTTTCTAGAAATTAGAACAATTTGTTAAACCTCATTTACCCTGCGTTTACTTATTTACATAGTGGCCAGACAGAAATCCTTATCTCTCTGGAATGTTTTAAGAACTAATAAAATAACTTATGCAAACAAATATTTTGCCAAATGGGAAACCTTAATATATTGCTCTCTGAGAATCAGATAAAAGCTCTTGCCCCACTCCCAGAGTGACATCTGTGGTCTAGGAAAATGCCTAGATGTGCATCGGACTCTGCACTGAACAGCCCCAAAGATCACAAGTAAAGACACCTTCCCCCACGCAAACATTAATCTTACCTTGGTCCACATTCAGGCAGTTTTCAAGCTGATTAAAACAATTTGGAAATTAGGATGTTTGCTTTTTACAGTTGATGAGACAGGATAACATTTGCGTTGTCAATATTGAAGACCTCGGTGTGTCACTGGTTCCAGGCACTGGCTCACTGAAAGGCCCACACCACTTTCTGTTTATATCAGTGGCCTAAGGGTTTCTAGAGAATAGTTACAACACTGAATTTAAACAAAAAACAGGACTCTCAGGAGAGGACCTTAGTGACTCGACGTGTCTGTCGTAGGATTTGGTGTGTTTTCATCCTAAACAATCTGTTATGTGGCCAGAAAAAAAAGTGTCACAAAAGGGAGCCCTGTGCTCGGTGCTGTCCTTTGCCTGTCAGTTTTTATCCAAGGGCTGCATTCAGTGCCCTGGAAACCTGTGCCATGGTGGAATTGTGAAATATTTTATAGCTGCATCCAGTCTGCGCACGCGAAAAACCCAGTGACCAGGGACAGAAATGTGACATGCAAAATTTATGTGGGAAACATACCTCAGGCCCAGGAGGGCTTACAGAGCAGCCAAGGAGGGGACATCGGAGAGAAGAGCCATCAGCGGGGTTGGAAGGTGGGAGGAAAGCTTTGAGCACCTTCTCTGCCCTGGCTCGGGCTTTGTCACACCTTCACCTTAGCTTGAATACTATGCAAGACGGCCCGTGACTGGCTCTTGAGGGGAAGGAGTCCCGTGGTCAGGACATCGCAGGACTGGACTGCCTGGCCTCCAGCTCAGATCCCAGTGGTTCCTGGGCGGGGAGAGAAGGCGACTCCTGATGAGGTTTGGACCCGCCCCTTTCTTTGAGCAAATATGCCAGTAGCATTTGGGTTAATGAACTGTGCCTTTTAATAAATGGTTCTTATCTCGCCACAGTGGTGCTAAATTGTCAGGGTTTTAAATTAACTTAATAGTTTCATAGATGGTACTTATTCACTGGTTACTTGGAAAGTGAATGCGGCCCCCAGCCTGGCTTCTTATTGAATTATGCAACAGTTAGTTATTTCATTTGGGTTTAAGGGGAAATGTTTAAGATTAATGTGCAATGCCTCAACGCCCCCCTTAATGGGCATTTCCAGGCCTACCCTAAACTAAAAGCCAGTTATTCATCATTGGGTCACTCAGTGCTATGCAGGCTTCAAGAAGAGGCTGCACTGGCCCAGGAATGGTCCACAGACTCCTGAAAACACTCCCCTGCTGAAGGAGGGAGACCAAGTGCCTGTCTTCTCTTCCTTTTGTTCATTTGTGCAAAATATTTACCGAGATGGGTCCTTTCCTGCCTGTAAGAAGCTTATAATCTCTAAGTCAGAAAGCTGTAAATGCTATAAAAGAGGTAAGTTAGGAAATTCTGGGACTTCTGAAGAGGAAGGAGAAATTAATTCTGTCCAGCAGAGAGGAAGAATTGGGGTGAAGTTTCTCGGAGGTGACAGCTGAGTGGGCCGTGAAGAGATGTATGTAAACACAGCGACGTGAGAGCACTCCAGGTAGGACATTCGTCTTCCGGCTCTCTACCTCATAACGATCAGCCTGTGGGTAAAAAAGAATTGCCACTTTTGGAGCATTTACTGTGACACTAGTATAAATTGTTAGCAAGAACTTTATGAGACATAAAGCAGCACTGTTTCCATTTTAGAGATGCGAAAACTGAGCCTCAGAAATGGTAAACACCTCGCCCAAAGCTACGCAGCTCTCGGCACACACAGATTCCAACTGAAGCCCAAAAAGGTCGGTAATATTGTTTTTGAGGCAATTTCTTTATACAGAAATTTACACCAGTCGGATCGTCATCACCATGAAGCAGAATCATCCATCATGCATTGGAAATTATGTTTGGAAAGAAGGAAACAACTTAGCATGTAGCTAGTGCCAATTATGTGCGAAGCACAGTGCCTGGCAGGTACTGTGGCAGGTACCGCGGTGACTAAGCCACTATCTGACCCTCCGAAGCTGCCAGGACATGCAGAGGAGGAGCACCATCCCCACCAACGAGAGACCTGAGTCCGTGACAGAAACCACTGATGTTGGCAAGCAAATAATGAGCAGATGTGCGGCCGAGTCCTAATTGCAGAGCGAAATGGAGTAAGACTGCAAAGCGTTGGCGTCCAACTCTGTCTGAGGAGCAGAAGGATTCGAGGAGAGTGTATAAGGGCGGCTGAGAAGGGGCACTTACCTGTGTGCACTTTGAGTCCTCGTTCGCGCTCCCCTGAGGGCTGCATCTATGGCCCAAGGGGGTGGTGGGGTGAACTGGAGCTGGTTACACACAGCCTTGGGGCCTCCTTCCACTGAGTGGGGCACACGTCCCACAGTAGCCAACTGGGATGGCCCTGCTGGGAACTTCAGGTGTCTCTGCCCCCGGGCAAGGACTCTGCTGTGACTGAAGAGAAACAGAAAACAAAACCTGGCCCTTTCAGCTCCTCCGCAGGTCCCTGGGAGAGGCACAAGGGGGCCTGCTGAGCAGAGTGACCTTGAGAAGGTCGAGCGGCGTCTGAAGTGGTGCAGCAGCACTGGGCAGGTGGAGCCGCGCGCCATAAAGGGAATCTTGTGTATAAAAGATCCGTTTTTCCTTTCTTCTGGAGCAGACACAAGGCTCTGACTTCATTTTGCATTCATAAAGCCTTCCTTTGGAAGCGCCTTTAATACTACTCAGGAGGCTTGAAGAAGCATGTTGGAGGGTCAAATACACATCTCCTTGGGCTTGCTTTCATCTGCCTTAAAAACAAAAATCTCTCCTTTTTTAATCGCCTCCTCCTGTAAAAATGGCTAATCTTTTGTTAACAGCAGCCTCCCATGGCACAGAATCTCAGCAATTAATACAGGAGAGCAAGGGAGAGACAGGCGGATGGGGGCCGCCAGTGGAGGGGAAGAGGGCCAGTGAGTGAGAAAGGAAAGTTGAAGGACAGGAGGGTGGGAGCTGGCTGGCCGTCACTCGAGGAGGGAAGAGAAGAGGGAAGAAGGATTGTGAATGCAAGATGCTGATTGGGTTGGCCCGCGCATCGGAGAAAGGTGCTTTCTGGGTGCAAGCCTGCAAATGTGGCCAGTCAATCCAAACTAGTTCCTTCAATGAGGGGCCTGGAACTGGAAGGATTTCAGTTGATTGCAGCCTTAGGACTTCTTCCTCCTGTCACCCTTCCTGTGATCCCTCATATTAACTTATTTTTGGTAATTATTAAGCAGATTCATTATTTTCGCAGTTTCTGATTATGATTTTTGCTTTAGAAATACATTTCTAAAAAAAAAATACACAACTACCCTGCTTAAAAACCTTCAATGGCTCCCCATTTCTCCTGGGATAAAACTCCAAACACTGCAGCATGATTTGAGGTTCCTGTGCCTGAGTTTTATAAACATTTCCATCCTCATTTGCTGCCAGGCCCCTCTCCTTATGCCCTGCATTTCTGTGCTCTCACACAAGCCGTGTTCTGATGTGACTTTGCCCCAGCAGTTACTCTACCCATGTACCTTCGCTTCCTTCCTACCTGACAAATCTCTTCTTGTCCCTTAAAACTCTGCTCAAAGGTCACTTCCTCTGTGACACTTTCATGAACTCCTCATGGAGTTTTTAACCATTTTCTCTGAGATACTTGCACGGCAGTCTGTGTGCGCCACCAACAATGTGCTCGTTCTATGAGCTTTAAATGATTTGTGCATGTGGACAGTTTTTACCGCCAAGAGATGTTCAGAAGCATGGAATATGCCTTATCCTTCTTCCCAGCACAATGCCTGGGACCTAGTTGGCGCTGAGCACATCTAAGCTGAAGACTGCCAAGGCTGTAATAATACAGTACAATAACCTACTCCCCAACATTCAGTGCTGGGAAGAGAAAGAGGAGGAAGAGGTTTCTGGATTCTTGGGACTTTATCTCATCAGGCAGGAGTAGGAGATACAGAGAAAGTCTGCTGGAGGATTTGGGGGGGGGGTGCCTTCTGTGTGTGTGCATGTGTGTGTGTGTCGGGGGGAGGGGGTGTAGCTGGGAGCTGATGAAGCCGATTCCCGGTGAGGAGATCACAGTGAGCTACTAGTGGGGTTCCTGAAATCCAAGGGAATGATGCTTTACTCCCAAACGTGGAGGAGAGAATGTCCAGAGGCCCCAAATCTCAGCTGCAGGTGGGGATACCTTCCCGCCTACCGTGCCAGATTCGCAGAGCACAAAGAGCATTTTGGGCATCTCAGAGCACATGGCTGTCACTTTTTTATTCTTCTTCCCCAATTACGTGTTTGGAACAGAGCCCTGAGGACAGTTTTATGCAGCAAAGGGAACAAAAGTATAAGCAGCATTTGTCTTACTTATGTGAAAAGAACTGTTGCAGAATTCCCTGCATGTCTAGATCTGAAAACATAGCTGGCTCCTCTTTGTCTTCAAACCAGGTGATTCCTCCACCCAGAGCTATGGGTTCCCTGCCCCTCTTGCTGCGGAGTGAAAGCTGGGTGCCAGCCCAGTAAAGTGTCATTTAGTGTCACTGCGATTCTAATAGCAAATGTCCCTTCAGTACATTGTACCCTAAGACTTAGATTTTTACCTCCTCTTCTCCTGGCCTAGGTTAGCCTGGACACTCCTGCCAGAGAGATGTGAGAGCTAAGGAGCAAGGACAGCATTTGTTTTGAGCTCATAAGCCTGTAGACTCTGATCATGGAACAATGATGAACTCAGCAGTCTGGACCTCTGAAACTTGTCAGGAAGGACCAACTCTGAGCTTCAGCATGAGTCACCTTTTGAGTGTTTCAGTTTCATGGACATGATACTGTGTGGAAGGATGGAAGAAAAGGAAGGAAGGAAGGAAAGGAGAGAGGGAGGCAAGAAGGAAGGATGGAGGGAGGGAAGAAGGGAAGAAGGAAGGAAGGATGGCAAGAAAGAAGTAGGGGAGGCAGGAAGAAAAAGAATGAGCTAGGCACAGAAAGCAAATAGACAGTTTGGGTATTTGTGCATTTTCAATCCAAAGCACATATTTGGGATCCTAATATTCACCTCTATAATATCTATCATCTCGACTTCTAAGTAACAATCTGGAATATTAAGACAAAACTGTCTTCCCTTCTCCTCCCCACTACACGAGTTAGACGTTTCGATACTTAGCAGTAGACAAGTTTGTTAGTTCCCTAAGTAGTTGATGATAAGGAATTTGTTTGTGGAGTGGTGTGGTTTATTGATGACACTTGTGTCTGATCTGCTCTCTGCGCTTATAAGTACAAGATTTGTGCTTAGCTTGTTGAGATAATAAAATCTACAAAGCAGTTTCAGAAAAGAATATGTACTTGAACGTAATTCTCGGTGAAAGCAATGCCTCTTTGTGGGGCATGTGTGTGTCTGTTTCTGAATCATCACTAATCATGAGACAGGGGAATGTCTGCTTTCTAGTGGTTTGTTTAAAAGGAGAACACCTAAGACAGGTCACCTATGATGATCCTAAAATGGTTTTAGGTTCTGAGTGGAGCTTTGGCCTGGCCCAGTTACAGAGGCCTTAGGCCAAAGAATCTTCAAGATCTAAGGAGAACTTATGGTAAATTTGAGAGAAAGTGAGCCAGAATCCTCACCCTTGGTTTTGGGAGGCCAACACAGTTCTTTGGTCCCCTGGTACCTCAGCTCCTCCCATGTGCCTATTGAATAGATAATGGCTGTTTTTCCGAAGAAGAGTGAGAGACCCCAGAATAGAACTGGTGCCACCTTGCAGCCTCCTCAGAGAAGCCACTGCTTGCAAAAATATTGTTATCAATGTTAGAGAAGTAATTAAAGTGAACTAATCATTTCCCAAAATATTTATGTATTGAAAGTAATTCCGACTGATTGCCTTTAAATAGCATTTTATTCTGTTTCAGTAATAAACAGTGATGTGTGTGCTTTTTTCTGCTTTCTGAGCTCCAGCCCACCCACGGTGGGAAGGACCCCGGGGTGGTGTGTGCCCTCCTTTTGAGTACAAGGTGCGAAGAGTACCTCATCAGTGACACGGCCCAGCCTCCGTCCAGTCCCGGGAATAGCCCCTGGGCCACCCTCTTCTCCGGCCGCAGCTCTTTGGGCAGGAGCTTTGGGCAGAGAGAGCCCTGTCCTGCAGTTACAGACGCTATCTTCTCCCAAATCATTGTCAGTTCTGTGCTGCTTCCTTCACGCCTCCGGCTGAAAGAAACGGGAGTCTGATTAAATTAAGGCAGACACACAAACAGCTGGGGTGCCAAGACCAAGGATTTCATTGAAAACAATAGTGTTTGTGGCAGTGCTGTCTTTTGAAGGTGCATGCAAACACACTGTTTCTGCAGTAGAGGTGCAGACTCCTGGCAGTTCAGACCCTCGGGGGCAAGCAAGAAAACTTTAGAGGATGAAGAGGCAGGAACGAGGAGCCAGCATGGTCTCTCGGTGGCCTGGCTGTGAGCAGGACAGGAGAGGCCACAAGGTGAAGGCCTCGTGTGTCAGGAAGGCGGTTGGGGGACCTGGTTCCCAATTAGACACTAACTGGCTGTGGACCTTTGGGCAAGCCCCAGACTCTCTGAATCTCCATTTCATCTGCCGTAGTGCAAATGGTCGGATCTTTGATGTTCTTTCCTCTTATGACATTCTTGAATTCTGCAGAAAGAGTTTACATGCAAAGAAAGGTAAGAGCAAGATATTCTGGTCAAAGGTGGGATGACATGAAAAACATAAACCCTGGAGAAAAATTTTACAGTGGAGCTCCCTTCCCAAATACTGGGAGACAAAGGGAGCAGAAGTACCCAGGGGGTGGCATTCCTCTGGATAGGGGCTGAAGAGCTGAAGGCTCTTTCTTCCTGTCCAGGACTGAGCAGATTATCTGCTGCTCAGGCCTCTGGCCCACCACTGTGGAGCTTGCCCTCTGCCAAGGCCCTAGATCACTGAGCCCCATGAAGGGGCCAGTGGCGAAGGCCAGACAAAGTCTATCCAATGACAAGAGATGCTGTGGCAGATGAGGGCAGCAGGCTGAGACGGCCACTTCCCTCATGCATTTTCTTTGTGAAGTTCAGGAGCACTCAGAAGTGCCTACAGTTCCCAGGAGGAGGAAAGAGCACGGCTGATGCCCTGTGAGGTTACTGGGACGCTACATGACTGCCTCCGGGCGCCACTCTGGCCCTATGCCCAGAGTCCATGGTTTTGCAGGTGTCTGCATGTGCCTTGGCCTGTGATGGACAGAGGTGCAGGTTGCGTTCCTCATTCCTTCTTTAACTTCACGGAAATCTGCCTTGCTTACCCATCAGAGTACTTGAAGTTCCCTCATTTCTTGCAGGCTCTTTCTAACCCTTCTCAGGCCTGCGTGTTATTCCCTCAATCTCCAAACAAGATTGTCTGCACAATGCAGCTGCCCAGGACTTTGGAAAGCAAGTTATGCATTCCTGAAACCCGCCCAATTCCAGTCTGCCAATCCTGCCACTTGGCACCTAGTATGAACACTGCTGATGACTTGGGGTGCATCAGGTGTAAGCCGGGAGCTGATTCTTCCCTTGAGAATGATAGGACCATTTATTGACAGCAAATCCAAGGGCAGGCCATCTGGGAAAATAATAGCGGATGAAATTGGGATGGAGTTGAGCTGTAATTATAGACTCTTAGAAAAGATTCTAGGTGATTTTCTAAGTCATTGGGTTGTAGACATTTTTTTAAACTAGTGACGCCTTTATAAAAAGAGAATCTCCTAGCAGCTCCCAGCATACAAAGCAGATAAAGAGGGCCTGCTTCATGGAGGCAGCTCAGTGTGGAGCCTGGTTGCAAACCTCCCAGACCCCTGGCCATGTGAGTGCATCCAGATACTGTCCATCTAAGCCAAGAAACTTCCTGCAGACAGGACACGAAGGAGAGTGCTTTAGTACCTTATTTGTTCCCATTTTGCTTGATTTTCTATTTCCAAGGATATAGTTATGTACTCTATTATTAAACAAAAACAAATAACTGTAAATAGTTGCACATCTGATGAGGAACAGTGCAGAACCCAGAAGTGTGGGCACCCGCCTTTGAGGCCAGTCCTCCTTCCCCTAAGCTAGAGGCCAGGCCACCAGCACGACAATGGCGGGAAGCCTGTTAGGAAGGCAGAGTCCCAGGCCCAACTCCAGGCCTACGGAATCTGAAATACGGGATGGGGCCCAGAGCTCTGCATGTTAATAAGGCCTCCAGGTGATTCTGATGCGAGCTGAAGTTTAAGAACAATTGCCATGGCCTAAACCATGATGCTCCTTGAATTTTTGCAGCAATTTAGAATGTTTTTGGTGTTATATGGGTTAAGGCTTTGGGTGTTTCCCCCTTGGCATTTTATGTGTTAATTTTGGTAGTGGGTACAGGAGGTAGGAGAAAAGATTTAAAATATACAGGATGCCCCACATTAGTTACCTTGTGATTAAGGTTGCCAGATTTAGCAAATAAAACTATGGGATACCCAGTTAAATTTGTTGTTCAGATAAACAATGAAAAATCTTTTAGTACAAGTATGCAATATTTGGGACATACTTATACTAAAAAGTTATTTGTTTTGTATCTGAAGTTCAAATTTAATTGGGCATCCTCTATTTTCTCTGTTAACTATATTTGGAATAGATCATGAATTAGGAAAATATCCTTTTTTAGTGTATTTTCTCCTCCTTTCTCTACACCCCAAGTCAGACACATCTCAGTACTGTGCTCTGATTTCCCCAGTCCCTTTCTATGTTGGTGAGAGAAGCTGGGAGAGAGAGGAACGTAGTGGTAAAGGAACTCACCTTCAAACTTATCATTTTTATTATATTATTTCACTTTCACATTCATCACATCATAAAAACTGCTGAGTAAGAGGCCAAGAAAACCTTTGAGGACTCACAGGGCAATTCTCGTGCCCTTCCTCCCACCAGCAAACACCCTGTCTGCCACCTCCAATGTTTACTGATAAACTCACCACGCTGGCAAATGAACTGCTCTTGGCCTCAACTAGACTTTACCAGCAAAACAGAGTCCATGTTTGTAAGCCACAGAGTAAGACTCAGCAAACAGACTCAGTTTCTCCTGTGGGTGGGAGCAGGAGTGGGGAGCATATTGTAGGAGGCAAAGAAACTATCAGGGGTTTTACCATAAGATTTCCAAATGAACTTGAACCTCCAATAGGACTTGACTTGAAAGTCAAAGGGAACAGGTCTGCAGTCTTGTTTTTGATGTACTCCTATTTAACAGAGCTTGAAGTAGGGAGCGGATTGGGAGATTGGGAGAAATATTAGCAGAGAAGTGCAAATAGAATGGAAGGCAAAAAAAAAAAAATGTTTTCTCACCATATCTCTTGCCTGATTTCCTTTGGTGGTGGAAAGAGTTAGGACTGGGAGTCAGCTGACTTGTTTTCTAGTCTCAATTCTATTTCAATATCACCGTGTGACCTTGCGTGAGTCACAAACCTTTCTTATTCTCAATCTTCTCATTTGTAAAGTGAGGGTATTTGTGAAATTAGAACCACCTCAAGTTCAATGACTAACAAGTTATACCATTTCTCTTAGGATCTGCTAAACTATTCCCCAGATCTCCACTTATCTGAATGGCAACTTAAACCATTGCTGCCCTGGCAAACTGATGAGAGGCAAGAAGTCAACTGATAAGATAGCAACTTATTTCATGCATAAGATTGTGCATTAAACACAAGGAAAGAGAAAAGACATTTGATAATTTTCCCCTGTACCTTCTACAGTGATAACAGCAAGGCCTCCTCAAACTGTGGGTTCAGGGCAGACTTTAATGAAATATGATTTTAGAGTAGGGGTCCCTTTGATCTGATCCGTGTAGCCTATCCTCAGTGGGGAAGGCTTTCCTGGCTCCAGAAAGGGCTGAATTTTGTTAGACATTAAGGGACTTGTTATTTGACACTAGTGGGAACTGGAGAGATAAGTTCATTGGTCTAGAGGAAATTTGAAAGTAGTGTACAACCCTCTGTGCACAGGTTAAAAACTTAATCATTGAAGGGACAAAAAAATGTTCCAAGACAGAAGGCTTTGTAGGGGACTGGAGCAGGTGTCTTTAGGCTCTCTGGTGTGGCTGGATGGACTTGAAGCTGGTATTGAGTTCCTGCCAGCTGCCACAGACTATGCCCGTTGTCATGTGCACATCTCCTCTGGGACAGACCTGCAGTGCAGAAATAGGCGTGACACCTAGCCATGCGATTGCCTAGGGCGGTCCCTGCAGATGGCAATGGATGGGCAAGACATTTTGAAACCACAATAACCCAAAGGCCCCCAAGTTCGAGTTCATGCAGGATTAGATCAGCATTTCATTTCTCTAATCCTCTCGGGGCTCTTTCCCTGGAAGAGAAGGGTCCAGCAGTTAGTTCTGACCTGGATGTTGGGTTGTTCTCAATACAATTTAATTCTCCAGAGAATCTATATTAAGAAACATTAGTGCTACTATTCTAGGCCGAAATTTTGTTATTTAGACGGAAAACGGCATGCTCATTATTTTATTTGAGGTGCTCAATTTGGCAATTGAAATGGGGGCTGTGTAAGTTATCAAGAAAAAGACGGAATCGAGGAACCTTAAGCAATCATAGCCCTCTAAAATCCATGTGGCCCATTTGTTTTCATATAGCAAGATGGGGCCAATCCTCCCCAAGGAGGAGGTCGGTCAATGGCTTTCCTTCCCTTGATCCATGACACATACAGTCAGGGAGCTGTATCGTATGTCTCACCTAAAACTCCCCTTTGGCTGTGCAAGTCTTTTGGAAAACAAACAGACCATTGTGGAAAATGTCCTAAGCTTTTGGCAGTCTCTTCATAGGTTTGGTTACAGGTTTCATTTGCTCTTTTAATGGGATTTTCTGTGAGTAATTGGCAGTCAGTAGGGTTCAGACAACTGGCTGAACAGGAGGCATCATAGGATCATAGAATTTTAGAGCTGGAAGGAACTCTTGGGCTTGCCTTCCAGACAGCAATTATTTTGTCTTAGGTTGAGCTAGGAGGTAGTGAGGCAGGAGGGATTGGATCCAGTCCTTTCTGCCACACAACTAGACTGATGGAGACCTTTAAATGTCAACAAAGCCATTTTGAGTGGAATTCAGAGCTCACTAGGAAACTAGTCTCAGATCTGTGCTGTTAGAGGAATCACAGGAACCAAATGCCTTGTTGTATCCCGGTGGAAGCATTCTGCCTGGGCTGCAGCCTGCCACAGCTTTATCAGCATGCTGGAAAACTGCCGATTTGAAGCAGTGCAGGCTAGACGCTATCGGCGCGGATCGCTATTACTATTAGTATTATCCATCTACTATTATCTACCATGACTATCACTATTACTATTACAGTATCAGCAGAGGTCAGACACCACCTGAAGATACCCGGATCTCCTTTGTTTCCCGTCTCCCACTCACCAAGGAATTGGTAACAGCTCTTTCGGAGACTGGCCTTTGGGGGAATCAGAGCAGGCAGAGAAGGAACACCTCCATCTGAGCTCACCCACAGCTGCAGATGCGGAGCGAGCGAGGGGGCGGAGGCTGGCACAGGGATGAGGCGGGCCGTGATTGAGTTGGCCTCCCAAGCCTGCCCGTCCACTCACAGACCAGATGTGATTATGTTCCTGTTTGTCTCCTGTGCAAAGCCAACTGCTGTACCCTGGCAGGAGTCACTGTGAGTTTAGGGGCAACGAAACCAACATAGAGATTTTCCCGGTTAGTCCATTGATTCTAGTGATTTGCAAGAAAGCAAAACAAATCACTAGGGTTTTTTCTGCCTGTCTGTTGATATTTCTGTGTCACATGTGTAGACATATGGACAAAGTTTGAAAGCCAGGAGGGTCTACGCCCTACACCCACTCCCCCATACGTTAAAGTCACAGCATGCTTTAGGAACTCTTCAAGTTTTGTACTTTCACCGCCAAATGGGCAGAAGTAATCACCAAGGCGTGCACACATTAGACCAGTACACAGAGACCCCACAGGTCAGGGTGAGTGGAGTGTCTCCTTTGGATTAGCTTTCACAGATCCATCTGTCTTTCCATTCATCTACCCAAACATCCACCGTCCATTCATTTTTCCATCCATCCAACAGATGGCCCAGCCTACTAGGAGGGCGAGAAGCGCTAGTGTACACTGATGACAAAAGCAGACCTGTGCTTGGTCCTTGCCGTTGGCTTGGAGTCTACTGGGGGAGTCATGGGAGTCATCAGTCCTAGAAAGAACAGCTAAATTGCTAGCAAATTATTTGTCTGATTTTATTATATACATGTAAGAAAATCTGTTATTATATGCAAGTAAGTAAGTATAAGATTATAATTTGTGGTAAGTACTATGACAGTGTACAGAGCGAAATGAGGGAGAACAAGCCAGTGGGGGGCAGCGGGATCCATAGACAGAATGATCTAGAGAAGGGCTCCTGAAGGAGTGACATTTAAGTTCAAACCTGAAGAATGAGGAGAGACCAGTAGTGAAAAGAGAAGGCAGAAGAAGGAGGAGCATGGGAGAAGCCTATCAGCTGGGAAATAGCTCAGCACATTTCAAGGGACTAAAAGAGGCCATTGTGCCTGGGTTGGATAGGTGAGGGAGAGAGTGGAACCAAATGCAATGGAAGGAGAGAGAAGCCAGATCATACAATTGTTTGAAGGCCATAAAAATGTTGATTTTTATTCTGAGTACAATGGCAAGACTTTGGAGGATGGATAGGGGTACAAAAGGATTCTTTTAGCTACCGCATATAGACAAAATTGGAGGAGGGTAATAGCAGACATTGGGAGACTATCATAGTAGCCTGAGCAAGAGATGCCAGTGGTTTAAACAAGAGAGAATGTGGGTCAGGACTAGTGGCACATCATTCTTAGAGACTGACGACTGAGCCGTCCGTGCCCAGGAATGTCACTGGAGGATTCTACTATGGAAGCCTTCATCAACCTTCTCCCTTCCTTAGGTTCTTATAGGTAGGTGATCAGCACCAGGGACAGTGTCCTACTCTCACTTAACAGTTGCTCAATGGGAATTCTACAAATGACTGTGCAGTAGGCTGAATAATGGCCCTCCAAAGATGCCCATGCTAGGGCATCCCTGGAATCTGTGAGTATATTACTTTACACGGCAAAAGGAACTTTGCTGTTGTGATTAGGTTAGGGATTATGAGATGGGGAGATCATCCTAGGTTTCCCAGATGGGCCCAATGTAAAGACAAATCCTTTTAAGATTTTCAGAGGGAGGCAAGAAGGTCAAAGGCTGTAGCAGGAGATAGGACAATGGAAATAAGAGGTTGGAGAAGTACAATGAGGGGCCATGAGCCAAAGCACATGGGCCGCCTCTACAGGCTGAAAAAAGCAAAGAAATGGGTTCTCCTCAGGAGCCTCCAGAAAGAGACAGCCCTGCTGACACCTTGACTTCAGCCTGGTGAGACCTGTGTTGAATATCTTACCTATAGAACCAGAAGATAATAAATTTATGTTATTTTAAGCCATGAAGTTTGTGGTAATTTGTTATAGCGGCAAAGAGAAACTAATGCAAAAGGTAACAGCGGTGAAATCAGATAAGCTCAAGGCCCACTTAGTGTGTCAGGACCTGTTTGCTGCACCCCCCAGGCTCCCTGTTTTAGATACACTGGACTGACACTAGCCTCCCACTGTGATGCATCCAAAGTTTGCTTCCCTTAGCAGAGCAGCCAACTGAGGACATTCAAGCCTTGGGCTTCTGGAATTGGATAGGCTCAGGAGACATAACCCAGGAAGCCAAACAAGGAATGTATTTATTTTATTTCTTTTTTCTTCATAAAAGTCAATTTTAGTAAATATATTGAACAATGGCAAGAATGATAGCTTGTTAGAACTAGTGAGTGTTTGTTGGAAAATGCTTGGGTCTAATTGTCCTTAATGATGTAAAGCTTTTTCTATTCAACCCTATACCATGCTCTTGAGCCTCTTACCCATTCTCTGGCACTGGCTTTTCTCTCTTGTGCCCTCATCCCTACCTTTATTCTCTCTCCATTCTGAGTCAATGGAGTGTGTCTACCCTTCAAACTCAGGAGCAGAGCAGGCTGATTCCTGTGGGGTGTGAGATAGGCTCGAAGCTTGAAGAGGACTCCACCAGAAGATACTCCACCAAAAGCATCCCAACTTTTAACCAAGATTTTACTTCAAGAAATCAAGCATCTGCCCTGAAATAAACTTTTACACCTATCTGACAGCAGCTATGCCTCCTCCACTGGCACCCACCACCCAGGTCTGCAGATGCCCCTCAAGTCCATTGGCATGGCTGGCTCATGAGCTTCCTGTGCTGGCTGACCAAATGCCCATGGCTAATCTTTTCCTCTGAGAAAGCAACTGGGCTTACCAGTCAAGAAGAGGATAAAGACATCTAAGACAGACTTAGAATCCCACCCTGCCTGATGGGATAGTCCCTCCTTTGCAGAGGCTGCCCGCACACAGTCCTGCCTGGAGGAAAGAGAAGGGATTGGACAGTGCTGAGGGTTCTTCTGGATCCTTTGACCTTTTCCCCACATAGAGTCTTTCTTTGAAACCAAGACTAATGATCTGGTATCCCTCCAGACAGGCCTCCGGGAACAAGGGCTTAATTAGGGCTCATTTATAGAAAGTTACTGCATATGCAGTTCCAGGCAACTTCACCAAGGGCTTAAGGCTAAGATGACAGGGGGTGACATGGGTCAAGATTTAGACTCTCTTTCCCAGAACTGTCACCTCTAGCCTGCCTCATTCAGGCTTCCCACATGCTACCTCAAATTTAAACAAAGCAATTGCTGCCTAACCTATGTATCTTTATTAAGAACGCTCCACCTCAGCCTTGGAGAGACGCATATTTAGCAGTGTGATTATTTGGGGTTAGCTAGTTTCTTCCTCTTATGAATACACATGAGGATTCTCCTTTCCCTCCTAACTTTGTTATGATGACTGCCTCACTAATAAGGGTTTTCCTATAAATGCATTTTACTTTCATAATTGCTGAGGAGTTTAAATGCTCTCTAGAGATATTAGCTGTTCCTATGTCCTGTGAACAGGCAGTGGTCATCAGCATAAGCTGTTGAAGAATCAATGGATCGAATAACCCAGAGCATTCTCACGTTCAGATCTTAGCCCCATGTTTTGGCCACAGTGCAGTGAACTTGTGAACAATGTAAGTGTCCTGCTTTGTCCTGATGGAGGAAGGGAAAGACTTTGGTCCATCTCGGTTGAGCAGAGGATAGCTTAGGATTCTGATAGACTATTCAGAGGGATAGGAGTGACATCTGATAGCAGTCACGTCTGAACATTTCTTATCCACTATTTCAGATCTTGATGTGTGCCCAGCTCCAATCTGCTACCTCCCTTCTGCCCCCTCTGCCAGAATCTCCATCTAGACACTTGTCGCTTGTCTCTGGATGTCTGTTTCCTTCTCACAAGGTTTTCTACCTTCAGCCCCTTGTCCTGTCCAATCTGGCTGAGGAAGTTGCCAAATTGCCAGTTCTCCTGGCATGTTTACCACCTCCTTCCTTCCAATGAGCCCTCCTATGGCACTTCCTGTCCTTCCGGACTCAATTCAGGCTTCTGACCATGGACTTGTACTGGTAGTTACCCTCCGGAACTGACACTCCAGTTTAGGATCTCTAATTTTTTATACCCCTGGCCTACGCCAGCGAGATACCGAAAGAGAGTTGATAAAAGATGTATTAGCTTGCTCTGACTGCCATAACAAAATACCAGAGAGCAAGTGGCTTAAACAACAGAAATTTATTTTCTCATACTTCTGGAGGCCGGAAGTCCAAGATCAAGGTGTTGGTAGATTTGGTTTCTCCTGAGATCGCTCTCCTTGACTTTCAGTTGGCCTTCTTGCTGGTCTTCATATGGTCTTTCTTCTGTGTATGCCCCCTTGGTGTCTCTATGTGTGTCCAAATTTCCTCTTCTTATAAGGACACCAGTCAGATTGCATTAGAGCGCACCCATATGACTTCATGTTACCTTAATGACCTGTATAAAGACCCTATCTCCAAATAGTCTGAGGCCATATTCTGAGGTCCTGGAAGTTAAGACTTCAACATGGGAATTTTGGGGAGACATAACTCAGCCTGCTACTTGTAGACATGAGAATGGTAACAATAATAATAATAACTCCTAAAACATAGTAAATGCTTACTGTACGCCATGCACTGTTCCAAGCTCTTAAAAATATCTCAGTCGACCTCCACAACATCTCTTTAAAGTGGGCATTATAAATATTCCTATTATTATCTGAGGCCCAAAGAGCTTAAGTAACTTGCAATAGACATTCAGCCGGTAGTAGATACAGGACTTGACCCCAGGAAGTTTGGCTCTGAATCTGTGCTGTTAACCTCTCTGCTATACTAATATTGCAACTAATGATCACATTTATTGAGAATTCATATGTGCCAGGCAGAGCATGAGAGCTTCACGAGCATTAGCTCAATCACTTCCACAACCCTTTGTAAGGTCAGCGTTTCAAAATCACCCTCTTACAGGAGAAAATAGATGTTGGCAAGATAAATGAGCTCACGTGAGGTTACAAAGCTAGTGAAAATCAGAGTCAGGATTTGAATGCGGTCTGTCTGACGACACAAAGTGAAGTTCTCACCACCGCAGGCCGCACGGTGCTGCCTCCTGATGCTTGCCTAGGAGGCAAGAAGTCCTGGGGCATTTCTGAAGGTAAATAGCGATCTTGATTCCACTAACTTGGCTCTGTTTGAGACACTTTAAGCAAATACCTTAACTTTCCATGCCTTGGTTTTCCTGTTGGGGAAAAAGAATTAAATTGACAAAAGATAAAGAAAGGAACAAAAAGCTTTTCTTGTTGGAAATGCTGAAGAAAGGGTAGTTTATCAAATATCATCTAATTTTGAGTTTCACTTTGGGAAGAAGCAGTTTGCCTTGGCTTTTAAAGTGACAGGACGTTACCCCTGGGACTGGGTGCTTGGAAATCAGTGCTAGAGAAGAAATGGCTGTCAAATACCTGTCATTAAAAAGATCATTAGTTTTTGATCGGGCATGAATTAAATAGAAAACAAGAAGCTGTGAGGTCCTTCTGAAACCCACTTGGTAAGAAATTTCTTGGGTAATTCTCAGAATCCCCAAAGTTTGCAAGTATCTTCCAAAGTAAATGGCCCACCTCCCTCCTCCAGATCATAGAGAAGCTGAGCCATTTTAGATACTAGTCTGGGCAGGAAATCTCATCCGAACCCCTCCCCTCCCCTGCCCTTCAAAGGAATGTATTCCGGTATAAATCAAGGAGGCAGCACGCGAGAACTCATTGCAGATGGCTAATTTTACTCCTTCCTCCTACACTTTAAACCCACTTACTTATTTGATGCATTTTACATGTAAAATTTATTTCTCCTAAATTTTAAATAGTTGTTGAACATTGAATAAATTGTCACCTTAAGATCAGGGACCATCTCTATTACTGTCCTTGTTTCCACTTTCTTTCAGTGAGTGAAGTGACAGCAAGCAGCCAACACTCGACGGTAGGATCTCTGTTTGCTGGGCATTGATTATGTGCCAGCATTGTCCTGGGTGCCTTGCATCTTTGCTGCACAAAATGTGGTGCCAGCACCAGCAGCATTTTCTTTGCTTGGGAGATTTTTGGAAATGCAGGCTCTCAGGCCCCGCTGCAGACCTCCTGCATCAGAATCTGCACTTGAACAAGACCCTTGGGTTACCCATATGCACGTTTTAGCTTAAGAGGCACTGGTTTACATCATTTCATCTATTCCTTACAGAGACTCTATGAAGTAGGAATTATTGCCCCTATTTTACAGATGAGAAAAATGAGGCTCAGGAAAGTGAAACGAGCTGCTTGAGGTTATGTTTACTGAATAGGTGAGAGACCAGGGGTTTCAACTCCATTTTCTCTGTCTCTGTATTCCATGCTTTTTCTGCTCTGCTGTGCTGACCTCAGGAGAATCCATTTACAGTAAAGCTGTAGCTTCAGAGATACCTAGCTTAGCGAGTTTTGAAATTTTCTGGGTTAAACCTACTCTGGTTAAAACATCTAAAGGTGCTGACCAGTGGACTCTCTGTCAGTACAGTCCATTCATTCATTCGTGGAAAAGGCATGTCGTTGTTCCTGAGCTTCTCTGGGTGCCCGGCAGCACCGTTGTCACTTCCCGGGCACAAGGACCAAGGGGCTTAGTGCCTGCCTAGGGGGAACGCTTGTCGCTGAGGAATCATGAAAGCGCCTGCTGCTCAGAGACCACAAGTACTTTCTGATATCAACCCAGAATCCCCAAAAAACACAGGCTGCCTGGAGATCAACATGTCCAACTTACCTCCAGGTTATACAGTATCTGGTTCCTTCTACGTTGCTGGTCAGGGTGTGGCACCTTTCCCCTTCCAGTCTCAGAAGGGAGCTGTAGAGAGCAGTCTGAGTTCCTCAGTAAAATCAACCATCAGTCTCTGTATCCGCAGCTCAGATCTTTCACGAGTAGGGCATTCCCATTTTCCTGAGGCTCCTCCATGAAGAAGCTAGACATAATGTCCACCTGGCCAGTCGGTTAGGGAGGCGGCCCTGCCCATTGACACCCACTTCCTACCCAGAGTGGAGAATGAGCTCAAAGCTGCCATGCAAATAAATCCTAATGGCTTTCCTCCTGCATTTACATTATTAGGAGTCCCTTTGACTGGTGTTATGATGATAAATGAAAAATGCTTTGCACCATTACACCAAGCACTAATGGAGAGCAGAAAGAATTTCTGCCTGTTTTTTTGCTTTGTTTTGTTTTTTTAAGAAAAAAAGAGAGAAAATAGCAGATGGGAGAGCAATTGGCTCCTGGTGTCCTGCTAAATTATTTGCACACGGGCCTGGGGGGAGGCTGCCTGGAGGGTGGAGCCGTTCACACTGCACTGAGCCATGCCCATGTGGGCTGCCTGCCTTTTCTATGCTGCAAAGGTTTTGCCAGGCTGAATTTTCCATTTCTCAGGATTCATTGACACTTAGGCCCATTTGATAGGCGGGTGTGCTGAGTTATGCAACTTCCTCAAATCATTACAGATAAATGCCTGATGCATCTAACTGGCCCGTGGACCAGCGTGTCTTCCTCAGAAGGAGCACCGTGAGAATTTACTGTCTAGTTTGTAATAGATTAGTTTTATTTTGTAACTTCTTTCTCTTTACATGTTTATCTTCTCAAATTTAGGTGCACTTTGTTGTTAAGATCATTGGACTAAGAGGGAAAAGGCCTGAGCTGAAGTTTTCATGTTCTCACCCGTCGTCACAGCTCGTGGAAGCCTTTCTGGGATTCGGTTTTCTCATTTTTAAAGTGGAGACATTTGATACTTACTTCTTGGGGTTATTTGTTTGGTTTGGTTTGGTTTTTTGGTTTTTGTTGGTTAGGGGGAGTTGAGAAATAATTTAAGTGAAATAACGTATGTTCAAGGTTTTGTACAACGTAAGGTGTAGGGGGAAGAACTATTCGTTTACTCTCTAGGTCCTTCCGGCTGGTCTGAGAATTAGATCGACACGAGATAGAATAACAGGAGAAAGTCCAACAAAGTTTAATAACGTGTATACATGGGAGAAACCTAGGAAAACTGAGTAACTTACTAAAGTGGCGGAAGCCACCAACTTAAATACCATTTTCAGCTAGGGACAAAGGAGGATGTTGGGGATAGCGGTTTGGGACTTCAAAGTGGAGGAATGTAATTCACATGTAAATAGAAATGCAAATGTTTGGTGAGCAGATGTTTGGTAAATAAATGTTTGCTGGGCCACCTATAGACAATGTGACAACAGAGAGAGAGAGGGAGGGAGAAAGAGAAAGAGAGAGGGAAAACTTTGATAAGCGAGCTTAGCAGGGACCCTCCCAGTCTACCACGCCCAGAGTCATCTATGACGATGGCCTGTCCTGGGAAGCGCCTTCTACCTTAAATTCTTTTAGGCAGTTAGTGGGAAGGTTAAGAGCATTTTGTTCCTAAAAATAAGCCAAAGAAACACATTTTGGGGTGGCAAATTCTGATCCCCCACAAAGGCCATAGTTTTTAAATAACTTCCCATAGTTCCTTGCTGAGTGTTATGCCCCGTCATGCCTAAACAGTCCAGGGTCAGTGTCTCAATCAGTAGCAGCCTTTTGATGTTAAGGCCCACAGACGCTAAAGTAAAAAATAAATACATTAAAAACCCAACAACACTATAAAGAGATTTTAGAAATCTGAGTGGGGAAGGCGTTCGGAACCCAGGGTGGAATACTGGCTCTTCTCCAAAACCAATCAAACAACCTGTTAATATGGCAAAGCCGAGTTCATCGCTTCCTGCGGGAAGGAGAACACCAACTCCACATGGTCTTCCCTGTGCCCCTGAGGGAGAAATGCAAATCTGGGCTACTTACTGAGATGTCCTAGTCTGGTTTAACTGGGTCTTTCAATGCAAGGGCTAGGGAGAGGCTGATTAGAATTCATAAGGATCCTGATGTAAATGGTTACAATCGGTGGACACAAAGAGTCTTAGGGTAGAAACTGTCCTTTGATATTTTTTATTGGTGACTTAATGGCTCTTTCAGGAGGCTCCTGAAAGGAACAATAAAGTTACTTGCAGCTGTAATCTTCTTGAGCAAGAGTCTTGTGAATAATAAAGTTGTGATAATAAATGACAGTGGAAGAGCGAAGACAGGAAGGTATGCAGAAAGTCTGGCTTCTCACCAGGTAGGACCCTATCAAGGCTGATCACAGCAGAGACTACTGCTGGTAGATGGCAAGTGTCATCCTCTTGGAAGCAGTCATTGAGGGCCTGGTGAGTCCTGTTGCCGTATTCTGCTTCCTCCTTGTCCCTAGAAGGGTCCTGTTTGGCCAAGAGGTCATGTTTCCCTTTAGATCCTTCTCACTCTTCCTGAAGACTCTGAGTGGCCATAATTTGGGTGTCAGGATGAAGTGCCGGAACTGAGTGTGCAGGTTCTTGAATTCATGTCCACGTGTGTCTTTGTGGGTCCTGAGTAATGAGGGCAGAAGTCCCGTTCCAGGATGGGGGTTGGACGCGTGGCAGTGGAGTGGCGAAGGGCCCCGGGAAGCCAACACGTCTCCACACTGACGTGTTCCTGTGTTCCTCAGCCCACCTGAGGAACTCCAGCTTTCTATCTCAAAGTAACCCAGTATGCAGGGAGGGAATTTCTCTGCTCCCAGCTTCTAAGGAGTTGTATTGAACAACTGCAAATAAAAAAACAATTAAATTTGCTAAAGGTCTGCAAAATCAGATCTAATCTCTTTGGGGACTTGGGAAAAACAAGCAAACAAAAGAGCTGGGTTATCGATTGCTGCATTTCAGCAGCTCTTAATCTGAAATGAAATCAGCCTGGACTGGGGCCCAAAGGCTGGAGACCCTGATATCCATTCTCCCCTTGTCAGAGGCCCACCTGTCAGAACTAGGGCTCCTTGTTCAACGACTAAATTAGTAGGCAGGTGGCAGGTTACAGAAAGCTGTGGCCATTGGGCTTTCTTGGGGCACAAAAGGCAGAGGAAGAACTGGAAGATTTTCTTAAGTGTAGAGCAGTGGAGCAAATTGAGTTCACAGGGTCAACGTTACTCTTCTTCACCATATCGACAGAAGCACCTAATCTGGCTGGCAGCGCTCTACCTCCATCCTGTATTTCCCTTTTATGAGGTGCTGTCACTCTATTATCTTCCCTGAGTTGGTCTTTACCCCTTTGACCTTCAGAGGTGGGGGCGGGAGGGAAGGCAGCAGACTGGTGGTCGGGGGCTCACCAGAGAGGAGAAAGACTTTGACCTTAGATAAACTAGGTGTGTAGCTTTCCCTGAGTTCAAATTACGTCTGGGATGGAGTGAGAGGGAGCTGGAATCTCACTGGGCGCGTCCAGTCCTGAAGCAGATGACTCACACCTGAGGAGCCAAGGAGCTAATCTGGGTTTGTGGCGCTTTGAGGGTTTTTTTTTGGTAATTGTAAGAAAGATCATTTGACATTCCCCGAAGCAAACCCAATAAAAGTCTGGGGTAAGAAATGTAGATCTTTTGGCAATTATCCTGAAAAGATCAACCAGACAAGTCAGAATATCTTAAAAGTTACAGTTTCTCAGTTTACTTCTTCAGATCCAGGGACAAGGAAGAAGAAAAGGGCCAATACCTCTATTTTAGTGAGACTCTTTGTCTTAGTCCACTCAGGCTGCTTTAACAGAATGCTATAGACTGAGTGGTTTATAAGCAACAGAAATTTCTCACGGTTCTGGAGCCTGGGAAGTCCAGGATCAAGGTGCCAGCAGATTCAATGTCTGGTGAGGGCCCCCTTCCTGGTTCATGGAGGGCCACCTTCTCCCCGTGTCCTCAGGTGGTGGGAGGGGTGAGGGAGCTCTCTGGGGTCTCTTTTATAAGGCACTAATCCCATTCATGAGGGCTCCACCCTCATGATCTAATCACCTCCCAGAGGTGAGCGTTTGGATTCCCTAAACCACGCAGTAGAGAGATGGCCGGGAGAGGGGCAGCCTCCTCAGAGAGGACCGTGAAGAGCACAGGCGAAATTGAGAGGACACTTCCAAGATTTTCCCAAGGACCTATGGAGCCTCCAATTCCTCTTTGTAAATAGGGATAAGATACCCACTCTACAAGGATGTTATAAGAACTCAGTGAATGTCTCCAGTGCATTCACAAGTCATCCATGAACCCAGATTTTGGATGTCATTACTTTCTAGAGTAAACATCTGTGAGGCTGATGATAATGATGATTATGAAGAAATATGAGTAATAAAGACACAAAGCGACACAAAAATAAATAGCTGTATAACTTACATGAGAATGTTGGAACAGATTAAGAAATTGGAGAACACTAAAGCCACTTGAGTCAACAGCTCTGGTATTTCCATGCACGCTCCTTGAACTCATCCAACTTGGTGTCTCTCAGGTAAAGACATGCCGAAGAATGCCTTTTTGTCTAGTCTCTGTATCACCAGGGTCTTTTACTCACACAGTGCTGCTCTAATGCACTTATTCAGTAGGATTTATAATGCAATTATGAATTCATGCCGTAAAACTTTCCCGGTCTCCAGAAATAGCTTGCACTTCCCTGCCATGTGTCCCAGGCGCTCTGCTCTTAGCCTCATCATGGCACTGACATTGCAATCGTTGATTTACTTCTCAGTCTGTCTCAAATGTGATTTGAGCTTCTTCAGCACAGGGACTGTGTCTCGTTCGCTATGCTCCTGGTACCTAGAATAATGTACAACACTTAAGTTGTGCTCAGAAGGTACTTGCTGGCCTTGCTCACTCATTAGCACATGTTTGTGGGGAGCACCTTTGCTGTCAAGCCGCAGGCACGCAGAAGTGTGACCACGTTTACTCTGGAGACTGCAGCTGAGCAGGGCTCAGCCAGAAGGAATTACTGAGTTAAATTGTGGTAAGTGCTGCAAAGGAAAAATACAGTGTGCAAGGAGAACGTACGAGGATCCCCAGCCATTTATGAGGGTGTGGGGAAGCATTTATGAGGAAATTATATTAAAATCTAAAATGTGAGGAAGAGTTATAATACTGAGAGCGTGAGGGGTGGGGTGGTGAAAGGTGAGTGAGAAGAATAGTCCTCTGAGAGGACAGAAAACTGTGAGGGGAAGGTGTCTGGATCTTCGAATGTGCAAAGCACCAGAGAGCCAGACAGATGGGAGGACTGGCTTCCTCCTGGTTGCTGGGTCAGTTGACGGCAGAGCAAAGACTGGAATCCAGGAGTTTTTCTCCCAGACCACACTGCACAACACAGCCGTGGTCAGGAGAATGAAAGCCTTGAGCTATTTGAGAGTGACAGCGGGCAAAGATCCAGAGTGATTACAGAAAAGGGAAATAACAAGTTCATCCTGAAAGTCACATCATGTTCATTGGGACTAATGGTTCCTCCTAAGCGAGACAGCAGTCCTGTACCTTATCACAGCGCTCAAACAGTGGGGTGGATGACCGGTCCCTGGCCCCGCAGCAGCCCTGCCCATTTCCTCTATCGAAATTCTCCCTGCAGGTTACAGCGCTAGAGGCCTCGCTGCTGGGTCGCTCATCCTGGAGAATCTGCTTCCCCAGAATGCTATCTCCCAGCAGGGTCCTGCAGGCTGCCACCTTAATAGCCTGTCTGACCACAGGCCCCCTGATCCTGTTGCTGGATCCCAGTCAGTATCTTCTCCACCCACTGGGCTGTCCCCAGAGGCATGCTGCAGGGAGATGGGCTACGAGATTCGTGTTAGCTTGATTTGCAGCAGCCCAGTGCAAAGCGTCTCAGGGACCTGCAAAGACCCCCACGGCCTTGACTACATTGCCTTTTGCTGTTTATCAGTGGAACCTGTCTGTTTTCATAGCCACTCCTCCGCCATGCTCAGGACTGCAGCTTTCCTGATGGGAATCATGCCCTGGCAGCGTGGGTTTCTTATTTGGGCATTGTGGGCAGTGGGAGGGGTGAGGAAAGCAGAAGAGAGTGCAGGAGGGGAAATAGTCATTCAGCATTGTGAGGGCTACTGCCCTGGCTAAGGCCCAAGCCCCTCCCACTTCCTTTCTGCCCCAAACACCCCACTCCCTACACCTGCTCATATCCTCACACTGACTTGGGGGGAGGTGGAGGAGAAGGACCAGCAGATAGGCTAACAAGATACCTCTAAGCAATGACGAGTCTAGGTTCCTGATCTGCTTTCCTGCATCCCCCATAGACGTGTTGCTCTAGGACAGCAGACTCCTGTGCTCATGAACTACCCTTGGCCCCTAGCTCGCAGCTGACACTTCATCTCCACTCATTAATTCAGTAAATATTTATACTCTCATTTGACTCCCACAACCACTGTAAGATTTAGCTAAAGTAGTTTTGATTTCTCCATCCATTTCACAGATGAAGAGGTGACCCTCTGAAGGTTACACAGAGTCTGGAGCCAGGTGTGCATCTCCAGATGCAGCAGGCTCTGGGAGAGGGTCTGCTTCCCCAGGGAGTTTCCACACAGTGAGCAGAGCCCTGGGTGGGACAGAGCCCAGCAAAGAGCGCCCCCATGACACACTCACTCCCCACCCCCCTTCCCATCACTCCTCCCACCATCCCTGCCACTTCTCACCTGCCAACATCCTCCATCTCCCCCTCTCCCCTCACCCGTCCCTACCACCCACCACTCCTTATCACTCCTGAACTTTCTTGTTTTGAGTGGTGGAAAGAAGGATGATGAAAGGCATCTACAAAATTAAGTTTCAAGAAAGAAACACTTCTCTACTTAAGGGTCCTTGTTTGGGAACTTAAAGCTTAGCGAGCTCAGGAGCTTTTGAATGTACCTCGAGTGGAGGGAGGACTTGACCCTCTGCGCTTCCAAGGCCCTATCTTTGACCAGTGCCAATTCCTACTGCTGATAACACTATAGCAGAGAGGGGAAGCACCGCATTCCTCTTTAAGGAGAGAACTGCCATTTGGGATGTGAGAAGGTAGTCTTCAGGATGAGCTTGGAAGTAGACAAATTCTTTCATCCTTTATTCTCTCCGAGTTGAGGAAATAACGGTTAACAAACCAAGACCCATCCCTTTATGGACTCCACAGTCTAGTGGATGAGACAGATATTAAATGACTAATTTTCTCATTAAAAATTTTGGACAGCGCTCAGAAGGAGAACAATTTTCTGTGAGAGAAACTGACAGAAGACCTCCTTTATTTTGGAGGGTGTCAGGGAAGACATTTTGAGGACGTCATAGTTAAACTGAAGTGACGGACCAGATTCTTTGTCTGGTTAAGAGAGGTTATGAATTGTTCAAGGTCACATAGCTAGCAGGCAGTAGACTTAGGACTAGGGGTCAAAGGACCTCAAGTCCATGGCTTAAAAAAGAATCCTATTTTTATCAAAATAATTATCAATAATACTACAAGTGTAATTTTAAAAAATTGGCGTCATTCTCCTCGCCCAAGAATCCCATTCTCCAAAGGCAGCCATTTTCAACTCCCTTGGGTTTACCTCCAAATTTCTAAATAACATGCTTGGAAAGCTATTTTATCAATGCTAGACATTTCTTTACTACAGAAAATGAAGTCCTATTAAGTGGATGTTGTATTTTTTTATACTTTTTGTCATCCTATATTTAAAGTTAATATTACTTAAAATTTTTTTCAGCTATAACATTTTTAATTTCCAAGAGTTCTTTATTATTCTCTACTTATTGTTTGTTTTCGTTTGAGAGGTAAGTGCTAAGAAGCTCTTTGGAAAGTCTCTATGTGAGCATGTTGACTAGAGGGCCTCATCCTGAGTTCATGGCGAGGAGCCAGACATTTTGTTGGGGAACCTTCAAGTATCAACAATTTTGCTCTGTTCTTGTGGGTGCATTTTCCAGAGAAAACTTCTCTGAAAAGTCTTGGAAAAGTCTGCTTCACTGAGAGTTATCTTCGACTCTGCAGTGATGTATTCCCAAGTGGTCCTCACCTGGAGTGAGCATCAGGGTCAAGGCAGGGCTGGTTAACCAAGGACTGCTGCCCCTCCCTGCCCGTTCAGGAGTCTCTGACTCAGGAGGTCTAGGGCGGGGCCCGTGAATCTGCATTTCTAACAAGTTCCCGGGTGATGCTGATGCTGCTGACTTGAGGACCACATTTTTGGAAACCACTGCTCTAGAGAATAAGCTTTCCATCTATCACCAGGATAGAAGTTTGGTGCCCCAGTCTGAGCGAGGATTTAAGGAGCATGACTTTTCCTCAAAGAGACTTTCAACAGTCTCCTTGTTTCTCCCCCCATCCATTACCACAGTCTCCATAAATGGATGGTGTCTCAAATTCATGAGCATTTCTAGAGTTTGCAGCCTGAATCAGCTTGCTTCTCCCATCCAGGCATTTCGGTTTTAACTTTCCCAACTTGGCTAAATCAGTTACTATTCATTCCTCTGCTTTCTGTCCTATACAATTTTCTCTACATATTCCATCTGCCGATGTTTTCTCTCATTTAATTTGTCTATATGGATTTTTTCATTGCTGTTATTTTAGAGAGGTATTGGAAGGAAGTAGAACTTAACACAGTTCTTCAGGCCACTATAATTAGTCATGTCAAGAGTAATTTCGATTGCAGGGCACTGCCTCCCTTCCCCGTGTTAAGAACAACTCTCTCTGGCCATACGCTTACAGTGAGCTGATGCTGTCCCCAACCAAAGCCCAGACACTGCAAATGTGCCATTATCCTAATCACGCAAAGCACTCTCATTTCCACTCCTGCCGAGGGAGGAATGCTTCCCAGAACTAAAATCCCAACTCCAAAAAGAAGAACAGGCGGTTTGACATTTTCTTGACTGTTTGGAAATTTTTCTAGCGCAACAAGCTGTTTATCCTCCACTCTGGTTCTTATTGAATTAAGGAGGAAGAAAAGCAATCAATTCACTCTCCATATGCTGCACGGTAAAAACCACCACTCACTAAACACTATGGAATCCTACATATGGAATAATATGTAGGAAAGGGGGAAAAAAGATAAATCCATCAACTAACAAGATAAGTGCCTTGTTCCTCCATCTGTTACTGCTGTGTCCTTATCTGGGATAGGAGCATGGCAGCCACGATATATCTTGTGTCAGGTATTATATTCCAAAGTCATATGAATGAATTTTCATGCTAGTAACCATGATGTAGCCCAGCCACAGCTAAATTTGTCCTAAGGCACCAACTGTCTTTTTGCATTTGGAAGTCCATTGAATTCACAGGCAGGAATAGGGTTGACTGCTGCTGTCGAGCGATGATATCTGTCTCAGAGCTTTTCCAGCACGGCTCTCTCTCTGCTGTGCATGGGCTGGTGGTGATGACTTAATGGGTTCACCTCTGAGGAAGTGCTCATGTCTTTGTGGGATACAGGAAAAAATTGGAGGCTTGGAGAAAAAGTATATAGAGGTCCTGTGTCTGGGTACATGTACAAGGATTGAATCATTGATTAGATGATTGGTTAGATGTGCTCTTTCTTAGGTCACTGGGGAAAACTTCAGATAGTCTTCAGTTGGAATGACATCTCAGGCTCTTTAGCAGCCCCAATTATACTGTGATGATTTCCTCATTCAAAAACAGAGTTTATTTTGAGGACTCAGGCTTAACTGAGCATCCAGGTGCAGTAACAGAGATGATGACACGTGGCGTCGGAACCCGTGATTTTGGCATTTCTGACAAGGCTGAAAATCTCAGTAGATAGATATAACTTGTTTGCATCCATGGTTGAGACTGAACCTGGCATTTCATTATAGAGATGGTGTAATTCATCTATATTATCATCACTGTCATCATCATCCTCACCGACGATAGCAGCAGCAGCAGCAGCAGCAGTGCTACAGCAGAGGGTACATTACAGCTTTCAGCACTTGGTGAAAATCTTATCTGTGTCCATCTCTGTCTTCATAACCCAACAGTGTCTGATTCATAACAGGCAGTGTGCAGGACAGAGGTACTTAGACATAGTGTTCATGAGCTAGATTTGCTTCAGGAGTCCAGGTGAGACACAGCGAGCAACTGAACTTTGTAAGTGGTAAAGAGTTGGAAAGAAAAGACACAGGTTGAAAATATGTAGCAAATAAACTCAGGAAATGAAGACTGATTATATTGTGATAGAATAAAGGATAGTGAAAAATGAAGTTTGTCTTCCAGGTTTTTAGCTAGGATGCCTGGGTTCATGGTTGTACCATATTTGAAGAATAGGAAAGAATAGGTCAGATTTATAGAAGAAAACAAAATGTTTCCTTTGAAATATATTGAGATTGAGATGCCTGTGGGTCATCCAAGGAGGGCTGTCCAGCAAGAGTAAGTGTATGAGTCTAAAACTCAAGGGAGATATCTAGGGATAAAGATATAGACCTGGGGTCTTCAGTGCACCTGTAGTATGGTAGGCAGCCTCTAAGATAGTCCCCAATGATCCCCATCTATTAATCTTGACACCCTGCATGTAATTCCTTTGCCTTGAGTGTGGGGTGGACTTGTTGACTCACTTCTAAAGAATAGACTGCAGCAGAAGCCCTGGGATATTACTTGCAAGACTATATTATTAATGTGCAGTTGTGCATCACTTAATGACAGGGACATGTTCTAAGAAATGCATTGTTAGGTGACTTTGTCATTGTGTGAACATCATATGTGTACTTACACAAACCTAATGGTATTGCATACTATACACCTAAGCTATATGGTACTAATCTTATGGGACCACTCTTGTATATGGTAGCAATGACATTTTGGTCCATCGTTGACCAAAATGTCATTATGGGGCATATGACTGTATTGTGGCTTCTATCTTAGGGTCTCTCTATCAGTGCCTCTTGGATCACTCACCTTGGGGAAAGCCAGCTTCTGTGGTATGAGGCAGCCTTGTGGGGAGATTCAGCTGGCCTGAAAAAAACCATGTGAATGAGCTTGGAAGAAGACCCCTCTATTCCCCCAATTCCCCCAGTTGAGCCTTCAGATGAAACCATAGTCCTGGCCAACTGCTGACTACAACCTCATGAGAGATCTTGAGCCAGAGGAACTCAGCTAAACCTCGTTCTGATTCTTTAGACACAGAAGTCAGAAGATAATAAATATTTGTGGGATTAATTTGCTAAGTTTTAGGGTGATTTATTACATAGCAATAGATTACTAATATAGATAGTTAAAATTATGAGAATATTTGAGCTCATCCAGGAAGAAGGTGTAGAGAAAAGGAAGTAGAACCCTGATCCTCTCCCGTGTCAAAGGATAAGAAAACAGTAAAAGGAGACAATATGGGGGACAGAAAAAACTGTAAGGGTAAAATGAGAAAAAACAGGCCAACTTGGCATTATAGAAGACCAGAGGATGCATTTTACAGAAAGAGAGAGAGATCAACAGTATCAAATGCTGCAGAGGACTCCAGTAATATAAGATTTGAAGTGTCCTATAGGTTTGGAAATTGGGATATGGTCTTGGGTGATCTTATGAGGGCAGATTCAGTAGAGTAGGGAAAATAAAAACCAGATAGCAGTGGATTGAAGAATAAATGGTTCATGAGGAAGGGGAAAAAGAGATCATAGACCATGTTTTTTATTTTGTTTTTAGACTATGTTTTGAAAGGAATGATTGAGGAAGGGAGAAGGATTGGATGATAAAGGAAGATATGACATAAAATAATGGCTTTTCATGCTGGAAGTACTTGGAATGTGTTTAAACTGCAATAGAGACAGAAGAAGAGAAGAAGCGAACTTTCAGGATAGGTTAAGGATCACCAGTGGAAGAAAGACAGAGAAAGTGGGAGAAGGTGCAGTCAAGGACACAGGTGGGGGCCGTTGGTCTAAATATGACCATAGCTCATCAGCTAAGACTGGAGAAAAGATATAAAGGAAGACTAAATGTGGGTATAAACGTTTCTGGGAAGGAAGATGAGAAATTGTGAGAGATTATACTTGACCTTGATTTACTTATCAAAGCAGGAAAGGGTGCATATCACAACAGTGCTTCTCCAACTTTTCCATTCAATATTCCTAATAAGAAAGAAGAGCTCATGTACATCTGTAGCAACTTGAAGCCATAGCACAAAGTGATCAGCAACAAGCTTAAAAATTAAAAATAATTATTAATACATACTATTTATATTATATTCATATTAAAGCCATGTTTTAATATAAGATGTTTCAATTTGTTTTAATATTTAACTTTCCTCCAAAAATTATTCAAATAAAATCTATGTTTCTGAAAGCTGCATTATATTTATCCTGCAGTGTGTTTGTCTTGGCACATTTCCCTGAAGCCCTAAGGGTATTTATAGGGCAGTTTGAGAGTCCCAGCATTAAACCATTAGCACCCACTGGCACATTAGCTCAATCAGATTTTGAAATTCATTCAGTTCTCAATGGTCACCTTGGGAAGCACAGAGCTTCATTTGAGTGAATGACTGAGAAAAATGAAATTTACATTTACTAGAGGAGATGAGGTGAGAAAGCAAAGAGAGAATAATCTTAAGCCTGGGGTGACATTGCCAGAATTGGGCAGTTCTCTTTGGTGTACCAAGGGTAGGGCTGTGTCCTCGTGGGGCATAAGGAAGGAGCTTATCTTTGAGGTGAGGCATGGCATATGGTAATCAGCCTGAATGTGGAAGTAGGGTATGGAGAGGTGGAAGTTGTTGAGAGTTGTAATAGAGTAAGTGACAAGGACACACTTGACCTCCATTTTTGCAAGTGATGAAGCTGCCAGGCATTAACGTTCCTGCAGGATGGGACTTATATATACCATCCAACCTGCGTTGCTTTTTGGGGGGCACCAGATAAATTACGAGCCCAATATTTTTCTTTTATCTCAGGGCTTGGCAAACTAAGGCCCACTAGTCAGACCCAGCCCATCACTTATTTTAGTAAATAAAATTTTATGGGAATATAGCCATGCTTATTTGCTGACATATTGTCCTTGGCTGCTTTTTCCCTATAATGACAGACTTGAGGAATTGTGACAAAGACTTTATGACCCACCAAGCCTCAACTATTTACTATCCAGCTATTTATAGAAAAAGACCCCTGTTCGAGATTGACGTATCTAATGAGATAAAACTTAAATAATTTCTGCAGATCAGTCCTGCTCATTTTCAACAATTCCGAGTTTTCAGGTGTTCAACTTAAGCCTCCTCAGCCTGCTGGAGGAGAGGCTGTGTTACACGTAAGAGACTTCTCAGCCTTCACCTGAACCCCTTCAAGTTTGGTAGTGTAAGCCCGTTAGAACTCTCTGTGCTTACACACAGTTTGCCTTTCAACAGAACTTCCTAGGTCCAGCTCAGTCTTACAATAGTCTCCCAAATTCTCCAGTTTGCAGAATTTCTGCTGGGAATTAGCCTTTGTATTATAGTCTCCTTTCACCCTTCTCAGCTATACTCTTCCTTCCAAATTTTACTTTTTTTCTCTTTTAGAACTTCCAAGCAAGCACACTCAGAGTTCTGGACTCAAACTTTGCTCTTTCCCTCTTCTTTGATCCTCAGTAGAGACAGTGAACAGGACTAGTTAGTGTACTTTAAAAAAATATCAATTCTTCATGTAAAAGGATTTACTCCACCCATCACACGGAGGCATGCATTCATGCACCTTCTTCTCCTTGACCTTTGAAATCCAGAGCCCCTGGAGCCAATCAAAGGGGGTGCTTATGGCCTCCCTTATAGCATTGGACCCCACATGCCCACCCAGAGCCTTCCTCAAGTCATAAATGCTTCTCTGATGCAGCGTTTGGGATGAAGTCAACTCTGAGTGTAGGTACATACAGCCAGTGCTGACTACATGTGATCTGTAGTGGTTAATGCAGTTTGTAGGATGACTGACTTGTGACACTCAGCGCAATTTGGGGCCTCCATCTTCACTCTTATCCAGAGTATTCCCAGGAAACATGTTATAGTTTGAGTAGGTCCCAGTTGTTACCAGGACCTAAGCTGAACACTGGCTGTGGAACTTCACAGCCAACAGACTAATTGCATTTGAAGGCATGTGGCAAATTCAGATTTAATTATGGCTGACTTTAAAAATCACTGAGGTCCAACCCAGTGCATAGAGTCAGCAACAGGGATATAGACACTAGTGTCTGGTTCTAGAAAATCGATTTATCTATAGCAGAGTCCTACATGGTGGCACTATCTGGACCCAGTCAGTCCAACCGGGGTTAGGGCAGGTCCCCAGCACCTGCAGGTCCATTCTTGCATTCTAGGCCATGAAAGTGGAAGTTTGGGGAAGGCATAATTTGCTGGGTTATGTGGATACACAAGGCTCTCATTAGACACCTTCTAACAACTTAGAGCAATTCATTGTAAACTCCACCTACTCCCAAAGCAGTTCCTGCCTTGGGCTGGATTAGGGGATCAGGAAATGGAGGGAAGGACGGCAATAGCATTTGCAGAGCACACACGTGGGAGAAACTGTTCCAGACTCCTAATGCATGTTCCCTACGCTGCCATGGATGGAGCGCCTTCGCGTGGCAGGTAGCTCTGGGCTCTTTGCATCCATTAGCTCTGTGGCAGGAGGGTGAGCATGACTGACCAGAACTGCAGCCTGCTTCTCCCGACAGGAAAAGCAGTCCTGCTGGGAACCACAGACAACTTCCCAGACGTTACTATGCACAGCTGAAAGCTTCATGTAGCATGACCTAGAGCTTTGTGTGGTAAGAGGTGGTGGCATAACATGTCACAGTGGGGAAACCATGTGAGGCGCCATGAGGGCGAAACTTTTGAGAGAAAGCGACGTGCAGTGAGGATTTTTAAGGAAGTTTCACTGTGTAATACATGGTGTAAGTCCTCTGCTGTCCCTTTAAATAAACCCTCATTCTTTTTCACTGGAATTCGGAAACAGCACATTGCACCTGGCCGGGAAGGGCTCTTGCTTTGTACAGGTTACATGTAGCTACCTATATCGAGCAGCCACCAGGTGCCAGGCACTGGCCTACGTACTTTATACACATTTTCTCATTTATTCTTCATAAGAGATCTCTGCACTGGATTACATTGCTAAACACATAGACTCGGAGAGGTTAAATGAATTGTCCAAAATCACACCGACAGTACGAGGCAAAGGTGGGTTTCCAAACAAGTCAGTCTCCCTCAGTCCTTCCCCTCCACCCAGGGCACGCTGCTGAAGCTGGCAGCCCAGGAAGCACGTTTGAACAGGTGAGGGTGAAGAAGCTGATGGAAAGCAAGTGCTTTTAACTATTGTCTTAACTAAAAATAATGTTAGGAAGAATAGACAGTAACAGGATGTGAATAAGAATGTGTAATGAACACCAAAGCCAAACATAATTATTCCTGCTTTAAATATTCTGCCCTTTTATGGGGTTCCTGCTGAGGTTCTCCCTCTCCCTGACACGGGCCGCTGAGCTGTGTGTTCGGAGGTGGATGTACACTCTGGTCAGTGATCGCTTCCAGGCTTTGGTGAATTGCATGTGGGGCTATTACAGCCTGGTTTGGGGATGACCACGAGGGCTGGTGGAAGACCCCTAACACGCTTCTTACCACTAAAAGTGAAGGTTAGGAGCACTTCCTTCTCCTCGTGACTGTCCAAGACTGATGATTCAGTTTACATTTCTTCTTTTCAGAGCTCACGTGCTCACTGTTGAATTAAACAGAGGTCCCTTCCCTTTGCTTCCCGCTGGGGCCCTGAAGGATTTGGGTTGTCTCTTGAGAGGCTCCCAAATCCCTGTTCTAATTTCAATTAGATGCTCTCTGTGGTGGTGCAGGCTGGGCTGAAGAACCGACTCCTAATCCCCACATTGGTGCTGATTCATATCTTTCCTGAGCTCCTTCATTGGCTGCTCCTGGGGGAGGGAGGGAGTGAGAACTGAGCAATCTTTCAGAAGAATAAATATGGTTTGTTTGTATTTGTTTCCACACTGAATTCTGATTGCATCCTGTGCCTTGACACCACAATTATTATCAATTTCCCCCGTCTGCTCTTCGATTCTTGCTGCCACAATGACGAGATGATGGATAACGTTAGATGTGGTAATTGGTTGAGTTGGGGGAAGGGAAAAGAAAGGAAAGACAGATGTTTCATTATGAGATTTTCGAAGCTCAGTTTGAGCCTCCAGAGCAGAGGCCTAAAATGAAGCTGCATTAGGGCAACTAGGAGGAGAGGGGACCCCATTCTGATGCCCTGCACACCTGTCCTAGTTCTGCATCTTTGCTTATTTTCCTTGCATTTTGTGTCTTGGGATTTCACACCATTTATGGTAAATGCTAGAAAGCAAATAAGATGGAGTGTGGAAAGCTAGACCACCCCGATTCTTCAGACTGTTGCATCCCCACTTTGTGGTGCAGTGGGCCACACGGCCTGGCTGAGTGACCATAGCCAGACTACGTCCTGTTGACTGGTGAAATCAGGTCACTCCTGCTTGCAATATCTCCTGATTTGTGTTTACAAATGGCAGCTTGGCAGCCCCTGCTGAGCTCCAACTCTTAGAGCTGAAGAGGTTGGTCTCAAATAAGAAGCAGCTCAGAGGAGCTGCTGTGCCCTGGGCCCTCCCCTGGCTCAGGCTGCCTCGGCCCCAGCTGAGCATCCAGTGACGAGTGAGGTGGTGAAAAAGCCAGTTCTCCGGCATCACTTTCTTCCCTGCCTGGCGCCCATTCTCTCCCTGCACCGTCTGTCCTCCCACCAATAACTCTGCTACCCACGCGGGCTCATGCTCATTCAATTTGCTGCCTCTGCTTCACAAACACCAGCTTCCCCTCTGATGTGGTCGGGAGGGCAGGAGAAAGCCGTGTCTCTAGAATACACACCTGTGTGTGGTATGGCCCTCCCTGAGCCTCTAGGTGTGGTATTTCCCAGACAATCTGATAGAATCTGAAAGCCAAGAGAGGAAGTTGGACTCTGCCCTCTCTGGGGACCAGGAAGACCTCACAGGTGCTGACAGGAGCCTGCCCTCACGAGAAGAGCAGCAGAGGCTGCCACTCTCCCAGCATGATCGGTGCTGTGTAGTTCTGTCTGTCGATACAGGCCATGTGGAAGAAAAGGGGAGCCCTAGGCCCCAGTAGCCCCTTCCTTGTTCCCATGTGTTTTTTGAAACCACCAAGCAGTTGGCCAGTTCTCAGTGGACACTGACTGGGCGTGCCATAAATGTAACTCAATTCTGACGCTATTTACCTGAAGAGAGCATCAGGTCTCACAAGTTAAGGGCTCAGTCCTACAAGACTGCTCCCCACTTCAGATGCCAATCGCAAGTCCAGGTTGTCACCTGTGCTTCTGACTGGCCGGCTATAAATTGGAGGTTCCCACAACCCTCTCCTCAGGTTCAACTAGTTTGCTAGCAGGGCTCATAGAACTCAGGGAAACATCTACTTACAATTACACACAGTGTAATTGAGTGCACATTACAATGTGCACTCAGTGTTATAAAGGATATTATAAAAGATACAGATGAACAGCCAGATGAAGAGGTAGTGGAGGGATGTCCAGAAGGATCTTGAGTGTAGGCACTTTCATCCTCTGGAGTTGGGGCTCATCACCCTGCTGGCAGTAACCCAGAAGCTCATAGGATCTCGATGTTCCAGAGTTTTCCTAGAGCTCAATCTGCAGCCCCCGCTTCCCCTCCCAGGAGGTTGGTGGGTGGGGCTGGAAGTTCCAACCCTGTAACCACGGGGTCTCTCTGGTAACCAGCCCCATCCTGGGGCCATCTGGGGACACCACCCTAAATCACCTCATTAGCAAAGGCTCAGAAGGGGCTTCTTCTGAATGACAGAAAACAATCCTATTACTCAGGCAATCCCAAGAGTTTGAGGGTTTTGTGCCTGGAACTGGGACACAGACCAGATCCACTTCTTAGTACACCGTGCCTGTCGTCGAGGAGCTCCTCTCACAGTGCAGGCTCCACGCGGGGCTGAGGCTTCCTGTCCACCCTCTGCCATCCCTCTAGCGGTAGCAGCAGGGCCTCCAGGACACATGTACAAAAAGAAAGGGGACGGAACATTGTAGTGAACAAAAGACTGTGCTGGTCACTCCCACGGAAGGGGGGTAGGGAGTCCTCCAGGACTCTGGGCTATAAATCGGCAGTCACATTAGGTGCTTACATTTATTTTTTTCTCATCAGCACGGACGCTGTTGCTGGTAATGGAGCTGCCATGCAGTAACTCATGCATGAGATTAGCAACAGAGGAGGGCCAGCCAGGGAGCTGCCAATTGCCGAGCAGGCACAGGTGAGAGGAGCCTGAGGGGGACCCTGTGTGGCTGCTCACTAGTGGGCTCTCACAGGGCCGAGAAGACTGGGCCTACAGTTTGAATTTACAGACAGGGAGGGAACCCTGGAGATAATTACAGTCCAGCCTCTGCATTTTATGAATGGGGAGCAACAGCCCAGATTGATGAAGGGACTGGCCTTAGGGCACACAGCAAGCTAGTGGCACAGCCTGGGCCAGTATTTAGAACAGTAAACTTTCCTTTACAGCGTGTCTTCCCTTTCTGAAGTCTTGCCTACAGAGGGATTCTCAGTGCAGGGAGGAGAGAGCATCCAGTGGGTGCACAGCCATATGGCAATTCCAGCATCACCACGTCTTTGTCTCCTTCATCTTCCCCCAGCAAACCCTCTCTCCTCTCCTAATTAACTCGCTCTCTCTCTGTCCTTGTGGTAATTTCCACCAGCTGGCCCTTCAAGGGAGCGTGTGTGTGCAGAATCGCTGGGGGCCCCAGGTGTGCTAGCTAATTGTGTACTCCCCACGAGGGACCGGAAAGTCCTTGGAAACCCAGCTCATCTCTCTCATGTGCACTCAGTGTGGGAAAGCTTGTCTGGACAAACAGGGCTCTGTTGTCAACTCACACTGGTTGCCAGACGGGAACTGGGTGGATCAAGGAGAGAGAGCTCCCGCCCCTTCGGTTCCAGGCACTGTCCCTGCATTTACTCAGCCCAGTGCTGGATCTGGAGACCAGGACTCTGAGATGCTCAGACACGCTGTAGTTAAGGAGTCAGTCACCTCAGAGGGAGCTGCTGTTCCAGGGCCACAGCTGGAGACCCTACATCTTTGCTCTCCTTCTCTGCAGGCCTCAGGGTAGGATGCCTTGTTCTATCTTTAAGTTGCCACCACTTACTTCATCCCTCAGAAAAACTTCTCAAAGGCTAAGCTTCCATGGGATCAGTCTTCCCAGGGACCACCTTCCTCACCACCTCCTTGTCTTTGCTAACTCCTCTCTCAGGCCTCAGGTTCCTTTCCGTTCATCCAGTAGATGGGGAAGAAAACCAAGGTTCCCGAGCCAGGCGCAGGGATTCACACAGGGGCATCGGAGCCAGACCCGGAAGCGGCGCACGGCTCCCAGGGGTTTCATCCGCCGGAACTCCATCGCGGCTCCACTGCCCTTGGCATCGCCAGCTGCCTGTCACCTCGCTCTGTGCCACGCAGCCTGGACCCCTTCTCCCTTTTACATTCGACTAATTCCTACTCCGTCAGCTTCTAAGTCAGGTTTGGTTTTATCTCCAGGCAGCCTCCCCTGAATCCTTAGCCGGGGAGGTTGGCCTCCCACATTCCCTGGGGTGCCCTAATGTGGCCCTAGAGCATCCATGGCAGTGTTAGCTCTGCTCACCCCTTTCTCACTGCGCCCTGACCGTCTCAAGGCATAAACTGTGCCTTTGTTTTTGTTTTCAGGTACTTTTTCAGTGGTTCTTAATAGAAATTATAACTTGGAATCACTCTGAGATCTAAAATATCTGTGCTTTGGACCTACCTACAAGTAATTAAATCAAAATCTTTGAGTGTGGGGTCCTGATAATTTTTTTTGAAAGCTCAAATATTCATTCAGGGTTGAGAATCATTATAGTAGATGCCTCAGAAATGTTTGCTGAGTAAATAAACTCTTTTTTTTCCAGCATTTAGGAATGCAAAGGAGATGGGGCAGCACAATGGGAGTCTCTCCAGTGTCCAGTGGATGGGTTATGCTCATTTCGTGTGATCTTTACACACAGAAACCAATCCATGTTAGTTATTTTTTAAAAATCATTCGACTTGTTCTGGATATTATAAATTGAACACAATAAAGTCCCTTTCTTCTATTTACAGAATTATGGGGAAAATGTGTCTATGTAGAGAAAGAAAAATAATTAACAAACATTTTATTATAAGCACTTATTGAGTGCCAATTATATGCCTAATCTCAAGAGGGACTGTGGGGATATATACAGTCTAAGGCATGGATTTTCAATGTCAGTCGGGAAACCAAGCAGATGCAGAAGACGGAGAATTATAGATGAATATTTTCTCTAGATATTTGTAAGGAGTACATTACTTGGTACAGATAATTAGAGAAGAAGACAGTGTACCATCAGGTGCTAATTATGCAGTATGGAAAATAATGTGAAAGGTGTAAGAGGAGAGAGAAATCATTGTGGGCTCATGTTTCAGAGAAGGCTTTGCAGAGGAGAGAGGCTGTGGGTTCAGCCTGGACGGGTGGCCCACACAGCACCCGGTGTGGGCAGAGGGAAGCCATGCAGGCCAGAGGACTCATATGCGCAGATTCAGAAATGGGCGGGTGTACCTGGACATTTTTAAAGAGACAGGTCTGGCTGGGACAGAAGGCATTTGGGAGAAGGAACATGAAATCCATGTGCTTGAGGAAGGCGGACCGAATGACGAAGGACTCTGACGAATGGGCAGAAGAGCTGAGACAAACTGGAGATGATGATAAGTATCGTTGGTGTGTGATCTGGGGACACTGTGGTCGTCATATGCTCGAAAACTGATTCTGACAAGGTGTGCATGAAGGTGGGTGTGAGAGGAAGCAGCAGCTCAGAGGCCCATAAGCGGCCATTTGGGTCATCTGAGTGTGATGTCATTGGGCTCCTACCCATGGTGGGAGCGGAGGGAGGGCTGGGTGTGCTGCTGCGGTGGGTGTTCACAACCGAGAACCTCGGCATCTCCAGGATGGCTGCCGGAGAAGCCCAAAGCACCCCCCACACAGAACACATCTGCTCCTCTGGGCTTTGGTACTGTCTCCCCGTTTCCTGTGCCCCTCGCATCATATCCTCATACAGTCAGAGGTAGTTTGGGGCCCTTGGATGTGGACCTGGGGTGGAGCCTCACTTGGAAGGGATGGGGCCAGTGGCATGGTGAGCTTGACGCTATTTTATCACTGTTGAAGCCTTCCGAATGTTTGGAGTTTTCTGAGCCTAATGGGCTGAGAAATGGAAACTCACTCAGTTGGCAACTCCTGCCCTCCCCACCTGCTGCTGTGCTGCTTGAGCTCTCGGGCAGCCTTCCTGCCAGCAGGCCGCACTGCCTCTCAGAGTTTTCCCATGGCATGGAAGCCCTTAGCCCAGACACATTCTTTGCTCAGCCCACGGTCTACTGGGGGTCTCAGGTGGGGAGTCTCCCTGCTTTAAAGGCATCCTCCTTTCAAAACTTTGGGAAAGACTTCTCCCTTCTCTGAGCCTAGAACCTTGGCACAGGGCTACTCATTTCTAGTGGTGTACTGAATTTAAATGGGCTGGCAGGAAGCTCTCTGAACCACGTGATGTGTGTGTTTTCATTTGTAGAAAGGGGCAAACAATACCTTTCTTCAATCATGTAAAGCTAAGTGATGATCTAGGAAAATATCTTCTGCATAGTAAGTGCTCTATAAAGAAGCTATTATCAGCGTAGACATTCATTTTCATCCCTGTGAAGACACTGAAGTTTGAGGGGCTTCTTGGCTTTCCCAAGACCGCCCAGCTGGTTAAGGTCCTTGGTGTAAGCCCAGCTCCTCTGAGATTCCTGAGAGCCCCACCTCCTCCTCCTTCAGCACAATGATTAGAAAAAGGCTGAGCGGGTCCCTGTGATGCCTTTGGGTGGGATTCTTATCACTAAGGTGACTGTGACTGCTACTTTATTCAGTGACCCCTCAGGAAAAAAAATAATAATAATAACCACCTCTGTAGTCCAGCTCCCCTTGGGACTGTGCAGTAGTCAGTGTCCTGGATGATAAAGCACACAGGACTCTGGTTTCTTTTTTCTATTGGACCAGCTCTCCCAAGACCGCATTTCTACCACATTTCCGTATCTCAGTGGGGCTGTCTGTCCTAAAAGGAGACATATTTTGGGAGCATAGATACTTCCTGAATCTCTGAGCTTCCTTTCATGCCCACAACATGCTCTCAGGTCCCTGGTCAAGGGCAGAAACACAGATCATCAGCCCTAAACCCCCAGAACTCATGGCAGGAGGAACTCCTCTCAGAACTGCACGTGGAAAGAGACCTAGTTTGGGAAATCGGGAAATAGGAGAGGAAAAAATGAATGCCTTCTGTAGAAACCCCAGCTTGCATCTTCCCAAGGTGTGCTTTCAAAGAGAGGAGACCTTTTGTGATTATAATTAATAATGGTGAGTCATCTGAAATACTTTTCATTATAAGAAGGCTTGAGGGACAGTAAATAATTGGTGCTAACAATCCCACTACGAATCAGGGAGCAACTTTTCTGCTTGAAGGGTAGAAATCGCTTTTCTCTAGTGGTACAGAAAGAGGAGACAGAGAAAGAGGGAGAGACAAGTACAAGGAAAAAGAGTAGTTTTATTCAAAAAACAAAGCAAGCAAACAAAAGGAGAAGAGCTTACCCAGGGATTACCAGGCCCGCAGGGGCCTTACAGAAGATCCACATTTTGGGCGCATCACTACATCGTGTGTTGGGCTAGAATATGTGCGCTAAAGCGGAATGAAGCATCTAACATTTCACAACCCCTCCACCGAGTCCTTATTGAAAACAAACTTCTTGCTGGCTCTCACATTTGCCTGCATTTGCTCCAAATATCTGCCTGAGGAGGCACGTGATGACTGTACCATCAGGGGAGAGTGAGGGAGTGTGTCCCTCCCTCCCGCGGGGTGGGCTGGAGGACAGGCAGGCTGGAGGGCTTCCCCGGCATGGGGCCTCCACACCGCCCACACCAGCAGGCCCCACAAGGCAGCAGGCTGAAACGCCTGTCTCCTCTCCCCCTTCCAACTCTAGGACTTCTTTGGTGGTGTCTCTTACAGTCTCCATCCGGGATCCTTTCCCCATCACACGCTGGCTGCTCTGAATCTCAAAGCACATATTTATCTTTTTTGACTTTTTATGAACAGACACCCCTCAGTTCATCTGTAAGAGGATTACTCTCTCTTAAAAACAAAATTTTTCCTTTCTTCTTTCATCGCTGTGTCTGAAAGGCCACGTGTGGCAGTGAGAAGCCTCCCCTAACACACCCTTTCTCTCTGTGTCTAGACTGCAGTTCAGGACGCATGGCAGCTTCCTGCTTCTTTTCAGGGCTGGAGCCAGGGCTGGGGATCTTGTGGGTGGAGGCGGGGGAGGCAGAGGCAGAGTGCTTACATCCATTGGAGGAAGTGCACGATTTGCAGGTGCTATAAATTTTAGGAAGTCGCCTCCATGGGCAGTATGTATGCATGAAGTGGAGGGGGATGGGTGGGAAGCAGGGAGAAAAGGGCCAGAGACTTAGAAATTAATGACACGCGCAGCGAGCCACCGCATCCTGACTTGGTAATAAGCTGGGGCCACAGAGAGAAGAAAAATCACCTGTATACAGATCCTGTATTTGGCATAGTTTAAATAATTTTAAATGAAACTGTCAGCCTTAACCTCTGAAATGTGCCTCCAGCAAAAGATAAACACAGAGAAGAGAAGACTGGGGTCTCAAGGGAGGGGGGAAGACATCACAATCTTTAACATTTTTAATCATCCTGTCTTCGCAAAACAGGAAACATTGTTGCAGATATCCTTGCAGACTATAAATTTTCTGATTTTTTGTGTGCTGTTCAATGCAAGCATGATAGTTCCATTTCAGAGGCTCAGCAAGACTTAAAATCTCTGCTCGGCAGCCACTGGCCCAGTGAAGGCACCAGGTGCTGTCAGTGGCTCAGCAATTGACCTGAAACCTGCAGGTAGCGGCAGCCAGCCCCTTGGGTGCAAAGGGTTGTCGCAGATTGGAGTCAGGGAGGTGCTACAAGCAAGGCAGAGGGACAGATGGCCCACCTGAGAGCTGTGCATCATCTAAAGTGTCTCTGTGCTCAGGCTGCTATGGGAATTTCCACCATCAGGCTCAGACCACTGAGATAAACCTCCGCCTTCGAGCTAACACCTTACTGAGAGTCTTAGCACAAAGGAACAGAACCACGTATCAGGTCAGGGGCTATAATTTTGTTTAGGAAACTGTTCCTTGGGAGGAAATCGGGCCCCTGAGGTAGGAAAAGAGGCTGAGAAGAGTGGAGGAAGGGTCTCAAAAAGCATAGGGGAGAGGGACTTAGCAATGGTGCTCAGAGTCAGATAGGACTTGGCTGAAGTTCTGGCTCAAATGGAGGATTGAGCCCAGGAGCAGAGAGAGGAGCTATGAGGGAGGTCTGGATCTCACAGATCAGGGTTCCAGAGCAAAGCAGTTAGATGCTAGTGGGTATGCCTGGTCTGGGAGATGTCTTGGCAAGGAGAGGCTCTCTGACCAGGGCGTCAGGCACTCCTCTGCTTGACACATGTCCTTCTCTGCTTTGGAAGCCCGTTGGGACTTCCCTCCCTCCTCGGTCCTCATCTGGCATGCCAAAGTCCAATGTTCTAGCATAGCTCCCAAGATGGAGGAGCCCAGAAAGCCAGCATGGCTCCTTGTCTGAGGGAGGTGCCCAGGATAGACAGCATGAAAGTCAGAGGTGAAGTTGGGCTCCGAGTGAAATGGAGCTGAGAAGTGAAAGTGGAGCTCAAAAGCAAATCTTAATATCATACATATTAACTCGGAACCAAAGAACATCTTTGACTATAGGGAAAATCCCATCTACTTGCAAGAGCTTGTGGGCAGTTACATTTGAGTTGAGTCTGGAGCAGGTGACTCTGCACGTTCCTTTGTCCTTTTTTGCCCTCTCATAGGAACCTCTGCTCCTGCTAAACTAGATTGGATCCCTGTGCTTTCCTATCTCTCTGTTTATGTTTAAGCTCTTCTAAGACTTGAAATGTCTTCTTTTCAGTTCATTCAATGTAACATGCCAGGCACAGTGTTAGATGATGGAGGCCCATTGTGATATAAGATGCTTCAATTACACCCAAGGAATACAACATTCATTTTAGGGGAAGAGGACATGTAGCGTGTTATAAACCAATAATTCAGTGAATATTTGCTGAGCATCCACTCTGCCAGGAGTTGTTCTAGATGCTGGGGATATAGTGGTGAAAAAAGCAGAGCCTCTACCCTCCAGGATCCATGTGAAGAAAGAAAGCAAAACAAACAGCTGTGGTAAAGAAAAATAAAGAAAGCTAAGTTGGATAGAGAGTATGAGGTATACTTCTTTAGACAAGGTGGCCACAGGTAACTTCTCAAATAAGGTGACATCTGAGCACAGATCTAAAGAGAGTGAGGGTATGCCGATGGTTTAGGAGGAAACACGCTGCATGCAGTAGGGACTCTCATGTGCAGAGGTCCTGAGGTGAGCAGAAGCTTGTGAGCCCAGTGGGCTAAAGAGGAATGAGGGAAGGGAGGAGAGCAGAAGATCAGGTCAGAGAGAGAGGAGGGGCTGGATCCTGCGGGGCAATTAGGTTGACATTTGCATGTGACTCTGAGTGAGATGAGAAGCCATTGGGAAATGGATAGCGAATAGGTCGAAAAGCTGAGAGTGGGCAGATTCTGCGATTTCAAAGGTCACACAGAATTTGCTGACTTGGATATGGGATTTCAAAGAGTAAAGACAAAGATAACTCCAAGTTTTTGTCCAGAAGTTTGGGAAGCATGTAGGTTCTTTTTACCAAAATGAAGACAATTAAGTGGGGAGGAGGTATGCTGGAAATGGGAAACAGTTATCCCGGAGAGTGTGAAGTTTAAGATTCCTATTAGATAGCAAAGAAGAGATAGGAAGTAGGTGTGTATGTGAACCTGGAGTTCAAGGGGAGGTCTGGACTGGAAATTTTGCAATCATGTGGGTATGGAATTTCACTTATTTGAGATTGCCTTACCTCGGGAATGAGTGTGGGTTGAAAAGAGAAGTTTGAGTATTGGGTCCTGGGTCCCTCCAACACTCAGCTGAGGAGGAAGAGTCATTGAGGCAAGAAAGAAGAGAGGGTAGATTCTTGGCAGGCAGGCGCCTCCTGCAGGAGAGCCGTCACGAGTGTTAGTGCTGCCGGAGGTGGGGCAGTGGAGGCTGGGAAGAGGCCCTGGGGTTCAGCTGTGTCGAGGTGGTCGGTGACCTGACAGGAGCTTTCCTGATGGCATGGCAGAGACGTGCAGATATGCATACTTTGAGGGGAGCCCCATAGTAGACATATTTATAGGGCATAGGGAGTACAGAGAAGGAAGAGAGCGTCCCACCATCCCCGGGGAGCTCCTTCCACAACCTCTGTCGACCAAACCCCAGCCATCCTTCCAGGCCCATCACAAAAGCCATCTGCTCCATCGCAGCAACCCTCAACTACCTTCCCTCCCATCCTCTCCCTGCTCAGTTGGACTGGTTCGCTTTCTCCTTCACCACACTGTAGAATTTGTGTGACATCTTACCTGTTCGTCCCTGTATATGTTGTAAGCAACCTAAGGATGCGGGCCGTGCGTTATGCCTCACTCCCAGTTCTCTCTCACTTCTAGCACCTAGTGCATTGCCTTCAGGGAATGGCCACTCGGAAAATGATTGCCGAATTAAAATCTGAGAGTTGTTACCAACCTCAGGCTGCCCCTTCCAGGGCAGTCTACACTGGGTCATCAAACTCTGAAGCAATGATTCTCAAACTTCTTTCCCCAATCACTTGGAGACATTATTAGAACACGCGTTGCTGGGCCTCAGCCCTGAGTTTCTGATTCAACAGGTTTGGAGTAGCCCAGAAGTTTGTATTTCTAACAAGCTCCCGATTGCTACCAAGACTTCTAGTTTAGGAAAAGCACTTTGAGAAGCACTGCCCAAGACCTGAAATGTGATTTCTTTCAAGCGTGTTTATTACTTAGCTTCCCTGGAGAAGCTGGCTCGGTTTTTTGTGCATAGAGGCATTTGGTCTGGGTGCATGGGAGGATGTGAATGCCACCTCTCCATGCTGTTCAGTGGCAGCATGGCACTGTGCATTAGCCTCCTGCATGGGGCAGGGAGCAGACATCTGCACAGCCATCAGAGACCAAGCCAAACAGCTGCCATTCTGGACCTACTGAGACTGAGGGCCACAGGCCTCTTGCACTCCCCAGCAAGAGTGCCAAATAGATGGGTACAGAATCTCCTGCACCTTCTTCTCTACAGTTTCATCACCTAGGTTCCAAAAGGGCTTGGTGGCTTCCAAGGATATATCTTAAACTATCTTATAGATTTGTTCGTATGCATATCATTGAGGCCCTAAATTCTGCGTCCATCTATAAGGTTGTTGAGAACAAGAAATGAGCCATATTTATTCTGGATAATCAGAACTTTAGCTGTTGCACAGTGTCTGCTTTTAAGAAGAATGACTATAGAAAGGACAAATTACTAGGATGATTATGAGCAGCTAGAATGGAGAATGGCCCTCACTAGGAGCAATCGCTGGTTCACGACAACCAGCCCTAGCCATCCAATCTCATTTCCTTTTTATAACAAGTGATTTGGGAAATTTGGTAGCCATGGTTTTCTAGATTTCAGCGTGGCGTTTCTCGGGGCTCCTCATGGTGCTCCCGGGCGGTGGGCGGATTTGTGCCTGTTGAACGGCAGTCTCCATAGTGTTCTGAGTAATGGATCAGTGTCAACCGGAGGAAGGCCTTGCGCTTTGACCTGGTCCAATTTAACAATTTTTATCAGCATTAGAGGCAGACACAGCAGGCACACAGATCGCACTTCCACCTGATTCAAAACCAAGAGAGTTAATAGTCAGAATGGCAGAATTGAGTTTCAAGGGATCTTGACAAGCTCAGCAAGTGGGCCAGGTTTTAAAAAAATGGGACAATTATCAAAGCAGTAAAGAGAAACAAGGCTCAGTAGTGGAACTTAAAAAAAAATGTTTAGGAATTTTGGTTGCTAGAAAGCATAACATGTCATTAGTGCAGTGTAACTTCCCAGAAGTTGATATATGGGGCTGTATTAATAGACCAACAGTGCCCAGAACAAACTACATTGGCAGCATTATAAGTGGTTAGGGATTCACAGACAAACAGAATTATGTCCGAGCGGCCCAGATGATGAATAGACTGGATAATGTGTCTTATGATTCTTATGATGAGTCATAGAAGGACCTGAGAGGGCTTAGCTTTCGGCCTAGAGAGGAAAAGACTAGAGGAAGACACAGTGATTATTGTGTTCGAATATTTTGAAATGTCTCATGTGAATACTACTTATTTTGAATAGCCCCAAAGGCCAAAGGTAAGACGGATGGATGAAGTAATAGGGTTACAGATTTTGACTTAATACAAAGATAAATATTCTAGAATCCAGAATCATCCACAGGTGAAATAATAATATTGATGATGACGATGATGAAGTGAGCAAAAACTCTAGCAAGTCATGCAGGTTGATAAAGCACATGCTACTCCAAATACAGGGCTTGATTCAACTAGACTATCAGGATGGCGAGCGCAATATCACTGGGAAAATGCAGCCGTTGGCTGAGCAATGATGTTGCAGAGGAGATTCAAGCATCAGATAGGAGGTTGAACAGGATGACCTTTATTTTGGAAATACTGTGACTGTGCTTTTCTAGGCCTGTGCACAGAAAGAACTGTCAATACAAAATATTTTTATTCTTCACATTTTTTATATTATTTCCTCTGGATGCTTTCAAGTATGACAGAAATTGTGAAGATGAGGATATTGGTTGCAAAATCTGCTCTTGCCGCAGATCTGAGTGGGAGACTGCCTGTGATCCAGGATTTGTGGGCCTGTCTGCAGGGGATCACTGTTTGTTTTATTGCTTATAAACAATCAATGTATTCGTTGTTGACGGCCAATCCTGTGCCAGTGTGACCTAAGTTGGCCAGTGCATTACAATTCCAACGCCCTACTGTGATAAAGAAGAATGTCTGCCACTCAATCACCAAGTTGGGCACCATGCAGACGTGCGAATCTTTTCATGCGTGTTTGTGTCTTCAATGCCAGTGTGGTGCCTGGCAACCATCTACATTCAACAATTTTTGGTTGATTAAAAGAAAATTAGAAAACAACTAAAGAAAAATCTCTGTATAACTGAACTTAAGAGACGTGAGAGATGAAAAACAAAGAGGTTCAAGTTGAACGTGCCCTTACCTTAAACCCAGCGAGCCCAAGAGAAATGAGGACGTAGGTTCAGACACAAATCTTCACGTGAATGTTTGTAGCAGCTTTGTTCATCATTTCCCAAAACTGGCAAGCCCAAACGTCCTTCAGCTGGTGAACAGATACAAAACGAAGGTACCGTGGGATACTGCTCAGCATTAAGAAAGAACATCCATGCAACACTGTGGCTGCCCCTCGAATGCTTTATGCTAAGCCAAAGCCGCCGGACAGAAAAGGCTGAATCCTGTGTGATTCCACTCACACAGTGGTCTCCAAAAGGCAGAACTGCAGTGACAGGAAGCAGCTGAGGGGCTGGAGGGGGGAGGAATTGACCACAAAAGAGCATGAGGGAACTCTGTAGGTGCTGGAAAGATCCTGTATCTTGATTACAAAGTTGGTGACATGATGGTGTGTTTGTTAAAACATGTCAAACTGTATCCTAAACATGGTGAATTTTACTGTATGTCAATTATACTTCACTTTAAAAAAACAAGCGACAACAAAATAGAGGCTAGAGAGGACTGGATCAGCCTTGGAGGAGGTAAGATAAAAATGGGGCTTCAAAGCTGGTGAATTAGATTTAGCGGAGAAGAGGGAGGGAAGGTTGCCACCTGAAGGCTGTGCTTCTTTATCCTGAGTTCTCTTTTCCGTAGTACACAGCTGCTACTGTTTCTGTGGAGGGACTTTTTCGTTTCAATGATTTCCTTTTGTTCTGCAATGAGGCAAACACCACGCGGATCCTGCCCCTTCGCAGCAGTGGACCGCAGCTTCCACGAGGCCCTGCCGTCAGGGCCCCTCTCCCGGGGCAGGAGCCTGTGAGCTGGACTCCAATGAGACCAAAGGTTAACCTTGACTTACAAGGGCCGCTCATCTACTCATGAGAAAAAGGCATGGGTAAGAAGAGGCTTTAGGGGCCGGCCCAGTGGCGCAGCGGTTAAGTTCACACATGCCGCTTCAGCAGCCTGGGGTTCGCCATTTTGGATCCTGGATGCAGACCTAGATGGCAAGCCATGCTGTGGCAGGCATCCCACATATAAAGTAGAGGAAGATGGGCATGGATGTTAGCTCAGGGCCAGTCTTCCTCAGCAAAAAGAGGAGGATTTGTGGCAGATGTTAGCTCAGGGCTAATCTTCCTTAAAAAAAAAAAGAGGTTGTAACTGTTCCAAAGGTTCAAACACAATGTCTCCTCGTCCTCTTTAAATGTAGTGGAGAAGTGACCGACCCAGGACGTTAGAGCACTGGGTTCTAGGGCCAGGTTTGCCTTGAGGCCAGCGACTTCACCTCTCTGGGCCTCAGCTTTCCCTTCCGGAAGAAGACTGTAGACAGATGACCAGGTGCCTGCGGTCCTTCCCCAGTGCTAGCATTCTGTCCTGTCGTGCTCCCATCTCTCAGTGGGAAGCGGCCAGAGGCTGTGGATCTGAGCGTGAGCCCTGCTCTTGACGCGCAGCTCCCTGGTGTTCCTCTGAGTGCAGCCGCCAGGCGCACACGCCAGGATCCCCGGAGCAGGAGACATCCAACACCAGGAGGCCGCCAACCAAGCAGAGCGGCACCAGGTGGCCTAGAACCCTGGCCCTACCCCTCGGTGTGTGACCTTGGCAAAGGCCTAAGCTCAATTTTCACAGCTGAAAGACGTAGATATTTATCTATTCCTGAGGACTAAGCATTGGAGATTAATGTACTAGCCAGGCATATTGCGAGTATTTACTAAATAACAGCTGCTAATGTATTATTATTATTATTATCATTGCTATCATTAACATCAAAGGTGTAACAGTCAGCATGCGAAAAGCAGTCCAACACACCAAGATGCAGTTTATCATCTACCTTCAGATCTGACCCTCATACATACTCTCCTTTCTGACCCTTTCTTCATGGCTAAACCTGTCCCTGTGAGATCCATGCTGGGGGCATCCACCCGATTCCCAGCCTCCATCCAAAATGGACTTGGCTCTGCCTCCTGGAGGCTCTGGGCTGCACACTGCTCAGGCGACGGCTCCAGGAGAACCGAGCCTAGGAAGAGAGGCTGGAGGGTGGGGGCAGCGCTGTGGCAGCTTCTGGCCTCCGGGGATTTATCATGATTTATGCCCAGGTTTCTGATGAATGTGTGAGAAACGCAGGGTGACGAAGCAGCACAAGTCAAACAACAGTAACATCTTTTGTTTTTTAAATGCTGTTGACCCAGAGCTTGGCTCTCTAGGCGATTTCCTCCTTGTCTCCCACTTTAGGACAGTTTCCTCCCTCTAGAGATGTTGATGAGAGTGCTGCTGAGCCTGTGAGGAAAGCACCAGGGAGAGGGGGCAGGAAGGATGGACACTGCTGCAGGGAAGGCGGCCCCTCGGTCCTTGATGAAAGTGTCGGGGGGAAAAAGCACATCCTCGGAGACCTGACACCACGTGGACACCTCCCAAGAACAGGGAGTTGCAGACACACTGCAGAGCCTGGGAACTTTAGGGTATCAAAGAACTTTGTCAAGAGGGAGACTCTTTCCAACGTCAGCAGTAACCGATGGGAAAGGGGAGGGAAGCCACATCATCAATTCCTCACTAAATCTGCTCTTTCTGGCAGCCATCTCCAACCCCAGTGTATATTTCACAGGGTATAAATTAATGGTGGCCCCACAAGGATTTTGCCTCATAACACTAGTCCCACTCTCTTGGTTTTCTTCTCTCTCGCTGGCTCCCTCCTCCTCTCTTTCACTCCTTTTTCTTGCTGCCCCCTCCCCTGCTCCCAATTTGGCAAACATCCTACAAACTGAGACACTGTGACACCCCAAACAGGCACACAAATCAGGGATGTCATTGACAGAATTCTGGGAAACAGCTATACCCTCTGAGGGGTCAAGATGTCCTTCTGCCAACTAAGAACCACATTCTGTCAGAGACTCTGACAGAATTTCAACTATCAGTGTCCATCCTGGGCTTCCAGGGGTCAAGGGTAGCAATAAGTCATGCTTAAAAAGATGGTCAAATAATTTGCCTGCTTCTCCTAAAAATCCCTAGCTCCTGAACATGTCATACTGGGTTGATACCCTTCTTGGACAAGGCCTCCAATTGTCGTTTTTACTCAATGTCGTTTTAATCAGTGTTTCTACAACCTTGATGGAAGGACAAATGGCATTCAAATCTAGGGGGAAATCGCACATATACACACACATACTGCTGTAGATCCAGCCATTTCCCAATTTCCCCAATGGTGGATAACCCCAGAATGACTTATATTTAGCTTTGGTGTACATGATAGGTAATTAATGCATAGTGGCATCACCTTCCTAATCAGGCTTTGCTCAGCTGATAAATGAGTTTGAATTCCTTGAATACATCCCAGCTGGGTGGTGAGGCAGAGCTGCTCAGGGATGAACTACAGACGACCCCACAGACCGGCAGCCCACTGGATTGTCACCTCTCTGGGATTGCTGTTCCCATACACAGTTATTGCTTCTATCACAGCCCATTTTTTCTGTGCATTCCACACTGCAAGAGGGAATTAGAAACTCTGAATCAGGCTGAAATCTGAGAAAAATGCAGCAGGCCATGGACTAGGAATAATAGACCTGCGGAAGCAGGAAGCTGTGACAGAGGTGATTGCTGCGGGAGAGTCATGCCTATGATTTCGTCCACAGTGCCAGCTTACTACATGTTGTTCTATACACAATTAAAGTCCTTGTCATGCGTGGGACCTACTGTCCCCAGGTCCCAAGGCCTAAGCCCTTGGGACTTGTATACTGATCTGAGGTTTCTTGGGTGCTGTAATTTCACAAAGCAGAGCACCAACTCTGATTGAAAGTCAATAAAGTATTGAATTCCACAGCGAACACTGTCTCTTTCTTTCTCAGAATTCCAAACTGGGCTATCATTAGCACAGACAGAAAGGACTGGGTACTCCCGTCTGAATGCGCCAAAGGAATCACAAACTGTTTCTGTGGGTCTGTGTAAGAGGAATTGAATCTGTCTAGGATAGTAGAAAAGGTCTGTGGTGGTCCCCTTGCCATTCTTGGAGCCACAAGGCCCTTCTCTGTCCTTTAAAGCCACAACAGGATGCCCTGATGGTTGCTAATATCCAACAGATGGCAGAGGACCACCAGGGGCTGTGGTTCTTTGAGCTACTCATCAGGGTAGAGCTATCACCCAGCAGGGGTTTCAAGCAGAGCAGGATGTGTGTCTAACAGGATCCTATAAGCTTTCGCCTGAAGCCCTCACCTTTAGCATAGTCAGCAGAGATACGAGCACCTGGGGAGCAGGTACATGATCTGTCTCCTCCCGGATATCACAGATCCTCCAGATGCCTGTGCGGAGCCCTCCTAGTCCTGACAGCCAAGGATTATGCCCATGAAAGGGGCCCGGGGAGAAAGCCATGGAGAGAGGAAGAGAGGGAGAAGAGAGCAGTAAAAGAGAGTGGGAAGACGGGGCAGGAAACAGAAACAAGATATGTGGGGCTATTTTCCAGCTGATAACACAGCCGTGATGCACTGAGTACTTCCTAAGGGCCAGGCCGTGTGCAAACTGTATCTCATGTAATTCTTACAGCAATCATATTACAATAGGTGCTATTATTAGCTCCAATTTATAGCTGAGGAAACATACTCTCTGAAGTCTAAGTAGCCTGCCCTAGGACATATAAAAATAGACATTCCAGCCGGAATTAAGACTTAAGAAATTGTGACGGTTTGGGATGAGTGACGTCTGAGTCCTCGTCTCAACTCCTGCCGTGGAGTCGTGCAGACTGTGTGCCAGCCCTGCCTCAGTTTCTCCTGAGGCAAGAGCCACTCCCCTTGTCTCTCTCTCAGATGTTGTGCAGCACAATTAGTTACTGGTTATAAGGCAGGGCAGGTGCCACTCAAGTTCACAACATTGCTGACCCCTGGTGACTGTGTCTACGAATTCCCTCCTTTCCGTGGGAATCGGGGTGGAGTAGGTCACGGCTCCAAACCCTGCAGCTGCTGACCAGATGCTAGAATCAAACCTGAAACAAGAGCCTTTGGGAAGGAGACGCCGTTTGTGGATGCAAAATCACAAAGCAATGATTTCTTCTCTCCTTTTAAATTATTTTCTTAGTGTTGGGGATTTACAGACTTATTCTTCTCTCAACGCCCTGCTCTCATAGCCTCTCATACAGAGGAAATGAAATCATTGGCCTACTCTCCAGCTCTTCATACGTGCACACACATGCACACACACACGCACACACACCACACGCTCTCAACCCAATCCTTAGTTTTCTGGCCTAGCAGGACTTTGAAGAATTGCTTTAGCCAATTGTGAATGATGAATGATGAAATTTTAAAAACACGTATTTATTATTGGTAAAGTAAAGATAGGGAAGGGAGAGGGTAAAGCCAGGCACAGAAGAAGAAAAAGGGACTAAGGATCAAGTTGGGAAATCAAGCGGAGAAGCAGAGAGGTCCCAAGGGGAGCTGAATTGTAGCTCAGAGAAGCCCGTGACCTTGATGAGCATGCCCTTGGCGTCCCCATTTCACAGGGATATGTATAAATTTCTCTCCTTCCCATTATAAGTCAGGGGCAGTCAGGAGCCGGGTCCCCACCGGGAGTGCGTGGGAGCGCGCTGGACTTCATCCGCCCGGGCTGCACTGCCTCTAGGCATTGCTTTTACACCACTGAGGAATTCAGCCGTGCTCCAGAACGCGTTTACAGGGCCGAGTTTAGGCCACTGGGAAAGTTTCCCCAGATGTTTTTGAACTGTGTCTTTAAGGTAGCTGCCTTCCTGGCTACAGGTCTGATATTTTCATAAACCTGCGATACCTAATTGTTGGACTAAATCAGTGTTATTCAAACTGCAGGTTTTGAGGTTATTAAATAATTCAGTCGCTTCCACCTGTGATTTAAAAAAAATGAAATAGGATTATCAAAGTGCATGGCATATAGTCGGGATATTTCATGAACATTTTGTTTTGGTGGTGGGGTGCATGTGGAGGCTGTGTTGTGATAAACAATGAATTTGTTACTGTGAATCACAGTCAGAACAGTTGAAAGCCATGGGAGCAAGTGACCCAGCAGGCCCACAGAGAGTCTGTGGGCCTCTGACCCTGAGCCACCCCATGAGACCACTTCAATCCAGAAAATGGGGGCAGAGAAGTCTTCTAATGACAAGCTATGCTTTCCTCTGTCTGTGGGACTGAATATTTGAGAAGATTCTAGCATATCTTCCACACCTGAAAGTTTACAGAAACCTCTTGAGTCAGCCCTTTGACCAGTTCTGGATGAGTACACTTAGGGAAGGGGAGGGGTTGGGGCGGGTGTAAGCTGCTGTAACAGGAAGGGCATCTAATGCGAAGGCTGCTTCTAGCCTGTGCACCTCCCTCCCGCCCCACACTTCACCCGCCTCACTTTCTTGCCCGTCTGCTCAGTCACATCTGATTGACTGGCTGACTCAGGCAACCTAATGAGAGGTAACACCCACATGACGAAGCCAACGCTGTGTAATGGGTTGATTGACATCTCTGGGATCTGACTGTGTGCACAGCCCTACTTGCAGATAATGTTAATGGCTGAGGAATTAAAACGTTGCTTGGTGCCTAATGAATGCATCATGTGCCTCATATTAGCACATGCCAGCTGCATCGCTGGGAACCAGGAAGCAGCAACAATTTCTAAATTATTTATCAGTTTCCTTACCTCTCCCCCAAAAGAGAGTTGGTTTATGCATTTATTTATCTCATGGACCAATATGTAGAGTAATTGCTTTGGGTTTTTGTGATTTTTTTTTGCCTATGGATTTTCTTTTTCTGATTCAACAGCAGGGGGAAAAAAGAGAGAAAATATCATGTCAGTGTCATTTGAATCATAATAGCTACCAATTCACTCCCTTGAATAAATAGAGAAGCTTATTTATCAAACACAGACAAGATGTCTGTCGAGTTGTTAACAGAGGGAGAGAGATTTGAGTAGGCAGAAGCAATTGCAAAAGTTTGCATATCTCCAGAGCTCCCTCGGGAGGAGCAAGCAAGCAGCTTCTTCCCTGGCCTGAAACCTCGTGTTCGGCAGCTGATTGGCCAGCCAAACGTGACTGTCAGAACCCTTCAAAGGATGAACTGGGAGGCTGAGAGGACCAGGCACGACCTGAGGAGTGAGGCAGTGCTTGTCCTCATTCAGCTCCTTGTCCGTTTAAGGCAGACGGAATGGGTGAAATACCAAGATATGGGAGCAGATAGAAAGGGTTAGGTTGTCTGTGGCTCTAGCCTTTTTATTCTATTTTATTTTTTCATCTTTATCCTGGAGGGGCCCCTGCTGCTCTCTGTTGCAATCACAAGCTTCTGGTGCATCCTCCCTCTGTCTCTCTCCTCCCGCAAGCAGCCCCTCTGGGTCCCCCACAATGCTGCCATATGTCTCCTCTGTGAACCCTCCCGCAAGAAGCAGCCCCATGCAACAGGAATGGCCACTATCTGCTGAGTAGCTACATCCAGGGGCTCGCCCAAGTGCTTTACATATATTGTCTCATTTAACTCACAATAAACTGTGAGAAACAATATTTTATGACAATTTTATATAGACGAGAAAACCAAATCCCAGGTAGGCAAATGACTTGCCAAGGTCATTCCCACTACCACATGTCCAGTCAGGATTCAAGCCACCAGGTAGACAGACAGACATCTGGACTGTGGATCGGGGGACCTTGTTTTGATCCCTAACTGCTGGGTTATCTTAGGCAAGTTGCCCATACCTCTCTGGACTCAGTTCCTAGGCGGCAGGTGGCTGTAATAGTGGGCAGAGTCTGTTCAGGACTCGATTTTCTGGGGTTAGACCCTAGTACTGCCAACAAGGTCACCTTGGAGGGCGCTACTTGACCTTAGTTTTCTCATCTATAAAACGGAGGTGATAATCATAGTGTCTCCCTCCTGGGAATGGTTTTGATGATTGAATGAGTTACAGCACAGAGACCCCAGAGCTGAGCTTGGGGCACAGTAAGCACACACTGCATGTCGGCTACTATTCTTTAGTTTTTGTCTGTGTTCATATTTGTAACATGAGAGGATTAGATGCAATGATCTTTAAGGTCTACTTTGGTTTGGAAATTCTATGAATCAGGTCTGTGTTTACACTTTCTTAAAGCTCTGTAGCTATTTATGGTGTTATGCCAATGAGAACAAAATTAGAGGGTGAAAACTGGCATGACTGTGAGCAGCACGCACAGCTTGCACATGAAGATCTCTCTTATTGGCAACGCTTGCTCGTGTCTCCATCTCATTTCAGATGAACGTGAGAACCTCACATTATCCCCTGTGGGTAGGGCAGGGAGTACTTTCCCCATTTTAAAGAATTATTCAGCGATTAGCCCAAGGTAAGAAAGGTTAGTGGAAAAGCAGGACGCCCGTCCACAAGTCCTGCTTCCCAGAGAGTTCTCAGTTGTCCGCAAGGCAAAGGGATTTGAGATTCTGAGTTAAACCCCAAGAAAGGAGGCGCCTTAGAAAATGAGCTTTTGTCTAACTGTATTAGGCATTTTCTATTCCAAAATAAAAGACTGGGCAAAGCGTCTTGGCTGTATTTCATCAGCTCATCTTTCTCTAAACATAAAAATTTACCACTTTTCCTTTTTCTGACTAGAGAGCAATTAATCTTGTCCCCACTAGACCCTCGCACTGGCACACATTACAGCTATCTTGAAAACAGACAATTCCCTGGGAGAGGAGAAAAGTGAAATAACCCAAAGCAACAAGAAGGATTGGAGAGTCCAAAGCCTGGCCAATGGGAACCAGTGAAAGTTGCCTCGGGGGGCTCCTCCAGTGCCTCCGGGTTGTCATCTGGGGGGACAGACCTGCTGCCCAGGCTTGCAGGCAGGAGTGAGCAGGTCAGAGCTCCAAAGGAACGCTGGTTGGCGGGTTGCATGCAACAACGCTACACAAGGTCCTGAGGGAGAAAGAAAGGCCAGACCTGTGAACTCAGAAGAGAAAGCAGCCAGTGTGCTAGGAGATTTTGTTGAGTGAGAAGCAAGCAATGCCTGTTAACACGTGCATTTCTAAACTCCCACAGCCTATCTTATCTATACCATGTAACCCGTTCTGAGCTCCGCTGTGCTCCCTTGCTAAACTCTTACCTCCCTCAGGAGATCACAGCTCAGAGTTGACAGGAAACCTGCCGTACACTTTTACATCTTCTCTCTCATGCTGGGAGCATAGAAGATGCTCAGTGAATTCCTGAGAAGTCAAACTGGATTGACCAAACTGCATCCCACCCAAACATCACTCATGCAGGAGTGCTGTAGTCTCTGAATCAGCGGTGGGGTGGGCACTCTTGACCTGGGGAACCCAAGAAGAGTGGCTGATCCACGAGACCTCTAGACACACTGTATAGTTTTTTGTATCAATTGCCTTCCCAAAGAAGTTTTTCCCGGCTTGATTCATTCACTTATTCAACCAATATTGATAGAGTGCATACAACCTGCTGGCGTGGGACTAGGAAATACAAGGGTATCAAGACAGCCACAGCCTTTGTCCATGCAGAACCGATCATATATGGGGAAATGTCGATCATCATGATTACACGAATTGTTTAACTGCAATAATTACATATGCTACCGAGAATTAGTGAGTGTTCTAAGCGTGCATAACAGGGAGCCCCACCCAAACCTGCCCAGGGTGCAGGGTGGAGGCGAAGGAAGAAATCTTTGAGGACAGGCTGTTTGTATCAAGATTTAGGGAAAGAGTGTGCAGTGCCAGTGTCACCTCACATGCAGGTTGAGGTGCCAACGTTAAAATGAGTTTGTCTTTCCTGAGGACTCCCTAACTGATTGCGGGTTAGCTGGTGTAGAAGCAGGCCAGGAAATCCACTCTGTTCTCAGAGAATATGCTTGCTCAAGGGTCTTCAGGACAGCCTGCCTTCATTCACGTGTTACAGAGCACAGGAGCTGCTCCTGGAGTTCTAGCTGCTGGACGGGGACGTGGGAAGTGATGCAGAGTGCCTGCACCTGTCTTTCTGCCCTGTGTGCTCAGTGGCATCAGCCTGGGAATCAGCTCTTCTCCCCAATGACTTGAGAAGGGGAGAATCAAAATTTGCTAGCCAAAGATTTCATTGGGAACAAGGGTATCTGCCCGGTGTTGAGGTGGCTGGGAATTCTAACCAGTTACCTGAAACTAAGACATTTCAATTAACGTGTGGCACTTCAACGGCAATCTCTCTCTTCCTGGCTTCCCAGTCAGAAAGCTGTGTATTATAAATAACAATCAGCCGGCCCAGTCAGAGGCTGTAATTGTGTCTCTTCTTTCTGCTGACATCAGCAGGATCCCCTTGAGTGAGTTACTGTGTGGGTATTTAATTGGGTGACACATAGGGGAAGCCAGCTCCGCTCTGTGTAATTGCCTCAGGTATGCCCCACTGGTGTCAGTGCGTACCCCCGTACAAAGGCTCTTGGACATCACTCATGTCCCAGGAAGCTATTGCAAAGACATTAGGGAAGACCAGGGACAAAGGGAATCAGCCTAGGGGCTTGAAAAATGAAGGAAAGTAGATGGAAAAGAAGACTAATCTCATGTACAAAAACAGTTGCCCTGGTTTACAGATTGAACTTGTTTGGAACCTAACATTTATTAATTGTGTGTGTGTGTGTGTGTGTGTGTATGTGTGTATGTGTGTGTGTGTTTTGGGGGGCAGAAGATAAAGGATGGGGAAGAACGCTAGCATGCACATAATCACAAAATACAAGGGAGCAAATGTTAGGTGCCAAAAGAAAGGCATAGTCATTTATTCAAACAATTTCGGCACCACTTCCTTCATCTAGGAAGAAGGAAACAGGGGAGGGTTTAACTTTTTTTTAACTGATGAGTGTCTGGCAATGAATATATGTCATTTTACTCCTTACAATAGCCCTCTGAGGTAGTATTTAATGTGTCTGTTTGACAGATGAAGAAGCCGAGGCTAAGAAAACATAGTTAATAGGTGGTAGGTATTCCATTCAGACCTGGGTCTGTCTGACTCCAAGTCCCGTATTAATTCCACTGCAAGCCAGGGAGTCACCACCTTTCAGTCCTTTCTCAAGCTTCTTGAAGATCACAGTGATTAATTAATGTGCAAAATATTTGAGTTTCCAATGTGTGCAGGGAATAGCTTTTGATCCTGTAGGGAATATGAGGAAGAGTAATAATACCCATAACAGTAATAGCTAATGTTTACATGGTAATTACTATTTTCTAAGTTTTGTTCAGAACATTTTACAAATATTAACTCATTTAATGAGAAACCTGCATCTAGACAACTGGCTTCCAAGCATATCATCTCTGTGCTCCAGAACAGTGAGCCTCTCACACCCGGGCACTCTGGCTCAGGAGTCAGGCAGCAGGCAAGAGCGAGAGCAGGCTGTTAAGCCGCTGCCCAGGCCAGGGCAGGCAGGGGCACCTTGTGCTGTGGCACAGGGGCTCCACGCCAAAAAACAAATTCCCCATGCTTTGCCAATTGTACCAAGAAATTTTCCTAATGGAGTCCATGAGCAAAATGTATGGATCCCAGACGGGGAAGGGAGGGGTTGTGAATCAGTGGGTGAGGGTGTGTTCACTAGCTATTTAATCTTTTTCCCATTCCTTACTAGGGGCTCAATTCCTCTCTGCAGCACCTAGGGAGGCTGCAGATAAAGATGTCCTTTATCCTCTTAGCAAAGAGGCTGGGATGGGCAGGGTTTAAATCATATCAGAAGAACTAGAGATTAGACGTTACTTAAACTATCCTAGCTGCAAGGTTTTTGAGAAACTTGGAAGCATAATTGAATTAGGGAAGGGAAAATGGAAGCTAACATCATTGAGTGGCCGCTCTCATATATCACGGCAGTGTGATAGAGTGTGTTCAGCTCCCTTGCCCGTTCCCACTGTGCTTATTCCAAACCCAACCTCTCCTGCTGCCTAACCACCATGCATAGCTACAGCTGGCTCCCTTCTCCTCTCAGAGGACGCCGTGTCTCTCTCCCTGCTAAGGGCTGATCCTGCCGCTTCTACCACACATTCCACCTGCTCCCATCTCCTCTGGAACTTTAATTCATTCATCTCTTCCTTCTCTCTCGAGCATCTTTAACCTCTCCTTCCCTTTGACCACTTTTTCCCAACTTACTTTTTTTCAATCTATCAAGTTTTCTTTAAAAATTAAGAATAACAGTAAACATTAAACATCTGTCCCCTTCTAAGAATTGCTCTCTCTCTCCTTCCATTATCATCCAGATGGCTTGAAAGAGTAGTCCACACCCCCACTGTCTTCATCTTATTACCTCACATTCAATTCTCAATCAACTGTGTTCTGGCCTCTAGCCCCACTATTTCACTGAAATTGCTCTTGTTAAAGTCAGAAATAATGACCTACATATCAAAAACTACAAAGCACTTTCAGAATCTCTCTGATCTTTCTCAGAACATATTCACATCTCACATATTTGTAATGTTTGACGCAGCAACTAAATACTACCTCTGTCCTGCAACTCCTCCTCCTCAGCTTCTATGGTACCTGCCTTTCTTTTCCAATTGTCATTTTAAATGGTCGGTTTCTTTGGGTTCTACCCTTAGCTCACTTACTCTTCATGTTCTCCTTGCCAATTTCATTTATACTCCTATTTTAAAGTTCTACTTCTATGCTACTAATTCCCAAATCTTTATTTCTAGTCCATGAGTTCCGTACCCACATATCCAACTGTCTGCTGGACAGTCACCTGGATACCTCTCAGGCACCATATGCTGCACACTCTTTATATACAACCTTGAATTCATCATCTTTATCTCCTACCCTGTTTTCTTCCGAATTCTCTTTCTCGATTTGCAGCATCTCCATATGCTCAGTTGCCCGGCCAGGAGCCTGGACTTTTCAATATTCATCTTTCTCCAGAGCTCCATTTACAACCAATCATCAGTCCTGAAATTTTTATTTCAAAGATATTCCTTTTTTGTCTTCCTGATGCCACTATCTTAGTTTAGCTTCTCTTTATATCATTCTTGGATGTTTACAGCAGCCTCCTATCTGTTATTCTTACCTCCACTCTGCCTATCACCTCCCCTGCTCAAATACATCCTTCATACTGCTCTCTGAGCAATGTTTCCAAAATCTTGAGATGACCATATGAGTACTCATATTCAATTGGACAAAGTTTGAGCTTTTTTTTGTGTTACATAGAAAGGTTTAATATATGTGACCCCAGCCCATTTCTCTAGCCTCATGGCCTACCCTTGCTCTTTATGTTATATCAATATCATGCTACTTTCAATTACCCCAACCTATCATGGTTAAATCTCTTCTAGCGCTCTGCCCAGAGTGCTCCTTCTGTCAGCAACATCCCGCATTCTCCTCTCTTCCATCATGTCTTTGGCTCCATTAGCTCTTTAGTCTGTCCTCTCAGTTGACAGAGCACAGTCCTTCACAGACACAAGGGAATAAATTTGGCAAGCCAAGTCCAAAATTATAAGTAGATAGGGTAGGTGCCCATCCACATGGTTTGAATGGTGGGACTTTGGAAAGCTCTCAACTAGTGATCTCCCATTGTTTAAAATTATTTTTATTATTGAGTCATTCCTTTGATCGCCTTTGTCTTCTAATTTTTGGAGAGTCCTCTATAAATTTCTCTGGGAGGAGGTTAATCTCTTAAATCTTTATCAGTTCCCACATATTATGGGAAGGAGGTCATAGTTAGCTGAGGATGAGGCCCTTCGTGAAATGGGACATGGGATAAAAAATTGCAATGTCGGGGGGAGGAGTGTTGCTCTACAGAGAGCTGAGATAATGTCAAATATGACAGTCCACATCACAGATCTAACTTGATTGAATCATGTGGATGGCGCCAGTAAGTTAGGATTCAGGTTAATACCCAGGTCACCAAGAAAGAGAAGAGATAAAAAGATTTCCTGAATAATACAGAATCATTACTCATGTAACCGTATGTTCACTTCCACAAAATAATGCTGCCAAAGATAGATTATTTATTTAATGGGATCTTGTGGGATGGGCCAAAGTATGTCTGAGTTTTAGAAATGAAAGATAAAGATAATGAACTCAGTACCCTACAGGTTGTTGGAGCTAGAGTGAGAAAGAAATTATGTTACGGTCAAAAGACTGGGAAGAGTGGAAGAGAGGCAGGAAGAGAAAGACACATTCAATAAACATGTGTTGGGCATCTACTACCCAGACACTGCTATGCCACTGAGATTATATTGGTGATCAATATGAACACAATCCCTACTGTGAATATCTGCTTGGCACAAGGTAGGTCTCAGTATACATATTTGTGGAAGGAAGGAAGAAAAAAGGAAGGATGGAGGAAAGGATGGAGGGAAGGAAAGAAAGAGCGAAAAAAGGGAGGAAGGAAGGCAACAGGTGCTCTATTTGTTGGTCTAGGATAGCTTAAATTAAATGAATCTGTATTAACAGTTTACTGTTTTACTTTTTACCCTATGATATGTTCTTGACCATGGCATGTTCTTCTAGAAAATTCATACTAAATCCATTCCCCATTAAGGTCAGGGAGCACTTTATCAGCCTAACCTGTGGACTGTATATCAATTCAGCATGTTAAATTTGATGAGTTATTAAAACAGATAGCAAGTGAGTGGTAGTTGGGATTCTGAAACCCGGTGCCATGAGGACCCCAGCTGATCATGTACGTGGGCCCTGTAGCCATGCTGGGCATCAGAGAATGCCTCCCTGCTAGTCTAGACCACTGAGTGGGCAAGCCATCTGGCGCATGCCCGGAAGGGGAGAAGAAAGGGGTACAGAGCTCAGGGCTGTGGCTAGTCCAGTCGTTGTTTTCTAATCAGTCTTAGTTATTTACAGACCCCAGAGCAATGGGGGGAGGGCAAGCTTATAACTTTTGATTAGAGGGGTTTATATGTGTTCTGGGCCAGTTTTGTAAGAAAGCTACCCCAATAAAGGATTTATCAAGACAATGAAAAAGAGAGACAAAAGGCTAAAGACCCTCTAGTGAAAACAGCTCTTTTATATTATGAGAGTCTAAGAGGGAAAACTTCAAACAAATGCCAGGCTTTGTCCATGCCCACCCCACCCATCCTTTCTCCTGCCCAGGCCAACACAGAGGCAGACGAGATCTCTAATCTTCACCCCAGGGTCTAAATACTATGGGTACTTGATTCAACCTCAATCATCTTACCCCAGATAGGATTTCCTTTCATTAGAAATGGGTTTCCTGTTTGGGCTATTCTTTGGGACCTCAAAGATGGCGAGTTCTAGCCAATAAAATAGTTGTGAATTGAAATTGGGCATTTCAACCCTGTGAAAGCCACAATGTGTTTCTCCAGGTAACCCACCACCTACATTTCAATTCAACTGGGCTCTTTATTGAGTGTCTACCCTGCCCCACACATGCGTTGGGTGGGAGGGGTAAAAGGCAGATTCCAGGCAGCTCCGGGACTTGTGGTGTGCACTGTGAGCACTCACTTGCTGAGGCCAGCACTGATTATTAGTGCCCTGCACACCGCCTTGAAAAGCCAGGAGCTTAATAAAGGCTTATTTATAAGCATTCTAATCATGATGATTCAATTACTCAATTATTTATAATTCATTTATATAACCATCAAACTTGTTTTGAGCACCTGCTATATGCTTTCAATATAAAGATGAATTAGAAACAGTCTCCTTGCCCTTGAGAAGCATTGTAGAGCTTGGTGGAGGAGACAGATGTACCAACAGACAATTACAGTGTAGTGGGAAGTGAGTTCTAACAGAAATCTACACAAGGGGCAAGTTTTCCAGACAGAAGGAAGAAACAAGTATTCTAGGCAGAGAGAAGAGCTCATATAAAATGTGAGACAGGTGGAAGGGAGCATGAGAGCTTCAGGGAATTGTTAGAGATGAGGTGCAATGCATCATAAAATGATAGTTGATGGATTATTTGAGGAGCCTGGAAGAGGACACGTTGAGAACTAAGGCTAGAGACGCAAGTTTAGGGGTTGCCTAAGGCACACCTAAAAGAAATGAGGCTGCGGCCGCTACAGGCTTGAATTCCTTACTGTGGACCCCTACGGTTCTTAAATGGTGGGAAAAGTGAGATCACAATGTGGAAAGGGGCAGTTCTGGAAATGAGTGAACCAAAATAGAGGACTATATATTAATGCAGGAAAGAGATGATGAGGAAATGAACTGGGCCTGTGACAGCGGGTGCGGAAGGAAGAAAGTGATTCGAAAGGTAATTGGGAGGCAAAGGTGAAGGTCATGATAAGCGGTTGTGTGTGAGAACAGGGCAGGACCTGGGGAGGGTGGAGGAAGTGCGCCATTCCCCTCAGAACAGGGGGTAAGAGAGAAGGGGAGTTATCAGGAATGATTGTCAAGCAGGATGCATGGAGGAAAAGCCACGGTGGCTTGCTCCATTGAAGGACTACTCCATCTGCTTCTAAACACGGTTCTCTTCCTTGTATACCTTTCCTCTACCCACCGAAGGTTGCCATTTTATGCTAGGAGTTTTCACCAAATGCAGATATCATGCAGACCCTGCGTATTGCTCTTCCCTGAGCAAACTGAGTTTGGGTCTCCCATGATGAAACTCACATACAGCTTGTGTGCATCTTGCCTGAATACCACAAATGCTTTGGAATAAGCATGGAAATTGGTTTCTAAGCTCCAGCAGTTTCTAAAATAGGGGTGGTTTAAAATAAAGCAGTACTATAAAAGGGATTCCTATAGAGCAGATTGTGGGAAATAGCAGTGAGCCTCCAAAATGGGAAACCTGGAGAAAGAGTCATAAAGGGCATCCAGACATTCCCAGGAAAGGGTGGTGCGGGAGGGAAACGTGTGATAGGCCAGGGAGAGCAGTCAGCTCTGTCTCCATCTCTTCAGTGTGGTGAACCTCATTTCTCTCCATCCCCTGAAGCTTCTTTTCACTTTATATCCTAGCTTGATGCAGATGTAATATATCCCGTCAGTGCAAAATTTGGGCTGGAAAATATTGTGGCCTTTGGAAATCTAGGAGGGAGTTGGGTGAAGGTTTTCCAAATGAATTGCAATGTGTAGATGCAGTACATTGGGGATGGGGAGGCAGAAGAGGGGAGGGTAGTGACTATCAGAAGGCTGTATGTGTGGCACTGCTTGGCTGGAGAAAATGGTAGACTGGATAGGAACAGGATTGATGTAGAGAATTTAATGATGGAGGGTGGATGAAAATTTGAGTAGAGTTTGTCTGATAGCTTCAATTTCCTTAGAGAAGTTAGAGAAAAGATTGTTTTCCGACACTATAAGGTTGGAGTGAATATTTAGCAGGATAGTGAAGGTTAAGAGAAGTGGAGAGAGAATTGACCAAAGATAATGAGTGGATTTGGGAGCTTCCCTCTCTGAATTTGGAGAGCATGAATGCACATGACTCCAGTCTACATGGTTGCATGGTCCTTATCGCTGGCCATGCTCGGCTTTCTGGGCAAAGGCTTGGAGTAAGCGGGCCAAAGGACTGGCTCCAGGTTGGGAATATATAAGGCATGTGAGTAGTGAGGGAGCTGGTGGTGTAGAAGAGGGAGAATTTGAGAAGTAGCTAGCATTGGGGCAACCACAATGAGACCAGCGATGAAGTGATGGCAAACATGAGTCTCGAGCTTCCAAATGTTATGTCACGTTTTCGTTGTATGAGAAACGGCTAAAGGATCTATGTGATCACAGGTCCTGTCTCAGCAGAATCAGTGCTACGTCAGCAGAGGCCGCTATATAGCCCACACTTTATAGCAACTGGGGTCCCTTTTGTTATCTTGGCTTCCCTACAATCAGTATGAACTCTGCATCATTAACAGTACTATCTCCTCTCTTGAAATGCAGCCATGCAGTCCCCTCCTAGGTAGAAGTTGTCTTATCTGCCTCTCTAGAACACCATTTAGGAACAGGGCCAGTAAAGAAGACATTCCCTTAGTAGCACTGAAAGTCCCCCCTGGTCTCCTTACTCATAATGAAATGGCTAAAATATGGGAGTTGATAAGGAAGGCAACATCCTCAGGTTGATAATGAAGATGGATGCTGCTAACATTTCTTATAACCATACTGAATACAGCTGTCAGGGCAGGAGGGATTTGAGAAGGTGGTATGTAATTAACCTAGTTGGAATTGGGCCAAGGAACCCAAGGTTAATGGCCCTGGGAATGGGAGCATTAATGACCACTAATAGTCAAGCCCCTTTTCATGTCTTACTCATTAGAGCTACCTTTTATATTCTATAAGATCATGGCCTTTGGCCCTGGGACCAAGGGTAATAGAGAGTGGCCACTCCCCCAGACAATGTGTTATGTGTTCTGACAGCTTCTGTCCAGCTCTTGATTCCCTCATCACAATATTCAGGTATAGTGTGTAGCAGATCTTAACACATACCAGCCATCTGCTGAACACTGCTGATGATAGCTAAGACATGTAGATGATGCATATTCATGGATAAAAATTGCTTCAGATTTTTATCCAACAGACTGACAAAAGCGTGACATCCTCTTGCTTTCACCTGTTTGGTGCTGGTATTCCATTTTCTAACACTCCTGGGTGAGCTGGAATAGAATCTTTAACCACTCTGGAATGTGTCCTCAGTCATATTTGACTGTGACAGGAATTATTAACATGTGAATATTCACAGTCTTCCGCCCTGACTTGATTGACAAAGAGAATGCTATTTTTGTCCATTCCATTTCTCCTTTCCTCTTATTCCCTTTACCCTCCAAAAGAGAATTCCACCTTTGCTATAAGCTAATCTTATATGATAAGCTTTTGTGATGCAAATTTGGGACACTGGCTAGAAAGAGACAGAACTGGAATGGGGAGATGAAGGTATAAACTCAGGGGAGAGAGGGAGAAAGCAGACACAGAGCAAAGAGAAAGGGAGGACAGTCTAATTCAATACAGTCATGATTTGTTGGGGGAAAGTTCATCACGGGGCTTGGAAAGAAAGAAGCTTCAAGGTAGCTGTGTCGTGTGCATGAGAGAGAAAAAGCACAGGAGAAGTAGGGGAAAGTGAATTTTAAGAAGTCTGGTTGATAATTATCAATCAGATCTCTTTTAGTATTCTTAGAGGCTTGCAAACAAACACTGGAATTATTTTAATTATGTCTGTGTGTTGGGTGTGGGAAGACCCCCTGAGACCGGGTATGTGCAGTTCTGGCATTGTCCAGCTCACACGTTTAACTGGAAGACTGAAATTGATGCCCTGAGAGCAGCTCAAACCTCATTCAAACCTTCCTTCTCTTGACCTCAGAGTCAGAAACACATTTTGTGGTGCTACCTTCCCTAGTGAATTTTAAAAAGCAGAGTGTGTTAAAAATTACTAACTACCAAGCAGCTGCATGCTGCCTGCAGTAACATGCTTTACAGAAGGCTCCACGGTTACACAGCAATTCCGTACAATCTTATTGAAGCTTTACATAAACTCTCTGGAGTAGATATTACTTTCCGATTTTGTAAACATGATAACTGAGGTCTAAGCCGCAGAGTGACTTACTTGTCCACGGTTACAAAGCTCATAAGGAGCACCTCAGCCCACAGTAGAAGTCTGAATTTTTATGACTTCAAATAAAGGCAAGAATTCAGTGAAAACTATGAGGCTTTTCTTAGGTTTCAAGGGCCAAGCTCATTTGGGTGATTCTCTACACACAGTTACTTTGAGCCGTTTGTTGAAAGAGTGTGATCATCCAGCAGAGAAACAGAACCGCAGCTTTTCCTGCTGCATTTCATCCTGCATCATAGCTTCAGACAGCTGGTGGGCTCTTCCACTTACCTGGCCCTTTTCCTTGGACCCAGCAAAAGGGCAATGAGGGATGCAGAGCCTGTCTCCTGCCCTTGGGAACTAAGGACTGGGTACAGACAGGACAAGAAGAAGATGTCCTCATGGTCCTGACAGCCTTGGCATTTCCTCCACAAATCTGCAAGATAATTCAAGCCGTTAAATCATCCAAAATCTTATGCAGTGACTGTCATTTTTCTGTGTGAACATCTCACTGGCTGAACACAAGCATCTCAGTAGCCGTGGTGTCCCAATTTTCTTTGTTGGAGATAACAAAACCAAATGTAATGAGTGGGAGGAGGGACTGAGTGCCAGGGGCAGACTGAGGAAGTCTCTTGGGCCTAAATACACCTAAAGCAGATCCAAAAGAAAGCAGTGATTACAGGCTAATTTTCTGCCCGCGTTATGTTGTGTCCCACCGTCTCCACAAATAGCAATTGCTTTATGCCAGAAATCTTTCTACTAAAATTCTCTTATTGGTAAATTTTGTGTTTAAAAAAAAGGAGACTAAGGGAAGATTTTTCAATTTGAAGGTGAGACTATCAGGATACCACTAAAAGATACAAGGCTGGCACACACCCAAGAGTTGATTTTCCTTTTCAAATGCAAATATTAGAGAAGGAGAAATGGTTCTGTTCTTTAATTTTGCCAGTTAAGGATCTGGGAGGTCCAAGCTTTTAGCTTTAGGAATGCACAGCTCCACCTCGTGCAAACCCACTTGGTTTCCTGGCAAGAAAGCTGATGGTGGGCTGAGGTGGGGAGCATAGGTGAGAAGAGGCTGACAAAGTTAGTCATTCCTGAGTCGTCCCAGGTGGCCCATTTGCAGGGAAAGTGAGAGGGACACAGGAGACCCTTCTTTCTCCTGCATTGATCCCACCCCTTTCCCAGGAGCAAGGAGAGTCAGCTCAGCCACTTCACTGAGACCCTCTTACTCTTCCAGTCTCTCTCTCAAGTCCTAAAGGTCTTCGTATGATATTCAATCATTCGCTCATCATCCATTCTATGATCATTTACTGAGCATCGTCTATGTGGCAGACCATGGGCCACACCTAGGGAATTAAAAAACACAGTTAAGAAAAGGAAGCTGAAAGCAGGATAGTCAAACAGAAAGTGGAACATGGGCATTGGAATCAGATCTGAATGGCAAATTTCACCAAAACCCTTCTTGCCTTGGATAAATTACTTATGATCTCATACTTGTAAATTGGGGTAGTGGGGAGTAGATTATTGGTACCTACCTTAGAGAACTGTTTAAAGGATTAACCAATACATGCAAAGCAATTATCACAGAGCCTGTCACCAGATCAGGGATCAATAACTGTGAAATGATTCTTCCTTCTTCTGAATTCTCAATGGGGACCTGAACCTTTTTTTCTCAGGGAAGCTTCTGACTTACAACCATAAGGGCATCAGGCCCCCAGGCCAACTTCAAGAGACACTTTCTTGTGCCTGTCAGGATCCAAATCTACCATCCTCTTGACAAGGAAGCTGGAAGGAAGGATAAAGACTGTGACATGTATAGTGGGGCAGGGAGAATTTGAGACAATTCCAAGGGAAGGGTACGTGGACTGGTGAGAGGCCCTTCTGTGCCGGGTACCATGTTAGGCATTTTGTATAGATTATTTTGCAGGCCTGTGTGTGGGGTAGGAATCCCTGCCCCATCCAGTCTCAACAACTCCAGGAGAATGCCACCAGAGGGGTCGGAGAGAAAAATAAGGAATGGCAACTTCCCAGAGCCCCAGAAGATCGCTGAGCCTTGGCCTTTTACCACCATGGCATGTGCATTTCTGAGGACACGTGGCAGGATCATTAAATCCTAAAAGAAATGAAGATTTGCATTGCAGTTGGGAATAAGGTGTAAATTAGCAATTAGTCAACTTTTTATCCCATGTCCCCCGCAGACAGAGTTTTGATACCAGGGAAAATCGGCTTACCCTCCAACCACCCCCAGTGGGAACCTGGGGCTTGATTTAAACTTGTCTTCACGCGTCATGTACCAGTGCTGAGGGGTGTACTTACTTTTCTTGAACATGCTGACCCCAAGCTCCTGCAGCGCACATATTGTTATGGAACCTTAAAGTGACTAACGACCTTCAAGTTTGAACGCAGCCTCAAGGGCAGGATTGTGAAGGAGAAAAGGAGAGTGTTGGTCCCTATTTCTCAGAGAGTCTAGGCATGGATTATAATCCATACTTTGCCTAATATGAGCTATGTGACCTTGGGCAAATTATTTCTTTGAGCATGTTATATCTTCTGGAAAATGGCGATTGTAACATCTGACAGGGTTGTTGTAAGGCTTAATTTAGATAGCGCAATTTAAATACCAAGCACAGCAACTGCCATTTACTGGAGGCTCAGTTAATATTAGTTCCCTGATACGGAATACAGAACGAAGGACATTTGGCAAAGATTTAGTGTTTGATGATGATGATAATGATAATAGGAGCATCACTGTGGGTATTCAGACAGGAAGACAAACATGGGACTCTACTGCCTCCAGAACTTGGCAGTGAGTCGGGTGCTAGCCGTGGAAACGGGGGTGGATGCAGCTTTGCCGATTCATGCTACCAGCAGGCCCTGAAGTTCCAGTCCAGGCAGCGAGCCGTCTATGGCCAGCATGACACCAGGGTGCACGAGGAAATCGATGGAGCTGCTTGATCACTCATCTCAGTCTTCTACATCTCAGGTTCCCAGGGCCAACCACTAGTTTGTGCCCCTTCCCAATGGTAAGGACACTCTCAGATGGGGTCTCTCTCAGCTCCCTGACTTGCAGCCGCCCAACTCTGCTTCTGATTAACCCTTTGGAACCTGGCAGAGATGGATTTCCTAGACCAAGTTTTGCTGGTCAGGAATTGGCAGGGACTTAAAATAACGGAACCCCACACCATCCCTTCTTCCATATCCATTGTCATTTGGTGCTAGTTTCCTAAAGCACTAGGTTCTCTCACGATCAAGTCGAGCAACCCCAATCACCCATGAACGACTGTCACTGTCTTCCTTTTTCTTCTTTTCCTTTCTACCAATATTCTTCTCCAACTTCTCTTTCTCCCTTGTCCTCTCATTTAGCCTTGTTCAAAATTGCTGAGTCAAAGATTCCTTTTCCTGCTGCCTCTCTCAGAAAGCTGACAAATAGCAGGATGCTAGCACTGGATGGGCCATAAATAATGCACGGTGCATAGAAACAGCTGGAGAGGCCCTCTGATTACAAAGAAAAGATCTTTCGATAACATATTATCCTATTTACTCTTCTTAACGCCACCAGTTCTTCATTCAGCAGTGGCGCACACCTACTTGTTCATCAATATGAAACCTCAGCAAAGGGCCAATGTTTCTCCTGCTGTCTGATCCCAGGTCCACCACCAGGAAGGCTTGTCTGACATCCTCTCCTGATGTCTGCCTTGCCATTCTCCAGGCCACTGGGAACCTGCCATAATGGTGGCCAGGCTAATTTCAGCTCAAGGCTTATGCTTCATTATTTTAGTCTTGTTATAGTCTTGATGTCTTGATACTTGCTGAACTCTGGAAGGGACAAAGACCTCTACCTCAGTCCCCTGATGTTTTTTTAGTGCCTAATAAGTTTCATATTCAGGACTAAGGGCTTGGTGAATCCTGGATGCCCCAAACATAAACCTGTAAAGTATGTTATGATTATTTCCAGCTTCAGTTGAGGAAGTTACAACTCAGAGAGTTAATTGATTAGTCTAAGGTCACTGAGCTAATAAATTATAAGTCTAAGATTGAAATCTAGTATCTATGACTTCATGTTCCACATTCATTTTTCTTTCTGCTGATTAAGATTCAGAATTTGAAGACTAACATAGGGGAGTATTTCAGTCAGGGTAAGAGCAAAAAACAGAATTCCACTTGGTTCAAATGAAGATATGGTAATGAAGAGATGAATTACAGAGTTTGTAGGCAAGGTAAAGAAAATCCTACAGGAATGTTGAGGCCCCCAGTGATTCACAATCAGGGGAAGCTGCTACCATCTCCAGGTCTATAGCGAAAAGGGGAAGAGATGATGTAGTTGGAGCCAAGTGAGAGCTGGAGCCATGGAGAAGAGTCTGCCTGCCAGGATTTGTGGCTCAGAAGACTCAACCACTGTCAGGATGGCAGCCCTGAAGCATAGAGAGAACAGGAAAAAGACCACTTTCTGTGTGATGCATTTGCCAAACACAACTGGAACCAGCTAGCAAGGGAGAAAGTGATGTAGTCGGTGGGGGCAGCATTCTTTGACACAGAGGAGAGCAGAGAAGGCCAGAGAATGTCTGTCAGGGGTTGGACCGTGAAGAGTCATAGCACATAGAGCGAGCACGAGATCCTTTATCATATGGCTGGCTGGCATGTAAGAGAGTCACTGCCTTCTTCCTCAGGCTCTATATCCAGAGGTGGATTTTCCATGAAGCTGATGAAATTTAATCTTCGAGGTCTATTTCCATTATGTCTTGCTGCATAATGGACAACCCAGAAACTTGATGGCTTAAAACAAAAATGATTTGTTATTCCTTATATTTCTGTGGGTTGGCTGCATGGTTCTTTTGCTTCGCATGGTGTCGGCTGGAGCCACTCATGCAGCTGCATTCAGCTGAGAGCTCAGCTGGGTCTGAAACATGCAAGACGGCTCCACTCGCATGTCTGGGGTCCTCAGTTCTCCTCTGCATGGTCTCTCTCTCCCCACTCGATCTCTCATCATTCTCTAGTCTAAGTTGAACTTCTTTCCACGGCAGCTGGCTTCCAGAAGGGCAAAAGCAGAAATTGTCAGACCTCATAAGACATAGATCAGGAACTGGCACAGCATCACCTCTGCCTCATTCTATTGGTTAAAGAAAGTCAAAGACTAGCCCAGATTCAAGGGGAAGGAAAATAGATTCTACTTCATGATAGGAAGAGCAGCATGCACACACAAGGTGGGAAGAATTGTTGGGGGCCTCTCTTCAGACAATCCAGCACAGTTTGCCTTCTCACTAAAGAAATTCAAACCATCTTGTGTGGAAAATATATTTACCCCCTCACAAGGCACCCCTAATTTTCATCCCACTATGGCATCAAGCTCAAAGCCAGTATCTCATGGTCTGTATTGAGTGGAGATGTGCATGTGTCTCCTTGGGTTCAGCACCTCTTGAGCTGAAGAACTGTGAACTGAAAAATATGAGTAAAATTCTCCCACATTCAGCAAATAGTTGTGATGTGTGATCACAGGAACATGATAATTTGATTAAACACTCCCATTCAAAAAGAGAGAGATGGGAAGCAGAGAGCAGTTACTGGTCCACAGCAATCCTAAAATCCAGAGGCATTTGCTGTCCACTCACCCTTCCTGAGGCCAAGACTTTTCTTTACTTAGGGGCTCTGTGAGAGTCTCCCAAGCCACTGCTTTTGTTTCTACCATCTGACACTTGGCTTTGCCCTCCAATTCATCCTTCCTTTATCATAAGAAATAGCCCAAGCTTACACCTGAGTAACTTTCTCAGCCTGCTTTCGTCCCATAGGAAGTTGAGAGTTCCAACGCCTATTGCACTTTGAACTTCCCTATTCCTTTATCCAATCTGGCAGTTCTGTCATTAGGACAAAGCTCTTTAAACTATCCTGTGTTAGCTATCAATCTTGTTGGGGTTTGCCCCAGGCCTTAGCATAATCCTTTCTGAGATTGACCTCTTTCTACCTTGGGAATGCACAGCTGCTGTGGGACAACACCCTGATGATTCCTAGGAGTCCTTTTGTCTTGCTCAGATAGCCTAGGTCATTGCCTTAAATCTTCTAGAGGTCTTAAAACAGGGTCCTCTAGCCACAGCCTTGATTTGATCTTTTCTCTAAGGCCCCTACTTTCAGAGTCTTTTGCCACCTGGAGAAACTGTTCTGGGGCCCCTATGTTTTCTCTAAATTCTGCTTGAACGCTGCTGTCTTTCTCTGGTTACCCTTTCTTTTGCAGTACCTTAACTTACACTACTAAAAGAAGACACTTGACATTTTCCCTGGAAATCTCCTTAGCCACGTTTGCAATGTACTCACCTCTCTGCTCTTCGAGCCTCTACTAACACTCTCCCCTTCCAGCCTTTGCCTGCTGCATCATCGCAGAGCCAACGCCACACGTCTATGGCAGCATCACACTTCTGGGTGCAATTTAGTTGTCTATTGTTGGTTATTACTGAGCAGAAAGCCTTCCCAGAACTTAATAGCTTAAAACGGCAACCATTTACTTGCTCAGGATTTTGCAATTAGTGCAGGGCTCAGCAGGGATGGCTCAAGTGTGCTCCAGACAGTGATAGCGGGGGTCATTCATGTGGCTGCATTCAGCTGGGTGCTCCTTTGGAAATGGAACATCTAAGAAGGTCTCAACTATGTTTTGGGACAGTCTATTACACAGCAATAGATAACAGAAATAGAACCCCTCACTTCTACTGGCTCCTTACAAGGCCCTGGACGAGGCACTAAAAAAAATAGTCAGCTGGTCAAATTATTTTCTAACTATAGAAAAGTATGACATTTTAAGTGTAATTAATCAGGACTTCTATTACTTAAAATTTGACATAACATTTATCCTACTTCCCCTGTGTCAGGTGGCATTTGAATGGCCACAAGCATTTTTTGGACCCAGTAAAGAGGAATTTGCATTGGAGATACCCTTATTTTGGGTTTATTCAGCTGTACTTTATGTACTTCACAGTCACTTTCAAGCATATTCTATTCTTGCTAGCTCTTCTGATGTAGAGATGGCTTCCCAAAATGTTCCTACTGCCTGCATGAGACACCCAGCGTTACCCCGATGTGACACTGCAACAGGAATGTGTCTTCTGGGGCCTAGCACCGGAAGTGTGTGGGGAGCGGAGGAAAAACAAGGTTTGAAGGGTGAGGAGCCTGAGGATAATCTGGAAATTTCTTCCAAATATCTTAGCACACAAATGAAAGGAATTTGATAGAGTTTTTCCAGATTTGGCTAAAATCCTAAGAATTTCTATGTCATTACCAATCCTGATTTGGGAAGCTGAAAAAAACCATTCTAAATTATCAATTTAAAAAATCAACCATACTAGCAGACACACTGAATTATCTTTCTATTCTTTCTCTAGAAAATATTATAAAATTATTATCACGTGAAGAAGTGATAAATGTGTATATATATATATATATATAGCTGAGAATGTAGGAAAAATATCACTGAAATGTAAGGGGAGATAGTTAATAATAATAGGTTATTTTTCTAGAGTTTCTGATGTCGCGATATTTTTCAGCTTTTAAAAATTTAAATAAATATTCACATTCATACTTAATTTTATATTTGTAATTTCATGATGTTTTCCTTAAAGAGGACCTCAAAACTATGTGAGATTCAGGCCCCACTGAATCTGGGCCATGCCTGTACCTAGAGCGGAGAGTTCTCTCTGAAAGGCAATGAATGGTGGGACAGTAACTAACAAAATCCTGGAGTTGGTGCTCTCTCTCAGCATGGAGGAATCATGCTCAGTGTAAAATGAATCATTTGGGTTGTGTTTCTGGGAGGATAGAGAATCAGAGGATACTAGAGCAAGATAAGACAAGATGAGGGATGGAGAAAGCAAAGAAGAAGGTCGCCTTACCTGGTGGCTGCCAAGACAGATGGAAACAGCACCTTGTGGCCCGAGGGCAGCCTCAGACCTGGTCAAGATCTGGGAGCACAGGGAGAATAGTAATGCTGCTAACAATAACACAACAATAACAGCTTAGTTCTCTTATTTCATTACTGTTTCAGGCATTGTTTTGAGCACTTTGTATGTATTAACTCACTTGACCCGTTTAACATCCTGTAAGACATTTTCCACTCTCCTATCCATTTTGTAACCAAGGAAAGCAAGCACAGAGAGGGGCAGGAAGCTGCCGTGGGGCACGCTGCCTGTGTGTGGTGGAGCTGGGGTGGCTTCTGCAGCAACGTGCAATGCAATACCTTGCATTGGTACAGCAACGTGCATTTTATCAAGCAATTTTACAGACAGCATCTCACTTGCAATCCTAGTTGTCCTGGAAAATTGGCAGGACAGTTGCTGCTAGTCTCATTTTATGGGTGATTAATTGAAATCTAAAACTACAAAGTGACATTTTTAATCACACAGCTAGTAAGTGGTGGTATTGGATCTGAAAACCAACTCCTGTATGCTTTTCATTATATCACACTGTGGATTAATATACTTCAGCTGTAGTACTTTTCAGTTTCTAAAACATCTTTATGTATAATGCTAACTCAATAACTTCCCCAACTTTATAATAAAAGTATTGTTATTATCCCGGTGTTACCAAAGAGAAATATGTGAGTCAGAGAGACGAAGCATAGACTGTACCTGGCTTTTGACTCCTCGGTGGTAATAACTGTGGTAATGAAGATGACGATGATGGCAGCTCAGACGGTGCCTCTGATGCAAAGCCGATCTGCAGGTTAGACGGAGGCCCCCATTTCACAGATGAGGCAGTGGGCCAGAAACATTGAGACTTTTTCAAGAGGCAAATCAGAATTAAACCAGGTTTAAAAGAATATAAACCCTGGCAACTTTTTCTTACACTGTACCTCCCTATTCCTTTGCCCAGAAACCATTACTGGTATTCTATTTTCTACTCCATCAAGGCTGAGCAACTAACTTTTATATTTATGACATCCACGATTGAGCCTAACCTACATACCCATCCTAATTTTTTCTTTGTAGCCTCTTATTTCAACTTTATTTCTTACCAAACTTATAATCATTTCTCCTCAAATATCTTTCATTCTTGTACCACTAAGAGTCTGTCATCCAACAAGTTCTATTTCCCTACTTTTTACCAAGTACTACACTCAACACACACAATTCTCTCTTTCTCAAATGTGCTTCCCCCATCTCTACCTTTCAAAACCTTCTATGTCACTTAAGGTTATGCTCTCACGTGTCAGGAACAGAGTAAATATGAATAAATGATTACTATTAATATTATCACTATTTTCATCATCAGTCATCCAATAAATATTTGAGTGTGTGCAATGTGTCCAAGCACCGTGAGGTGTTAGAAAAACAGTTACAAATAAGACACGCTATTGGCCTCCAGGAACCACGGTGGGTGTGGGGAGGGTGTATGGAAGGAAAGCGGGGACACACGATGAGTATGAGAGGGCAACTGACGGTGCCGTGAATCACCAGCCCGCTGTGGCGGTATTGAGAGCCTTTCAGAAAGGGCCGGGCCGCCTGGGGAACACGACGAAGTCGCCCAAGCGAACACAGAGTCACAGTGGATGGATGGCTGTCCAGTCTGCCTGAGACCACGGGTCTTTCTGAGTCACTGATCCCTGAGAACTAAAACTGCAACAGTCCTGGCAAACCGGGATTGTGGTCACTCTGCTGCCTGGCAAGTATTTCTGAATGAATGAATGAGTAAATCACGCATGAATACGCGAGAGGAATAATCCACTGCCAGTTGACCTCCCTCTGAATATTTGCAAACCCAAATCTGACCTGAGGGTTCGCAGCTGCCCCCTGCAGGGTCCTGTCCACAGTGATGTTCATTCAGAGGCTGCTGTCCATGGCACGATTTTAATAAGGAAGAAGATGGAGCTGTCACCAGAAGGTGGGTGAAGATAGCTCTGGAAATCTCCCCTCCCCAAGCCCATGTGTTTCATTAAAATATGTATGACAACATTTCTCCTCCTATTATTGTATTACACCATCCTTAATTGCATAATTCAACATTTTCAAGGGTATTTGGAGGAAATTTGGATGGTTCATTGACTGGTATTTGAAGGAAGCTGAGAATTAAATTAAAAAACATGAGAGGAAATTAGTAGTAAAAGAGACTGATTGAAGGGCTGACGTGGCTGACTCTGCGCTCCCGTCCCGGCGCCGAGGCACCAGTTTGGGTCTTTGGCCCTTCACACATCGCGCGGTGCTCCCAGCCCGGTCAGCAGGGGCCTCGCCTTCAGTCCGGGCCGGCCCGCGGCTGCAAGAAGCCTGCTGCGGGGTCCTCCCTGCCCTCGCCCCTCGCCCCTGTTGTTTGCGGTGTTTGTGATTTTTGACACGCGTTTTGCAGATTGCGTGTTTTCGCCTGCTCTGTTGTCTGCGCCCGGCTCTCGGGCTGATTGCAATCACGCTGATTAGGAGGTGGCGCCGGCCGGCGGCCCAGGCCGGCTCCGCCGCTGCCTGTGCGGTCGTCCTGGGCTCCTGGCTCCTGCTCCCTGCCCTGCAAACTTCCCTCTCCCACCCAGCATGGGTTCTCCTCCTTCCCTCCTCCCGGGTGCTGAGATCTTGCGCCGCAGCCTGGGCCAGCAGCCAGCAGAAGCTGGCGTGAAAATGAGGCTGGGCGGGGGCCTGAGGCTCTGGGACGGCCCCCAAGCTCCTGGCAGACATTCCAGCCCCAAAGCCGTTCCTGTCGTGGGAGCGCCCTCCTTCAGGCGCAGCAAAAGCCCCAGGTTCCAGTCGGCTTTACATGCTTACTCCCAGAACGGCTGCACATCAACAGAACTAGCAAACTGATGCTTTCCGCTTCACTGGTGGGTGGTTTTGCTAGCAAAAGAGAACGCTGGAGGGTGTGGGAGGTGTCAATTTATCAAAAGGGATGCAAGGAATTTGAAACGTGATTGCAAGAAATCTGAATGGCCTTCCAACTCCAGCGAGAGGCAGACTGAGATCTTTGGCTGAATTCAAAACTGGACGCCTTTGGACTGAAGGCACGTTGAGTTCCGGGGGAGCAAGTGAGTGGTCTGTGACCGAATGTTCAAAATGAAGCAGATCCCTTCCTTGCCCCTGTCAGCACTGGGATTGTCTGGGTGAAGCTCCCACTGTAGGGCTAGGGAGGAGGGGGCCTTCTGGGATCCTTTCCTGCCCTGGGATTTAGGGTTCATGGCTGAGAATAACCTAGGCAATGGCTTTCACACCCCTTTGCCCCAAAGAATGATGCTTTCGCAGTCCTGCTGGCAGCCAGGTGGGGTCCAGCCTCTGTCTGCGAAGGAACAGGCCTCCTGGTGACCTTGCATCTGTGCTGCTGTCACATGGGCAGGGTTCCTGCAGACGGGCCCCTCGCCCTCAGGGCAGTAGTGTTCAGCTTGGAAAGGACCTTCCTGAAGACAACTGGCAGCATCCTTGCTTGCAGACAAAGCAGGGGAGCGAGACCCCAGCAGGCCAGGGGCTGGCACAGCCAAGGGCAAGGAGCCCTGGGGCCTGGGCCACAGCCACATCCTATGACCTTATGGCTCTCCTGGAGGGGTCCCAGGAAGCTACTGGGAGCTGCATGCTGAGGGGGTAAAGATTAGCAAAGCCCTCCCTACTGGGGGCGTCATCTTGACCCAGCATCTTTGTCAGCTTATTTGAGAGCATTTAGCTTGTTCCAGTTCAATAATTCATTCAATAAAACTGTGAAGGCCTGGCATGATCTCGGACTGGAGTGTGGCTACAGGTACAAGGCTGCCCCAACTGACGGCCCCTCCCAGCACCTCCACCACCCACCCTCGAAGTGAGTACCAGGTGATGTTAACATCATTGGAACTGATAATGGGAATAATGACAGCAACCTGGGAATAGGCAGGCGGGTCTCTGTGAGGCCTTACCCGGACAACACAACCCCCAAAGAGCCTAGCCCAGCAGTGGTCCCGCATGCCTCTCCCTCGCAGCTTGCTCCTGAACAGAGACAGATTTCTGTTACTGAATTCTCTCCAGCCCGAGATAGATGCTCAGAGGCTGGGCTTCGCTTCACAGCAAGGTGCTCAGGCTTTGGAGGAGAAACGTGGCTCCATGTGATCTCTGGTCGGCGAGGAGCCACGCGTTTCCATCTCCTCTCGCACCAACTCCTAGGGAATGGGGCCCCCATCTCCATCCCACCTACCATTTTGTGCCAAAAGTTGCTGCTGCCAAGAGGCCCTTCCTGAGCCCATATCGCGCTTGGTGCTGTGGATGGTGCCACCATGTTAAAAACTGCTGAGGACAGAGGCAGCTTTGAGTAGACGTTGGGAGTATGGGCCCTGCAGTCAGACAGACCCAAGTTCAAGTCCTGGCTTAGGCCCCACCGCTCTTGTGATGTCAGATAGAACTGTGTTCAGTTTCACTTTCCTTAGAATAGAGGTGATACTACTACCCGCCTTGAGGAGTGGTCATGAAGAGTGATGTACGTGTTGCTTGGCACGTGGCTAATATTTATTGAATGCTTACTAACAGTTACTGAAATAATATTAAATATTTTATATTGTCGTTTTATTGATTCTGCTGTTATTTTTATTATGATTATCATAAGATTCTTCTGAGTCCTGCAAATGGCTCCAACCTCTGCCCTGGGGCCAGGACCTTTTTCGTCCTTTTGCTCTGAAAAAACCACAGCAAATTATTGCCCATTACTTCTGCCTTTTCCCTGTGGTCTTGTTTTATTAAAAATGCTAATTCCCCCAGCCTGCTTTCCCATCTTGGCATTTGCATATACATGAGCAGCTTGTCCCCATTCTGGAGTGGGGCTGAGCTGGGGCCTGAAAGGGAGCTCTGTTGGAGGGGCTGGCTGAGGAGCCAGGGCCAGAGCTGCCAGGAGGGGTGCCCACTTGCTCTGCTCCTCATTTGACCTCCTTTATGCTTGCTGGCCATCTCCTGGAGGCACCTGCTGGTAAGCAGGAGGATGCCGGCTCCTGCCTGGGGCTCTTCTAACTGGCATGGTCTTGCCAGTGTCAGTTCCAGGCAGGAGATGCGACCTGTGCACTCTGCAGTGGCGGGAGGCTGGTCCTGGCCATTCACTGGGCCAGGGAGCAGTGTCACTTGGCCAAGTGGTCCCAGGGACGTTCCGTTCCGGCACTCGGAGGCCCCCTCTGGAATCCAGAAGAGCTGAACGATAAAGCACAATGATTATTACAGCTCAGGGAAGACATGGCCGCTAAGCAGGTGTCCCTGCTTCCCCAGGAGAATGTCGGGGACCGTGGATTCCATAATTCTGTACACTCTTTATGGAGTGAGTGAGGCAATAGGCGAAGAAAGCATTCTTGGGGTCCATAGACGTGGGTTCAAATCCGATCTTGTGACGTAAAGTCTAGGTAAGTGAGGAGCTCACCTGCTCTGAGCCTCAGCTCTCCTCGTTAGAGTGGGTCAGTGGGAAGCGCTTCATAGAGTTAGGATGGCGTCCAACAGGTCAGGGCCTTGCCCAGGCTCATTCAGTCCCCTTTATCTCCTTTGTCACTGCTGTCATCCAAGCCATTCTAATCTCTCACCAGGACCACTTTGCCTGCCTTCTAAAATCTTCCCATGTTCCCTTTTGCTTCTTTCCAACCCATTCTCCAAACCATGCCAGACTGTCCTTTCTAAACACAATTTGGATCACATCACTCATTTGTTTTAAACTCTAAATTGGCTTCCCCTTTTTCTTGGGGAAAGAGGTTCCCAAATCTCTAATTTGTCCTTTGTGCCCTTCCAATCTCGTCTCACACACTGGCTTTTTCTAATTGTTTAAAATATGCTAAGTTCCTTCTGCATCAGGGCGTAAAATCTCCTGAGCCCCCAAACCAGATTCCTCTCCACCTGCGATGACATGCTCTGAGAGTGTCCTGTGCTTTTGATGTGCACCTGTATGTCAGCTATATACATATTTCCATTAATTTGTTTATCTTTTGTTATTTTGTGAATCGTTTGAGCTCTTTGAGAAGCTATATCATTGCAAATGAAACCCCTGGGTGATGTGTGTTCTGGCACCAGTCACGGGATGGAAGAAGCCCTCATCCAGTCTAGGGCTTTAATGCCATCTAAGTGCTGATGTCTCCAGCTGCCACCCCTCCCTTGAACTCCAGACTCGTAGATCCAGCACTCCATGATCTCTCCACCGGAAGTCTGACAAATATCTTAAAATTAACATATTCACAGCGAAACTCTTGATTTCAGGCTGACCCATTCTACACACAGGCACACAAGCCCTCATACATATACACAAACGTGTTCCCTCTCTGGTGGTCGCTATTTTAATAAATGATGTGACCATCCAACCAGTTGCTCAGACCAAAGCTCTGGTAATCTTCATGGATTCTGCTTTCTCTTAGCCCCTGTCCCACATTCAATTCTACAGGAAATACCATCATAACTGGACCTTTGCATCATCCCACTGCCACATTCTCTCTTATCTGGACTGGCAAAACCCTGGTAATTGGTCCTCCTGATTTCACTCTCTAAAATGCAGCCAGAAAGACCTTTTTAACACGTGTATCAGATCTTAGCATCCTTCTCTTAAAAACCCAGTATGCTGGAATAGAATCCACGCTCCTTCCCTGGCCTGTGATGTCTTGCGATGGCCCTGCCTCTTCTCTGAACTTCGTCTCCTGCCGTGTCCTCCTCACTCCCCATGTTCCAGCACAAGACTAGTTCCCAGCAAGACAAGTCCTGCCTAGAACGTTCTTCGTCCAGATATTTACACAGCCAGCCCTTTTCATCTTCTTAAAAGTTGCCTCCTCAGAACAGCCTTGACCACACTATCAACAACTGCCACTTCCCCCCACCCAAGTCACTCTGTATCCCCTTCCTACCTTTATATTCTTCACAGCACTCACTGCTCTCAGACCAATACGATTTGTTCCCTGTCTTTATTTACCTGTTTGTTGTCTGTCACTCTCATCAGAATGGAAACTGCAAGAGGGAAGGATGTTGAGTGTCTGGTTGTATAACTCGGCAGGTCTAGAAGTCAGACTGTCTGAATTCGATTTCCAGCCACACCACTTACTAACTGTGGTGTCTTAGGCAAACTACGTCCCCTCTCTGTGCCTCAGGTCTCTCATCTGTAAAATGAAGGCAATAATAGTAATGCCTACCTCATGGGGATGTTGTGAGAGATGATAAATAGATATAGAACACGTGGGGCAGAGCTTCATGGGAGATATTCGCTCAATAAATAGTTGTGGAATACCTAAGTCCTCGATCCCAATGCTTTCTCATTCCCGGCACATCATTGGTGGCTGTGAGTTCCAAACTTCACAATCCCTGTGGCAGCCCTGCCCCCTCCTGACCGCAGTGGACGTTGGAGAGAGAATAAACCCACACAAACTACGATCCCGGTAGGCTCATGCTGAGAGAGGCCTCCACGCTTCTTTTCTCTTTCTTTGGCCAAGTTACTCGTTTTGCTGGCACAGACAGGAGGAGCCTGTGCAGTTTTCCTCTGATTATTCCCAGCTCTTCGGAGGTAAGAGGTGAGGTCTTCACCTGGGATAAGAGAAGGAGGTTTGGAGGCTTGGGGAGAAAGCAGGAGCTGTGGGGTGGCCAGCTCAGAGGAAAGGAGAGCAAATTCCCTTGGAGAAAGAGTACTAAGGTCATGGGGCAATTCCAGGCCCACTTGATGTTTGAGGTCAGAAATTGAAACAGGCTTGGTGGCATGGTGACGCATTTTTCTCTAACCCGTTTAGCTGCTCTGTTAGAGGTGAAGTTAACTGGAATAGGGATTAACGCAATGCTGTCAACAACCCCTACGCCAACCACAAAAGGGCTGTTAGTGCCTCCAGAGCAGGTGGGTCTGGGCAGGAAGGCCCAAACCACAGGCTTGAAAGGGAATTGGGTTCCAGCAAAGGCGCTACTTGGCTCCCTTTGACCCAGGCACCTGAGGGCCACTCAGATCAGAGCCATCTGTCCCAGCTGGCTGCCTCCAGGTCCCTGCTTCTGATTCCACTCACTGTAGACACTGTGGCATGTCCCTCCCCACAGGGCCTGCCTCGCGCCCGGCCCCACCAGCTGTCCCTGTGCTCGCGCTTCCTCTCTGTCCCCCACAGTTCCGCCCTGCCGTTGGCCTGTTCTGGCTGCCTGGTCCATGGCTGACCTCAGAACAAGGATTCACTGGACTTAGGTTCCCAGGGGCAAACATGGCCACCTGCCCTCTCCTGACAGGGGGTCCCCTCAAATCAGGTGGAACAGCAGCCACCCGGCTCACCCATGGCTAGCCCCTTGGGGCTTGACAGGGGCTGTCTGAGATCCTGTTTCTTGGCAGAGAGTCAGAAGGAATTTTCAACAACTGAGCACCACCATAGCACCCATTCCCAGCTCCAAATGGAATCAAGAGCCCATTTCCCATGGCACAGGGGTTCTCTCATCCACAGATGGTGTTGGTGAACTCACGTGTACCACTTCTATCTGTCTCTGGGCTTTCGCACCTCTACCTAGATTTGCAGATTTTCCAGACTTCCCCTGTCTGTGTACTCTGTGGCCATCTGGGTGTTGGTGCACCCCCACACGTCTGTCAGCTGTCAGACTCCCCCGGTATCTGTCTATTTATTGGGCTGTAAATTCCCTGCCATGGCGCACCCTGTCCATCTGTCCACCCCCTTCCGCTTCTTCTGCCTGCATCCCACCCCAGCCCTACCGCAGCCTTCTCTTTTTTGGCACTGGGTGCTCATGTCTCAGAATCAACATACACGTGTTGAAAACAACCCGCCCTGTCCGCAGCAGTAGCATCGCTGGCCTGAAACAGGCCGAGGATGTTAATGCGAAGGCAGGGTGCCGCTCTGTACCCAGCGGGATGGCAACAGGACTGGTGTGAGATCGCTAGCCCTGCCTCCTGCTCCACCATAGCGAGGGCACTCAGCTCTCTGAGCCCCGTTCACCACACTAAGCAATGGGGATAATGCGACCTGGGGTATCGAGGTCGTTGGAGGTCTAGACAACAAGATGTTACTGTATGTCCAGCTAAGTTTACAGCACATAGTAGGTCTTTAAAAGTGCTCTTGAATCTATGGCGTATGGTGGAAACCTCAAACATGTAATATTAACAACTACCATTTAGGGAATAATTATTCTCACCATGTTGAGGACTTCATATGCTTCGTTGTGTCAATTTTTACAAAATCCAATGACTTTGCTCATTAAAGTGTGGTCCCTGAAACAGCAGCACTATTATTACCTGGGAATTTTAAAAAATGAAGAACTTCCTCCTCCATCCCCAAACCTTTTGAATCAGAATTGGCATTTTAACAAGATGCCCAAGATGTTGAAAAGTGACATAATACCATCCTGTATCCTCATTCTATAGGTGAACAAAGGGAGATATAAACCGGATAACTAATTTGTTCTGCGTCACACAGCTAGCACAGGGCAAGTCTCGGGTCCTGCGGCTGGCCTCTCTGACTCCAGTCCTCTCCACCACAGCCTGGGGCGCAGGAGGATGTAGTCACAATCGTGCATTCTCCCGCCCGCAAGAGCAGGGGGACGGCCCCTGAGTGCTTTCAGAGCCCGTGGCCCGAAATGCCCAGAAGTCAGAAGCCCAGACAAGCTGAGAACTGTCTTCCTTCCCCTCACTGGAAGGAGGTGTGGTGGCAGGAACGCCAGACTGGGGAGGAGGAGACTTCAGTTTAACTAGCTGTGTGATCTTGGGCATGTTGCTTTACTTCTCTGAGCCTCTGCTTCTTCACTGATAAAGTGAGATGATTGGACCAGATATTATAACAATGTTCCTCTGTTATTATCCTTTTATTCTGCAAGTGATTATGTCCTGACAATCCATATGCATGAGAAGTTTGTCTGTGTTTTGGTCTGATGTCAGTCACTACTCAGGCGATGGAGTTGGCATGGGGGGAGAGGAAAAAAGGGTGTAAGAGGTTGTGAGAGAATGGTTGAATTCGGAAATCCAAACCTGGCCTCCCCTAGAACCACTCATGCTCAAGCACAGACAAATCAGAGGGCCCTGTGTCAATTACTCCTTGCGATTATTCTGGAGCTTGTTTGTGGGACTAGAGGCCCTTTCATACATCATTCCTAGGACTTTCCTCAAGGGGTTTATGGACCAAGGACATCTGGTGCCTGAGGCTTTATGTCTGTTGGTGTGATCATCCAAACGGGGAAGGGCCTATAACACTCCAAATGCTGGTGCCCGAATATCTTTAATTCCTTCTGAAGGGTCGGGGTTATTTCTCCATCGGGAGTGCTAATGGGATTCTAATACCCTGGCAAATGGGATTTTTTACAACTGCCATTCTGCAGTTACTGAGATGGCGTGTCGCTGGGACAGCCCTATAAATCCTGCCGGGTCGCCTTGAGGAGGAGGCGGAGAGGGGACCATAGGGAGCAAGGGCTCACTCCTGGTGCCAGCCGTGTGGTGGCCCGCGGAGGGGGCTGCTCTGGATCTGGTTCTCAGGGTGAGTTACTAACTCTGCTGGAGAGCTGAGCTAAGCCCTGAAAATACGCCAGGGTCCACAGCCCCAGGGCCTAAAACAAACCAGACTGAATGTGAGGGAAATGAGGCAATGGGTCTGTAGGAAATAGACTTTATTCTTTGCCTCTTGCTCTTTCTCTTTGGTTTTCTAAGGCATCTGTTTCTGAGGGTTTGTGGGCAGAGGACTTCAGGATGTTTGCATAAAGCAGGTACCTCTGTCTTTCTGAGCCCATTGGAACAAGACCCAGAGAAAGGCTCACGGTAGATTTTACAGAGAAGGAACACACAATAGGTCCATCCTGATGTTGGGGTAAAATGGATGCCTCAGAGTAAAAGCAGTGTTTAAAAAGATAAATATTTTGATAGATAGATAGATATGTAATGTTCAGATTAATTACCCTCTGAGCACAATTCCTTGTGAAGCCAAGTCACTTACGTCAGAAAACTGTTCCCTGATAGCCTGCACCACGAGAGATGAGAAAGATGGGCAGATCAGGGTATATTCTTTCCATTTTAGAGAAGAACACTACACTCGAAAACTTAAATAGGTTGTTCCAGGACACAGCAGTTTAAGTTGCTGAGTTAGGACTCAACATAGATTTTGTGATTTAAACCCAACCTGCTCCCCAGCCCCTCACGCTGTGTTGCATTCTCTAGGAAGGTATTTGGCACAGTCCCCTTTCCTCCTCAAGGTCAGCAGTCTCGGCGGACAGCTGCCCTAAGGAATGATCTTAGACTGGGGGTGGGGTTGCTTATGAGTTGGACGTTTGCCCGAGGGCCACCTAACATTGCATCGTGACTACTCGGGCTCCAGCTCCCCTTCCCTCTGTCCTCGCAGCACGTTGCTAGGCTCTCTCTGGTTGTGCATTTCTTTCCCTATCTTCACTGGCCTGCTGCCTTCCTCCCGCTGATGCGAACAGCTCATTCAGTGGCATCACACCGTATCGTGAGCATACTTCTGTCCACAGCAGAATGCAAGCTTCTCTTGGAGGCTTCAGCAAGCATTTACTGAGTAAATAACATTTGCATAACTAGATCCGATGGAAGATATGAAAAAAGATAAACCCCAGTTCTAGTTTTCAAGGAACTCACAAATTTCCTAGGAAGACAGGATATATACATAAGCTAAAAATCAAAGTAATTTGTTGCCTTTATAATGTGCACTACTTTCACAGCAGTATCTTGTTCCATCCTCCCTTTAGTGAGAGGAGGCTAGGTTTTAATTCCTTCTTTAAAGATAAGGAAATGGAGGCTCAAAGAGGTAAACTGAGGCTTGCCCAAATTTATGAAGCTAGAAAGCTTTTTAGCTAAAGCTCTATCTTAGGCCTGTTGCTTCAAGTAGCTGAGGGTGGTAAGAGGATGATGCCGATTTGGGTGATGTAGATGCAGATACCACAGGCCATCAAAGGGAGAGCAAAATCATTAAGCAGGAAGGATTGGAACAGACTTCACAAAGGATGTGATGTGTAGACAGGTCACGTTTTCAATTTCTCTAGAATTTCCACATGGCCATCACAGGGATCGAAATTCACAAGTTGTATGAAGCCATCCAGACTTTGCCACCTGGGGCAAAGCCGTGCCATCCCAGTGCTGGGAATGAGCCTGCCCATGCAGCTCTCCTCACCCGTGATCTCAAGCTTCACACTCCCCCTGGGTGGCCGCCAGCCCCAGGAGGCCTGCCCCTCTGGACCCTGGCTCAGAGCCCTGCAGCTCCAGCCTGGAGGAGCAGAGCCGGTTAGGGTGGCATTTTCCAGGTCAAGGAAGAACCTGCTCTGACACCACCCAGCACCGCTGTCATTGTCATTCTCTGGGTATAGATGGGGAATGGTCAGATGGGTCTACTTGCCTGCTGTCCTTGCCAGTTTCCTAGCCCTTCAAAGAGTGGAGCTTGGAGCCGGACAACCCTCAGTTCAAATCTAGCTCCACCTCTCACTTCTTGTAGGATTGCAGTCAATGTAGTAACTTCTTGGTGCCTACTAACTTCAGCCTCAGCAATTCCTACCTCCCATATCCTCTTATTATCACTTGGTTATTCTTGCTTTTATTTTATTATCAGTAGACCTTTCTAAAAGTCCCGGGGACCGGTGCAGCTGGAGGAACTAATGTTCTCCAGGGATGGCTGGCGCAGGGCTCTTTCTTCTGCTCATCCCTGGCTGGGCGGGGTCCACGCTGACCGCTCCACCATGAGAGGAGCTCTGTCCAGCAAAGCCTACCTCCTGATGGTCTGGAAGGAGCCATGAGCCATCTGCATGGACCGAAACTGGCATGTTGTGTCCTAACCTAGATTCTGCCCGCAACTTACTGTGTGGTTTGGGGAAGTCACTTAACCTCTCAGAAACTCCAGTTCTTCAGGTTGAAAACAGTTTTGAAGAGAATAAGACCTCTCCAGGGCTGTTAGGATCAAGGTAGACGATCCCTGTGGAAACACCATAAACTGTCGGTCCTGTGCTCCAGGCCATGTGGTCTTCAGCTGGTGCTTTTGGGAGCTCGTCATATGTTCCTCTGAGACCCACACACACAGAGACGCGTCTGAGCAGAGATGCCAGCTGGTTGGTGGCACAGGTTCCAGGGACCAGTAGCAGAAGTTCAGGAGGAGCCAAGCCACCCACTCAGGTCCCAAGCCAGCTGGATGAGCCCAGCAGGTGAGGCTGAGACAGCAGTCAGTGGGAAGAGCACAGTGGTCCCAGGCCCTCATTGAATCAAAGCGAGGTCGGGGTAGCATGGCAGCCAGCGACTCTTGGTTTTGGCCTGCCTCTGGCCAGGGCTTCCATGATATCTGTGCTGTTACCCTGTAACCTTGAAAACACTCCTTCATTTCCCTCCCTGCTTGAGGATGGTTTGAATACACCAGTGCCAGTGCCTCCAGACTTCAGTCTGAAACCTAGGGCCTCACGTAAGCTTGTCTTCAGGCCTGCACTTAAAACAACAAAAACAAAACAAAAGCCCCAAGGTTATGCATATTACATGACTGCATCCAATCTCTGCTTAGGATTGATTTTTCTCCATCCCCGATTGCAGGAAGCCAGAAAGATGGGATTATTGTCTTGGGCAATCATGAGCTGAGACACCTGGCAGCTGAGCCCTCTACCTCCTCCTTCCAAACACTTGTAAATAGGCAACATCCAGCTCTATCCTGCCCCCAGAATCCTCAGCTCCTATGGCACAGACGGAGGCATTTACTAAATCCCATTATAACTGGAAGCACTTTGCAAAGCCACTCTCTGTGTCCCAGGGTGACCTTTCAGCACATGAATGCAGAAGAACCTGACCCAACCAGGGCTGACAGGCACAAGGCCCCACTCTAAGGCACAGGATTTCCAGTCAAGCGAAGCCAGACCCACCTGCTGTCCAAACAGATTCCATTGATCCAGGAAGGGAACAGAGACAGACAAAGGGCCAGAGAGGTAATCGCCCACCAAGTACAGAGACCCACAGGCTCCCACTGTGGACCCCACATGCGACGCCAGGCCTGGTCACCAACTCTCTCTCCAGGGAAGAACGGAGCAGGCTGAGGGCCCTGTGGACACTAGTGGACCAAACTGCTGGGCTTCTTGTTTTGTGACAGTGCCCCTTGGGGCACACACACTGGAGCAGGGGTGCTGAATTGATCGCAGAAATAATTTGCTATGTGTTTGTTCATTTGTCTCTCATTTGTTTACCTTCTGGATGTATGTAAAGTCTCTGTCCATGTCCTTGCTGCTCAGCTCCAATCGCAGGGTCTCAGCGGCCCCGCCTGCTGCTCTTGCTCAGTCCAGCACAGGCAAGTGCTCTCCTAAGGACGTAGGCCAGTGCAGGGGCAGCGGACTCAGGCGTGGTGCTCTCACCTGGATGGAGAGCCAGCCGCGAGGCCGCTCCTCACAGCCTCGGGCTTTGAAGAGCGTGGGAGATGGCCAGCGCTTTGCTCCCTCCATCTCTGTTGGTCTGAACCTTAGCCAGACTTCTGCAGGCTCCGCCCTGCTGCAGGGTCAACCCAGCTCTGCGTTCCTGAGCTAATGACATCAGAGAAGATTGGACGTAACCAGGGGGGGCAGGAAATAGCTTCAGAAGGTGCTGGCCTGGGGCCGGCTCCATGGCCGAGTGGTTAAGTTCGCGCGCTCCGCTGCGGCGGCCCAGGGTTCGGATCCTGGGGGCGGACATGGCACCATTCGTCAGGTCACGTTGAGGTGGCATCCCACATCCCACAACTAGAAGGACGTGCAACTAAGATATACAACCGTGTACAAGGGGAGTTTGGGGAGATAAAGGAGAAAAAAAAAAGATTGGCAACAGTTGTTAGCCCAGGTGCCAATCTTGAAAAAAAAAAAAAGGTGCCGGCCAAGCCACAGGCTGCTTTGCTTTGCTGTCTGCCCGCGCCATCTCCTCAGCCACCTACCAGACCCGCATCCTCAACTGGGGGAGAATGCAATCCTGTCACGTGTGTGGTCCCTGAAGGGACAGCCCCGCACTCTGTGCCCTCCCTCTGTGGGCCCAGGTTTGCCTTCTGGAAGGTTTCCCCTTCCTCGGTCTTGACATACGCCCAATTTAGCATTCAATGCTCAGCCGTGCGCTTGGCATCACTGAGACTTGGAGCCTGGTTCTGAGGCTGCACTAGAGGCAGCTCCTGATGCCCCGTCTGGTCCTTTCCAACCCTTTCTCCAGCTGCATTCAGTTCTTGCTCTGTTCTGTGACTGCGTCGTTTCTGCCTGTGATGCCGCATTCTCCACGCATTCTCAGGGAAGCCTCCATTGCGCCTCACATGTGGGATGCCACGAACGGTGCTGCATTAATGCATGAATGCAGGGTGTTGTCCACTGCTGCGGGTCAAAACCAAGTGCAAAGTGAGGTCAACGCTTTGCGTGTGGCACCGCCTTTCTAGAAGGAAACTACTTGACCTGTCAGTGCTGTCACCAGGAAGGCTCCCTTCACCAACGTGCTGGGGGGGACTTTGTACTGAGCCCCCGAGAAGGAGTCGCGGCTCACACCCAGCCTCTGGGGTTTCCATAGCAGGCAGCAAAGATGGCAGCAGACCCTGGAGAAGGCCAAGCCAGCCGGACCAGAAACGCAGAACAAAGAGAGAGAAAGCCCTTTGAACACCCGTCAAGGGGCAGCTCCTCCCTGAGCCTGTGACACAAGGGGAAGGTGAGCAATTTCAAGTTTGTGTGAGACAGGATTAAGGAACGACAGCAGCTTCCTTCCTGACATCCCCCTTCCACTGTCAGATGTGGTGAAGATGGGACGAAAGAATAGATACGAAAGTGCTTTGAACTTTTTTAGGCTCAAAGGAGCTTTAAGGATCTAAGGCATTATGATTATCTTTGTTGTGTGTGTGTGTGTGTGAGGAAGACTGGCCCTGAGCTAACATCTGTTGCAAAGCTTCCTCTTTTTGCTTGAGGAAGATTGTCGGCTGAGCTAACATCTGTGCCAATCTTCTCTATTTTGTATGTGGGACACTGCCACAGTGTGGCTTGATGAGCAGCGTGTAGGTCCGTGCCCAGGATCCGAACCTGTGAGCCCCGGGCCGCTGAAGCAGAGTGTGCAAACTTAACCACTACACCACCTTGCCCGCCCTACTGATTATCTTTTAACCGGATGGTAGCATTGATTTGTGGGGATATGGTGGGCTGTCTCTGGCTGCCTGGGCAGAGTCCTTGGAAGCTGAAAGTATTTATAAGTCTTGTTGTGTAAAGGTCATTGGCAGGCTAGGATTCGGGAGACATTTACAAAGGTGGTGGAGGGCCAGAGGTTAAGTTTTATCTTAATTGTGTGTTGCGAAGTGGCTCTCTGCCAACTCAGAGCCCAGCAGGGAGAGAATCCGGTTTCCCCTTCCTGCAGCACCGTTGCCCTCCTAACAGACACATGACTTCCAGCCTCACCCTGCCTCCTGCCTCAGGCACTTATGCTCCCAAGCCCTGGCATCAGGCTTCACCAAGAAAAATGATTATTCGTGATAATAATAATAATAGTAATGGTAAGTCAGCCGACACTATCACTAACGTCCCAGGGAAGGAGGCCTCAGAACATCGCCCGCAGCATAAACACTTTGATTTACTCTCCCAAGTTAGGATTCTGCTGTAGCTGATAAAGTGGAAAGATCCCAGTCAGAGAAAATGGGGCCTGAACACCCACCCTGACAGGTGCTAGCCTGTCGTTTGATTTTCTGAGTCTCGGTTTCCTTATCTTTAAGTGTAGATAATGCTAATGTCTCCTGTAATATTGATGCAAATGTCACAAGAGGAGGAGCCTGTCTCAGCTGGCTGTTAGTGCTATCACCAGTCTTTGAAACGCCTCGGAAGATACGGGAGCCCATTCACAAGCCTAATGAATCAGAATCTCTTTTTATACCCAAAATCAGAAAATCAGGTTCACTACCGAAATCAGAATCACGGGCCTAACTCGGAGTTTTTGTGAGGGTTACTGTTGATGCTGCGCGTCAAGCACAGCACAGCGGCCAGCGCGCAGCCCGGCTCAGGACCTGCTCTCACATCCTGGGGAACCTGAGCAGGAACACGGCTCTCTGCCCGGGGTGTGTGGCGCTTCCTGCCTCCCTGTGAACATTTACTCACCCGCTGAACAGTTTGGTGCTGTGTATCCTCCTCTGCCACTAGGACAAGCCCTTAAATATTGGGGATAATTACAGGCAAAATGGGAGAGCTGGATAGAGTCACCCACCCAGAGAGCAGGTAACAGATGAGGTGGGAGTTCTCCATGAGTTCAAGGTGAGAATTGTGAAGATCATTTTCTGCTGGTGTCAGGCACATTATTTTAGGAATGTGCAAATCTGGCCTTGGAAGCCAAGCCTGGTTCAAAACAATAATTCACAGTTAATGAACTTATAGAGTTATGGCCCTAGGATCAGAGCGTTCTTCTTGCTCATTTGGCCAGTTTGGCTGGATCAGGTGTTCAAGTATAGAAATGAGAAACATTTCATAGAGATTGCACATATAAAGCCTCCTCTGAATGCCCAGGCTAATTTACAGTCATTTTTGTTTAATTATCCTATGTACTGCCATAGCAGGGCTGAACAAATGAGTCTATTCTCTACCCAGTTTCTAGGTCGGGAAGTAGTCACGAAGAGAAGACCCATATGGAATTTGGGTTTAGAAAATATGCACAACTTGCTAAACTTGTAACTTTTCCAATGAGCTAAATAGAACTTATTCTTTTATTTTTTAAAATTTTTTATTGAGGTAACATTGGTTTATAATATTAAATAAATTTCAGGTGTACATCCTTATATTTCGACTTCCATATAGACTGCATTGTGTTCACCACCGAAAGTCTAGTTTCCATCCGTCACCGTACACATGTGCCCCTTTAAGCCTTTCACACTCCCCCAACTCTCTTCCCTCTGGTAACCACCAATCTGTTCTCTATATCTATTTATTTGTTTGTTTATCTTCCACATATGAATGAAGTCATACGGTAATTGTCTTTCTCCATCTGACTTATTTTGCTTAGCAAAATATCCTCAAGGTCCATCCATGTTATTGCAAATGGAAAGATTTCATCTTTTTAATGGCTGAGTGGTATTCCATTGTATATAAACACCGTATCTTCTTTATCTATTCATCCTTCGATGGGCACTTAAGTTGCTTCCAAGTCTTGGCTTGTGAATAATGCTGCAATGAACATAGGGGTGCATGTATCTTTTCAAGTTAATGTTTTCATGTATGTAGAACTTAGTCGTCCCCATTTATAACCATGTGTATTTGTTCATTTGCTTGGTTTTTCAAAAGTAAGTACACTAGATATAGAGAAGGCACTGCTTGATTGAATAGATTTCCTTTAATCAATGTTTTATTTCTGGGGTGTGCTTTTAATCTCTCAAAGTGCTCTTACCTGTATTATCTCATTTGATTTACACAATGGTCCTGTGTAGCAGGAAGCAGGTATTATTTTATTTCGTAGAACAGATGGAGGAACCAAGCCTTCCGCTCCTGAGGCAGTTAGCACAGGGGATGTGGTGGCATTGCTGGAGCTGGAACCTCAGGCTTCAGGATCTCCAACCTGTGCCCCTTCCATGGGATGACCGTCCCTCTTGAAAAGTTACACCTGCATTGTGAGAAAATATTTATTGTATCAACTTGACACCACCGGTGTGGGGGGTGAGAACTTGAAAAATGGCACAGAGGAATTTCTTGTGTGACTGCTCAGGGAGAAAGTTGTCTCTGTCTCTCTCTATCTTTTTCTCTTCTGCAATGTGAAAAAGAACCTTCTTTCCTGCTTCTGGGCCCTTTTAAGTGTTTTCCACGGAAGCGGACATAGAGCCACTTTAGAGTGCGTTTCAAGGTTGGTCGCTGAAGCGGGAAAGGTGACTACGGCAGACCAGGGGGCCATCCATCTGGAGACGGACGTGGCGTGGGTGTGGGAGGAGGGTCGCCGTTGGAAGACGGTGTATGTTTGCTCAAGACGGCTCAGCAGGCCCCTGGGGAAGTCTCCGGTTTTGGCACAGACTCAGGTCTCTTGGGTGGTGATCGGCAGGTCTGCCTTCTCATCGCCTCTGCTGTGGCTCAGGTCTGAACTGCTGTTTCGGTCTCAATTTACAGATATCCCAATCGTGCCCTGCAAATGGATGCTTGATTGTCTGCACCCAGGATGTCTGTGCAAGATTCTGAATAACATGTAGAACAACCAGACTCTGGCTGCCTGTGCCACATGTCCAACGAAGACTCCAGGCTCACTGTACTGGGGACCCTTCCTCTTTAATGTCAGCTATACCCTTTCTCTGTTGCACACTCTAAATGTTAGCATTAAGTGCACCCCAGTGGCTTAATCACAAGAGTCATTATCAACAGGCAAAAATAATACGCAGGCCAGCAAATGGGGGTGCAGAGACCTGATCGAGCCCTCCTTTATTTCACTTACATGGGAAATCCTGTGCCTTACGTATGCCCTGTCTATATTCTTCCTAATTGGTTGCCCAAGCATCACTCTATTTTTTCTAGCCAACTAGAGTCTAGCTTTTCTTTATTTACGCTCCGGCTCAGGCAGAATGGTCTTCTGGTCCTTAGCATGGTCCTTGAAGAGACTTTACAGGACCCCTCTATCTGCGTTCACCTGCCATCAGGCCTTTGGTTCAATTAGCCCATTTTCCAGCCAAAGTCCCCATATGTAACTTCTCTTACTTACTTTCCCATTACCCAGCCCTCCCTCTTGCCTGAGCCCCTGCTGCTACTCGAGCTTGCACAGCCCATCTGTACCGCTCAGTATTCTGGATATCGGCTCAGCTATTTGAATTAGCACTAACACAAACATCCTCATTTACATGGAATGCACAGAAGGTGACATTCTGTCTGTAACAATAGGTTATAATTATCATGTCTCTCATTTGTATTCTATTTTACAGCTTCTTGAATTATTTTCACATGCGTTACCCCATTTGATTCTGCTTACAATGCTCGGAGGTAGGCAATTATTCATTCCTTCCTCACTCACTGAATGTGTATGGAGGGGCCAGGGAGGTGATTAAGACAGCCGTGGTTCTGCCCTCGTGGGGCTTATATTCTAGAGAAAGTAGGTGTTATCTTTTCTGTTTTACAGCTGACCCAACTGAGGCCCAGAGAAGGTAAAAGGCTCATGTCCCTCACATGGTAGGTGCAGGAGTGAGGCCTAGAGCCCAGATCTGGACGTCTACGCTCGGCTTTCTCTGCTTTACCTGGCCGTGTCTCAGAGAACAGAGAAGTCCTCATCACAGGCGGAGGCTGTCTTTCACAAGTTGAGCACTTGGAATTCAGGACACATTCTCCCTTAGAAATTATGTTATAAATGGTTACTATGTTACAAGGCCATTCAACAAAAGCCCAGTTAACCCGTTTAACCCATAATGTAGCTAAAGTGTGCTATTAATAGGACAATTCCTTCCACTGCTACACGTTTGGGAGGTATTTCATCCGGCTCATTCAAAATTGATGCTGTGTGAAAAAAAATCAACTTTTGGCCTTTGGATTTCTTTAGTTACTCACTGTAGGCAGGGTACCATCCCAGTCTAACAGGTCCTCTTTCCTCCATTTGTTTATTTTCCTCATATTTCTGCTCTCTCTATTTTTGTATGTTCTGCAAGGAGCTAATGTTATAAGAACTAAGCTTAGTTTGTGTGGATGGCATGCTATTAAATGAGTAAGTGATTATCTGGCTTAAGGACAAATATATGGCTGTTTCCATAGATACCTGATCATAATAGCTAATTAGACCAACATGTTTTCCAAAACCTATTTCAGGGGCATTTCAGAAGTAACATACTCCAAATGTAACATACGTCCAAGTATGTACCAGAAGGAATCTGCACAGATGCGAGCTGAAGCATGCTTACTCCTCCTCTGAATGTTAAGACCCCAGATTCATGCCTCGCTGCCTCCTGCTTCCCCTTCGTAATTGCTGAAGACGTTTATGCCTAGATTTTTCATAAATCAATGTTTCTCTCGTTTCTAATATAACAATAGGTCAAACTTCTCTTGGAAACATAAGCAAATTAAAATTTAAATTGATGTGATTTATATGGAAGGACAGCCATGAGGATATAAAAGACAAGACAGCAATGTGGAGTGGCTCCGGGTGCTTGGACTAGAGGAATGAGTAACTTTATGACTGCTAATTGAGCTCATGGCTGTGTAATGATTAAGTTCCGGGGTCCTCCACCATGCCCTCCTTCCAAGTTCAGCACCGACAGGCTGACTTTCGAGGAGTCGCCTTTTTCTTGGGACTGGTGATAACTGCAGTTACCAGAAGAAGGAGAGATTCAGGAGAACCGAGACCAAGCCCTGTGCAATCTCAGCTGACGCAGACATTAGGTGACCAGATGTGCTGCTAACAATGTTTGCAGGACAACACAGAAAAGCCCCCTGTCGGTATGCGTGGTGTTTCATTTTTAGCTAATGTCAGTGTCGAAATAAAATAGGATGATCTGCTGAAGTCTTGACTGATACGCATTTCATAACAGCTGTGCAATTCACAGTTGAATTGATGAGCTATCAGGGTTCAGTGTTTCTGTAAAACAGAGACATCTAACTTGGAAAAGCTTTCTCCAGGGAAACAGACCTATTTGAGCTAAATCAAAACAAGATTAAAGAGTGATTAAAGTGCTGCGAATAAGAACGATTTGGAAAGGTCGGAGAAACTGGTCGTATTTAACCTGGGACAGAAAAGCTGTACGGAGATTTCAGGAAAACTTCAAGTGTTGTCCAAAACCTTCTCCAACCAGTGCTTTCCTCTGTCTCCATAGAGCACAGACCAAGGGAACCATCTTAAGCTGTATTATTAGGGATTTAGGTCAGTCAATGGTCCTGAAGCCCCAGCTGCATATTTAAATCATTTAGCCACCACTTAAAGCATACTGACGCCTGGGTCTTACCCTAGACTAGCGCGTCTCCAGAGGTGAGACCCAAGCATTAGTATTTTTAAAAGCTCTGCTGGTGATTCTAATATGTAGCCAGAGTTGAAAACCACTGGGTTGAATGAAGCGACAGGTTTCCTGAATACGTGGGTCCTAGGAACTGGTCATGAAAGCATCTGTAGATGTTAAGTTTTAAAAAAACTCAAGAGAGTCATATTTGAGCTGGATTGGTTATGGCTATACCAGTCAATTTAGTATCCCCATTTCTGACTTGGCCGCTTTTTCTAATAGTAAGTGGCCTGGGATCCTCAAGTCCCAGAGAGCATCGTAGCATGGGTTTCTCAGTCAATATTTGTTGAATGAATAAATTAAGAAATGAATGCTAAAAGACCTCAGAGGAGGGCAACTGTCAGTTTGTAAGGCTGACCTGCAGAGGTGAATTTCAAGAGTGGCTTCCCCAAAACAAGTGGTGCTTAAACTAAGAAATGGCTGCTAGACATTGTGATTCAAAAATATCTGCTGGGGCCAGCCCTGTGGTGTAATGTTTAAGTTCCTGCATTGGTGGCCTTGGTTCGGATACTGGGGGCAGACCTAACGCTTCTTGTGAAGCCATTCTGTGGAGGCATCCCACATAAAATAGAGAAAGACTGGCACAGACGTGAGCTCAGGGGCAATCTTCCTCTCTCTCTCTCACACACACACACACACACACACACACATCTGCTAAATTGCAAGACTTTCCTATCAAAAAGTGGTAGAGTTGGAAGTCAGAATTCAGAGGTCAACAAGGAAGACGGTGGTACAGAAGTGGAGGGAGTATGAGTTGATCACTCATTTGTGACGTTTGAAAGTAAAATGAAGAAGAGACGGTGAGGGACACCTGGAGGTGAAAAAAGGTGAAAAATTCTCTGTTTGAGTTTGAAGGTAGAGAGGAAGGATGGTGGGAGGAGGTTTAAGATGCTGGGCAGGGCAGTGTAGCCAAGGAAAGCAGGCTCCAGAGGAAAGAAGATTGAGGACACAGCTAGCAGACTTCTCAGAGTAATTCAGGTGTGCCTCTGGTCTAGTTAACTGTCGCTGAGCAACAAACTTCCCTAAACCCAGGAATTTGGTCAGAACTCGGCTGAGGGATCTTCCTGCTCCGTGTGGTATCAACTGGGGTCAGTGGGTGGCATTTGGCTGCTGACTGTGTTGGTCTAGAGGGTCGGAGGCAGCGTGACTCACATGCCTTGTTGCTTTGGAAGCCATACTCGCTTGGGCTCCTTTCCTTCTCCATGTGGACGCAGCACTTTTCTACCTGGTCTCTCCAGTGTGTTTGCCAGCCTTTTATGTGGTAGCCTAGAGCTCCCAGAGACCAAGATGGAAGCTGCCACTCCTCTCGGGCTGGGCCTGCACAGGCCTAGTATCACTTCTGCTGTGCTCTATTTGTCTAGCAAGGCACTGAAGCTGGCCCACATTCAGAGAGAGGAGAACGGAACCCACCTCTAGATGACAGGACTATCAAACAATTTGTGGCCATCCTTACTCAGGCACAGTCACTCTCTAGAAAGAACAAATGAACATAGAATGAACAATTCTGAGGTAGAAAATAGTGAAAATTCAGTAGAACATATATTGAATGGCCTGTACATGTCAATAAAAGAGAGATTGAGGCAAAAAAGTATATGTGGGGCTCTGGCCTTAGACTAATCTAGTTTCTAACCTTAGCTACTTATTAACTAATTAGTCTTGGACTGTTTCCTCGTCTGTAAAGTGTGGTTAAAGTAGGACCTACCTGAACAGAAACTGAATTCCTCAGGAAGCAGGAACTGAAACAATTTAACAAAAAGTTGTTTGTTGGGAGGTGCCCTTGAAACCCACACCAGTGGAAAGGTGGAGAAGGAAGCACAATTGGACAGAGGGACAACTCACGCTCTGGTGCAGGCCAGTCGTCACCTTGGTGGACCCCACAGTGGGGCACTTTGCAGTGAGAATGGCCCTTCAGAGTAATTCTGAGTAGACTGAGTGTCAGGTCTCTATTCAGTCATTGATTGTGGCCACCTGGGGAAGGGCCAAGGCCCTTGAGCGAGATGGCTCTCTCTAGCTGAGGGGATCCCTGAAGGGGCTGACAGCTGAGGGCATCTGTTGAAGCAGCCCCCAACAGCTGGAGCAACAACCCCTCATTGGAGGGGGTCTGGGCAGTACACCTCAGCGTCCCCCGTGCCATGTTAGTCAACCTCTAGACCCCGGCACAGCTCTTGTACACTGTAAGCACTGTTTGAATGTCAGCTTTTGTTTGCCAGTAGTGGTTGTGATAAAGGGTTTGTAGGCTAGAGGGCAGTTTTCTGAGCAATGATGTGGAGAGGAACCAGAGGATAGCTAGTGAGACCACAAGGGCTGCATCAGCGTTTAACACAGTCCAGGTGGGCAAGGAGTCAAAGGTAGCCAGAAAAAGCCCAGCTAATGGACTGGGCAAATTTTGAAAATTGCTAATACATTCCCAGAGCAGTGTTAGCAGGTAGCACTCTCTTCACCATGTGAATGAATGGAAAGGGAAAGGTCATGGGACCCACTCCTTCTCTTCCCCACAATTTCTCAGCATCACTGGGGCATGAGGTCATGGAAAGATAGTGGCCTCTGGGTTCAGATTCCAGCTCTACCATGCACCAGACATGTGAACTTTAGCAAGTGAATTAATCTCTCTGACCTCAGCTTCCTCATTGTAAAATGGAGATCACAAAGGCAAACTTGCAGGCTTGCTTAGTGGTCATGTATATATAAACTGCCTGGAAGAAAGGCCTGTGATCAACAAGTAAAAATTCTTATGACAGATGGGTTACTTGTGAACTGCCTCCTTTCTCCATTCAGAAATTACCAGGCTAAATCCCAGAACATTTAGATTCAGCTTAAACATTGATTGAGCATCCCCTGTGTCAGCTCCGCATCATGCACTTGCACATGTGTGCTCTCACCAGAGCCTCACAGTAGTACTGCTGCACAGCATTATCGCCCAGTTTCGCAGAGAGGGCAACTGAGGCTCAGAGGAGTTAAGAGCCCAAGGGGTTAAGTAGTGCAGTAAGCAGCCTTGAACTCAGGTCTCTTGACCCCAAGTCTCCCCTGTGTACCGCGTCACCATTACCTGCCCTAAGCTGAGGCACAGATTAAGTCTTTCTCTGCACCCTGGTGTTTGGCAGGGGTCTCGGGTCTACAGCAGGGCTCACACGATCAGGGGTCACACATTTCAGGATGGTTCAGCACCATAGGCTGGAGCATGCATCTCCACCATCAGCTTGGACTGTCAGCTTTCTTCATAATGATTAAAAGAAGGTAAAGGAGGAGGAAAAGGTCTAAAGAAATCGTCTTTGTACATTTTAATCTGAGCCCTTTTGAGCAGCGTGATAAGGCAGGTTGTGGAAATGTCAGCTTCTCCTTATCTCTAATTGACTTAAGTAGAGGCGGCTCTAATCCTTGTGTGCACAGGAGCCTGGACTGGAGAGATGAGGTCTATTGATTTCTACTTTTTAATTAACATATGAGCTGCTTAAAAACAATAGTATATTGGGGGCAGTTTGGGAGCAGAAGGGAACGTGTGGGAGGTGGCTTCCACGGCAGTGACATTTAGAGCAATATCGACAAGTGTCAGCGTTTGATTAGAATCAGGCTGGAGCAGAGCTCAGAGTGTGTCTTGTGCTTGGGCCTGGTCACAGAAGGCTGCTGCCAAGGCGACAAAGCAGTTTGTATTTCTAGAATGCACTAATGGGGAGACCCTTTAGTTTACTAAGCATTGTGCGTACGTTGCGGGGGCGGATCTTAAGGTTTGCATTTGTGCAAATTGCTCCTCAAACTGTCCTCTGTGTTGGTGCTTGTCCGGGGGCAGTTAATGAAGTTGCTGGTTTAAGTTCTATCTCATCTATGTGTTAGAAGGTTCATCCATGCTAATGAATAGCATCTGTGGTAATTTTGCCCATAGCATGGCTGATGTGCCTATGTGTACACCCCCCTGTGCACCCAGAGCTTACCCCACTCACATCCTATGTGCCTGGGTTAAATGGATAGGCTTTTGTCCTCATTGCAGTAGTCTCCTTATTCTGAACTCCAGACTGGTTGACTGCTGCCCCAGTTTTCTATAAAATCACTTCTGTTCTCCCACCCCTGAGAGCTGGAGTTCATGCTCAGCACTCTCCTCCCCTCCCTTCTTCACTAGTCTTATATCAGCTCGATCAAATCTGTGATCACCATTTATCTTCTGCATTCAATGAACATCACCACCACCTGGATATTCCCATTGCCACGCTCAATCTATGCCCAAAATTAGTTCCCTGGCATACTGTTTACCTGTAAGTCTGTGTAAGAACTAAGACTTGCTTCGTCTCCTGGACATTGACATTTGAACTCTGCTCTGTTCCAGTCGGGGATAGGAAAGGAGGGAGAAGCCTCATTGCTGAATTAGCTTCCCAAGGCCCATCCCTGTAAGAGCATTTCTATCGTTTCTTTCTTCTTTGTTTATTTTCAAGATTCCAGCACTTCAGAGTACTTCAGGGCCAAATGACCGTGGGTCCTGATACTTAGAACATTATTGGAGCGTGCGCTTAGGATAATAGGCTTTTGATTAGTGCTTTTAATATATTAATAGATGGGAGACAGGGGCATGGACTAGATGGCCTCTGAATGTTTTCTTTTCCAGGATTTAAAGATCTGACTATTCTGTAGATTTGGAAAGCAATAAACAAAATGATTGTTCATAGTATTCTGCCCATTCCATCATATAAAACTTTTCTCTCTCTCTTAGCTCCTGTTCTCATTCTGTTTATTTTCGTTTTACTTTTTATGTCTTCAAGAGGACACACTAATCTGGGAATATGCCGTTCTTCTCCATTAGAATTAATCTAAGTTTCTTAAGGATGGGGACCATGTATTATCCATTGAGATAGCTCCATACTAATAATAAAAGCTGACATTTATTGCGCACTGGCTTTGTGTCTCTGCACTTTACCTGTTTACTTTCTTTAATGCTCACACCCCTTCCATTGAGGAGTGAGGTTATTGTCCACGTTTTATAGTTGTGGAAAAGGAAGTTGGGAGATGTTAAGAAACATACACAGGTTCATGCAGCTAGTTAAGTGTGGGAGATGCTAAATCAGTGTGCAACACAGTTTTTCTGTATCCCTCCCAGTGCACAACACGCAGTAGATTCTTATTTAGTGCTAGTTGAATGATTGATGAGTTAAGACATGGATTCTATTTCCAGTTCTGCTACTAACTTGAACATTCCCTCTAAGTAACTGAGCTTTTTCTTCTACCCACCACCTTCCACAGGTCTCAGTGCATAGCAAGTTTTCAGTAAATATTCAGTAAATGAACACTAGCTGAATGGGTGAATGCATGGTTGATCCTGGAACTCTTTTCTAGGTCTAACAGTCTATGGCTGAAGCTTACGTTGCTTTCTCTCTTCTCTGACCTCTCACACCCACTCTATGTTTAGACATTTGATTATATTCTATCCTTTGTTAGTTCTAAGTGTTCAATGTGTGTGTTTTGTATTCCCTAATAAATCGTATTATATTTCCCTTGTATCCTCCATGGTGCCTAGCCCAGTTCCCAGAATATAACCGTACTCAGTAAATATAGATTGAGATGGAATTGAGTATTGCCTCAGCACACTACAAGCCAAAAGAAACACTGAAATAGCAGTAGCCTCCTGGGCAGTTGTTTTAGTCTTCAGAGAAACTGCCATGTGGTTTCTGCTGAACAGATGTCTTTGACAGGTCAGGGAGCAGTGTCCAGGCTGCTGGCTTAACGCACAACTTGACACACTACCACAGGGTACTTACTATCTGCCCATGAGTGCTGGTCTCCCGAGAGAAGGGGTGTTATGCAGGTTTTCGGAAATCTAAAGGGCAACAGTCTGAGAGAGAGACCCCAAGGTAATTGATAAAATTCTGCTAACTGAATGACTGGTGCCCTGAGACGATTGCAAACACACACACACACACACACCCCTACCTCAACTCTTTCTGATCCTAAAGCTACTTTTAAACTTGTGGGCAAAATTAGCCTATCAACCATGCTCCTTCCTGGAAGCGGGGAGAAAAAACAATTCTCAGAGGGCAATAGGGCGGGAAAATGCCAACGGGTTCCCGGTGCCCCAGGAAACAAGAAGAGCCTTGGTGGTCAGCGTCAAGAGCAGGCAGAGAAATCCTGGCTTCTTCAGCACCCCAGACTCCAGGACTTAATGAGCACCAACCTGAAATCAAGAATGATTGATACGCATGTTGGCGTCATGGCATACATATTTATCCAAAGATCATAGATTCTCTAGGAAGTAAGTAAAAGAAAAGTCAAGAGGATGACAGGAAAGTCCAGGCCTTGAGTGTCTGCCTACCCTTAGTTATCCTCCCTGCATCTAACCAGCCTGGCATTCTTTGCAGAAAGACGTAAGCATTCCTGTTTTGTAATTCCATGAATAACCTACTTTTGGAAGGAATGAACTCTTTTATCCTATTCCGCCCATGCCCTAAGTCACCTCCCCGTCTATATTCCCAGGGCTCTAACTCTCCACCTCACACACTGTTGTAGAGTTCCTTGAGGAGTGTGAAAGTGAGTTTCAGAAAGGAGCAGAATAGGAATTTGTCCATTCTTGTGCATCCATCACACACCACTGGACCCATCTGCGAAAGCGGGATTACTTGGTGCTGCCTCTGTACCTTGAAATCCCTCTGCACATCAGACATCAAGGCACCTTGCAGTCATATATTCACCGGAGGCTCTTTTATGGCAAGGACCATATCCCATCGATCTAGTACTCTCTGGTGCCTAGCACAGTGTCTGGTGCATAGTAGGCATTCAATAACCATTTGCTGAATCTATGAATGGAGGAAACTTTAGATGGGTTTCAGATGTACCTAACCTGCTATGATGGATGCTTTATATCCCCTATTTTAATCTATTTTTTTTTCTATAAGAAGGTTGAAAGTATGAGAATTTAAGGGCAAAAAGAAACAAGAAAGAAACACATTTAACCATGGAAGGCATCCAGTAAAGTTTAGTGCTTTTCACAGAGAGAACTTACCAGTTACTTAATTGGGGGACTTGAAAGCTCACAAAAGAGAAAGGAGGGTGGGAAAATAAGAGAGAAAGAAAAAGCACTTTCCTCACTATAGGGAGGGCTGGGACATGAACAAAAGCCCTGTGATTCACCCAAGAATGGAAGCTTAAAGCTCTACAACCACGTGCCAAGGCGCGAGAGGTCCTGCCAGCCTCAGCTCATGTGGGGCGTTTGCTCTTTGCCGCAGCCAAGGAAAGGGATTGAAGCAGGCTAATGGTGACCTTAGAACAGCTGTGCTGGAAGCCCATTTTGGAAAGAGGAAGCACCCTTATCCTGACCCTTCCCCTAATTCCCTACCTCCTAATTGCTAAAGGAAGCAAAAGAAAGAGTTAATTACTAGGCTAGCAAAACTAAGATCATGTTGCTGATGGAATAATTTATGCAGAAAAAAATATGGAGGTAATTAAGCAAGAAATCTGAACTAGAGGTGGGGGAGAAGAGAGAAAAGTAGTGGGAGGGAGAGATGACCAATGAGCAAAGTTACAAGGAGAGGCCCCTGCGACAGATAGCAGTGTGCCTTGAGCAACAGCCACAAGCAGGGGCTTCCACATACTATCTTACTGAGTCTTCACCATCGACACTGAGTGTAGCCCTGCTATTCCCGTATCCTAGACGAGGAAGCTGGTTTCAGCCAGGTTAAATGACAGGACCAAGACTCGGCCACCAGACCAGAGTCGGGATTTAACCCACGTGGGTCAGATAACACAGCAATGCTTTTGAAGCAGAACCGATGTAGGGGGTGCAGCCGGGGCTCGGGGTGGGGTTGCCGAGTGACATATTCTTATCTTCCTCCTTGTTTCTTTCCTGTGTTGCAACTGTAACAACTTTCTCTGAGCGGTTGAGACTGCCTGTCCCCCCACCGGCATAGAATTAAACAAAACACGTCCAAGACCGACCAGTGTAATAAATATTTATTGAGCTCTTACTATGAGTTAGGAATGCTACTATGTGCTGGGGATGCAAAAATGAGCAAAGCATTGTCCCTGACATAGGAAACTCCCAGTCCACCTAAAGGGATTATCATAAAACAAGGTAGGGTGACTTAGTAAGGCATGTGTAAACGCTTGAAGAAGTAAGTGGGGACACATTAAGACCTCTGATGCGAGAGGAATTAGCGAAAGCTTCTGTGATAAGCTGATTTTTTTGAGGTTAGGGTGGGAAAAGCATTCCAGACAGAAGGAAGAGCACGCACAAAGGCCCAGACCATGAGAGGACCATTGCATTTGGGGTGCAGGGAGTCATCCAGGCTCTTTCATGGGGGAGAAAGTAGAGATCATAGTCAGTTTTCAAAATCTGCTGCCTTAATGTATGTTTGTTTTTTTTTTTTTTTAAAGATTTTTTTTTTTTTTTTTCCTTTTTCTCCCCAAAGCCCCCCGGTACATAGTTGTGTATTCTTCGTTGTGGGTTCCTCTAGTTGTGGCATGTGGGACGCTGCCTCAGCGTGGTCTGACGAGCAGTGCCATGTCCGCGCCCAGGATTCGAACCGATGAAACACTGGGCCGCCTGCAGCGGAGCGCGCGAACTTAACCACTCGGCCACGGGGCCAGCCCCAATGTATGTTTGTTTTTAGGAGCAGGCTATTGTGGTAAAATAGACATAACATAAAACTTACCATCTCACCCATTTTTCAATGCACAATTCATTGACATTAAGTACATTCACATTGCTGTATAAGCATCACCACCATCCATCTCTAGAACTTTTTCATCATCCTAAACAGAAACTCGGCACCCCATTAATCAATGGCTCCCCACCCGCCTCCCTCCAGCTCCCACCAACCGATATTCTACCTACTGTCTCTGAATCTGTCAGTTCTAAGGACTTCATATAAGTGGAATCAGACAATATTTGTCCTTTTGTGACTGGCTTATTTCACTTACATAATATTTTTAATGTTTGTCCATGCTGTAGTATGTATCAGAGTTTCGTTCATTTTTGTGGCTGAAAAGTATCCCATTGTGTGTATATACCACATCGTGTCTATACATTCTTTTGTTGGTGGACAACTGGGTTGTTTATATCTTTTGGCTGTTGTGAATAATGCTGCTATGAACACTGATGTCCAAGCGTCTGTTTGAGTCCCTGATTTAAATTCCTTTAGGTATAGACCTAGAAGTGGAATCGCTGAGTTACATGGTGGTTCTATGTTTAAATTTTTGAGGAACTGGTCAACTGTTTTCCACAGTGGCTGCACCATTTTACATTCTCACCAGCGATGTACAAAAGTTCCAATTTATTCACACTCTCAACGACGTTTGTTGTTTTCTGTTTTTTTTAATTGTAGACATCCTAATGAGTATGAAGTGGTATCTCACAGTGGTTTTGTTTTGCATTTCTCTAATGATCAGTGATGTTGAGCATATTTTCACGTGCTTATTGGCTATTTATATATTTTCTTTGGAGGAATAAATATTCAAGTCCTTTGCCCATTTTTGAGTGGGATTGTTTGTTTTTTTTGTTGATGAATATATAAGTTTTGAGTCTCGGGGCCTATGGAATTGGAACTAAATATAACAAATAGAGTTTTTCGGCTTCTGCCAAAGGCACAGCTCTGCCTTGCTGAAATGTGAGACTGGAGAAGTATTTTAAAAAGTCCTATTGTTGTCATTGTTATATATTTTCTTGTATTTCTTGAACAAGTAGCCCCTCCACAGTCTCCCATGGCCAAAGGTAACACAACTCAGAGCAGATGTGGGAATGCCAAGCTAAACGAAAACCCAGAAGACCACCAGGAAACAATCTGAGGATGTAAATCATACAGCGTGAAAGCCACTGGATTAGAAACACATTACCCTTGTCTGATTTGCTAACACTCACATGTTCCAAGTAAACTTCAAGTGTGATTTACATCCCAGCATTTAAGGGAATGGGGAAGGGTGATCCAGCTCAGCCTTGATGAATGCCTCTCTCTGTGTTTGTAACTGCAGCCCTGGAGAAGAATGGGGTAGATGTCTCCGATCATGCAAATGGGAGACCTGGGCCCAGCAAGACCTTTGTCCATCAGTTTAAGGGCTTCTCTGCCCGGCCCTGACTTGATCCTGGATCATCAGTTACATCAAAGCAGCTGTGTCCTCTAGCAGATCTAGTCCAGGATTGGGGGTCAGAACTCCTGCCTTCGAGCCCAGCTCTGCTCGTGTTCCTTAGAGCTTCCCGAACCTTAGGCTTTCCTTCTGCAAAATGGAGAAATGGAGCTGTCACTCTAGAACTGTAATAGGATTCATACAAAACAAAGCATGTTCTGCACATAGGCAATCTGACAAGAAATACACTCTGACAGTGGTAGAGAAGAAGAAATAAACAAGGCGAAAAAGACGACAGCAGCAAAGCACATATGCATAGAAAAACAAATGGCAATTTTTGTCCAGCGTCAAAAGCAGATGTTATCTAACAGTTGGAAATTTTATTTGTTGTGTTTTCCTTTAGATTTGAAGGCCCCTCTCCCATGGCACAGAACCTCTCCTGTGCCTGTCCCCCAGCTGGTGCTCCCAGAAGGCATTCTCCCCCACACATGCTCTCTTCCCCTGGGCTCTGAATTACCAGGCAGTCCTGCTCCACGAGCTAATCCCCAAGGTGCCTCTCCAAGGGAGGTTCAGCTGCATGCATGGATTCCGCGTTAAATCCCTCGTATCCACCCATCCAAGTGAACAGCTGGTAGTGGATACTGATAGCGAGGAAAGAAGTCATCGCTTTGCTGGGGGTTTCTCTGAATAATAAGTGAATGGCCTATGACATTTCCAAGAGCGTCTAGAACAGCCGTCACCAAGCTGCTGCCACCGCTTTGCCCTCTGTGGTTTGAAACATGGGTAGAGCCTTTCCTAATGCTTATGGGAAATTTGTATGAATGGTGACATCAGACCATAGCCAGGGCCCTAGGGACAGCAAGTGAAAGACACACACGTGCAGGGGCATTAGAATCAAGTTTTCATTTTTGGCTTGTGACCTTGGGCAAGTTGTAAAGCTTCTCCAAATCTTGCTTCCGTCCTCCATGAAATGGGGCTAATTTCTTACCAAAAATCTGTTGGGATTCAATATAACAGCATAAGAGAGGGTCTCTGGCACATCCCGTAGGCGCTCAATAAATGTTAGTTCCTTAGTCCCTAACCCAACATAAAAGAAAATCATATACTTATTTCTTTGTCCAAATAAAAAGCTTTGTTGTGATATTTCTGGGAAAAAAGAAACTTTCCCAATGATCACCCTGTATCCTTGTTGGGCACAGAGCCATTATTGAAAAGTCACTTGCAGAAACAGTTGCACCACGGCCTTGGCAGGAAGAGGGCTGTGCTCGACTGGAGCCGGCTGCCCGAGTGTCTGGAGCACAAAGCCCTTCAGTCCGTGCTGAGTCTTTGATGACTGGTGTGCGCTCAGCCGCCCCCAGCTGCAAATCCCTGCATTTGCAATGGAGGGAGCCGCTCCAGTGGCACTGAAGTGAGAAGGAGAAAAAAAGCTTTCCTTGCAATCAGGCTTGTTCTGCAACCACCACTGAAGGTGTTTTTAACATTCACATTGGTTTTGCCTCTCAGGGTCCTTGATGCTGCTCATGAAGGGAAGGGAACTCATTTGTCTATGTGCCCCTGTGGCCAAGGGTGGTCCAGGTGACAGCTGTTAGTTCTCAAGCATGATGGACCCCAGGCAGAAGCAGGACTTAATTAATCAATGCAGTGATTGAGCACATCCTGCAAGCCAGGCACTGTGTTAGGCACAGTGGGGGATAGAAAATAAGGCACAGTCTTGCTTTCCAGTATCTTAAATTCTAGCCAAGGGTGATAAAATATATGCACGTGAAAAGTTAAATAGCGATTTGAGAAATAAACAACGGCTCAATTCAATGATATAGGAGATGTCAAGCAATACTCCGGTCCATGATTAATTACCAAATGAAAGGTATAGACGTTAAGTGCTATGGGAAGAAATTAATCAGTGTGTATTTATTGACTGCTTCTTACACGCCTGTGACCATGAAACAAGCAAGATATTTCTAAGGACCCTTCCCTCACCTCCTCATCTAACGCTATTTTGAAGTTCTTGGCAGTCCATTAAGTGCTAGGCGAATGACATAAAGGTCTTTATCCAAATTCCCATCCCCTCCCTTTCTAGGTGCTCAGCCTCTGTGCTTAAGTCCCCAAGGGGAAGGAGGCCAGGAGTGCAATTTCCCCATCAAGAGGTTAGCGCCCACATCTTCTGGTGTGCATCTCCCTTGGAGAAGTCATCATATGGCCTTGAAACTGTTGGTGCATCTGTCTCCCTCATAAGAGCACAAACCATCCAAAGACAGGGCCTTGTCTTATTTGCTTTGTAGCTTCCTCTGTGCCACTGCTTAACATGGTGACTGACACACAGAAGCCACTCCCAAAACATGTTTGAATGAACCCTTACAGCATGCTACTGACAAGGTATTGCTGCTGCCAGATATATCTATCTATAGAAGAACTGTTAAGAGTAGATAGTGCTTTACTGGAAAGAATGACTCTTTCCTTGTCAAAAAGGTAACACTTGTAACAAAAGTATGGATTCAGTGGTTGGGTGGCAGCACTCACCTTATTTCTTTTTTTCTTTGATAGAGAACTTGGGGGAGTGGGTGGTCTTGCTCAATTATATCTTCCCTGAAGCAGTCCCAGGGGCAAATAGGTCATTTGCATCCTACTGGCTGTAGGAGCATGCTGGTTCTCCTTCCGGTTGGAGCAGAGGAGATGGGCAGTAACCAAGAGAGTAAGATGCAGTATAGCCTGGGCGCCTGAACTTTCCCAAGCCTGCTCTGTGAATGTTGCCTAACCCTGATGGCAAATCAGAAAGGCAGAGGCAGGGTGGAAGGTCAATCAATGGCACATGAACAGATTGGACTGGCAATTAGCAATTATTTACTGAGCACCCAGTAACTTTTCTCAGCATCACCCTGGTTATTAGAGGGGACAGTCACATAGATATGGAGCCCAGAATGTGGTAAGCACTTCATAAGTATTTACTGAATAAATAGATTAACGAATAAAGCAGAAGATCAGAAACATTTCATTTTTTTCTACATTTTTATATTAATGTTATCCAACATACAGAAAAGATGAAATAATTCTACAGTGAATACCCACTGTAATTGTATTCTACAATTAACAGTTTACTCCGTTTGTCGGAAATTAATCTGTCTATCTGCTATCCATCCATCAATCTGATGATTTTGATTTTATAAAGGCTATATTCCGCTTAAGGAACAAGGCATATCCATGTGAAACAGTTGCTCTGTGTTTCACAAGACAGTGCTGAATAGTGAGATTTAAGCACGCATCTGGTTGGAGCTGAGAAGATGATCTTCCATGAAGGATAGGATATTCAGAGACCATTTCCCGGAGGGAAGCAGGGCTTCCGCTGGGTCTGGAAGACTGAGTAAGATTGGGATGGGTAGAGAGAGAGAGCACAGTGTTTCGGGAGTGGGGTTCCAGGGAAAAGGTGAGAAGGAACGTTTTGACCAGCACGCACCATCTCTTCCTTCCTGCCTGATGTTGTTCTGGGGCCATCGTCATCCTCAACATCATCAGTACTGAGGACGAAAACTCGATGTGAATACCTGGGGGCTTCAGACCCTGAGGGAGCTGGCATTTTTCTTGTTGAGAGTATTTCCAGAGGTTGGTCCAGAGGGATGAGTCGTTTTCACCCAGAATGAAGTTAAAGAAAACACTCGATCTGGATATTGTGGGATGTTGGAACTTGAGGAAACGGTTAGGAAGTAGGTGGGGAGTTTGAGACTCCAGGCAGCTAGTCTGCCTGCCTGCTGAGCAGGGAAAGTGACAGAGACCTGATGGAGGGGAACACACTGGCCTCCCGGTGGAGCACATGCAGCAGGCCCAGCATAGGGTGGAGGCAGCTGGAGGGGAAAGCAGGAGCTGACAGACCCATTCAACACTAGCCTTCCTCTCGGTGTCTTCTTGGGAAGAGGCTTCTGAAGATCAGCTTTAAAAGGCTCTTATTGCTTAGGTCCTTCCTGGGACATTTGCTGGTAACGGGAGACAGACATGATCCTTGCTTGTGCCCAAAAGGCAGACAGAGAAGGTGCAGAGCAATCTCTGAGCACGTCTGCATGTCTCCACAATTTCGACAACTCGTTGCCTGTCCCCTGGCAGGAAAGGCTTTGGCCCCAGGCAGCTGGAACACTCTGCATTGCCTTTGGTTTTTCTCTTTTCCTCCACTTTCTCCCAGAACCACCCTCGCCTTTCACCTGCATTGTTTCCATCCCCTTGAATGGGTTTACTGAGCATGGATTCAGTCCACCTGGGGCTCCCTGGCGAAGGAACACAGCGCCTGCACTCTGTGGAGATGCTCGCCCTGTGCGGCGCGGGCGGAGCAGGCCAGGCACCTGGTGTTCACAGAACAAAGGGCACCTGTCCTGTGAATGGTCCAGCCACGCTCGCCGGGAGGAATTCAAGCCAGCGCGGCGGAAGCAGAAGCCGGTTCATTTTGTGACCACGCCTCTGTGTACTCTGTCAGCAAGATGGAGAACACTCACTATTTTTTCTGGCTTTGAGGATTTCCATGTTTATTGCTTGTTTGCTACCACCAGGGAGAGGACAAGGGGAGAAAACAACAACTTCCTCAATTTGAAATTTTAAACATGAACGTATGAGGTTTCCCCTCCCTCCCTGGTCCCCTGCAGTTCCAGCAACACATGGAACCGGAGAATGTCAGAGCTGGAAGCACTGGAAAAATCCAGACAACACTGCCTCATTTTACACACAGGGACACACAGGCGTGGCATACAGGGACGCGGTCAATGCCACATACCTAGTTAGAGGCAGCCCTGAGACCAGCACTGATGTCTGCAGAATCTGAAGTTAATTTCCTACCACTACACCATGCAGGCTCTATTTCTATTCAAGTGAAAAAGCCAGCCTTGTGTAGGAGACCCTACTGTGCATTCGGCACTGTGAGAGAGCCCCGCGCATCAGCTGCTTTACTCTCACCAGGCCCCGGAAGGGTAGGCATTTGTCCCGATCTGTTCAGCTGTTGAAATGCCTGGATCACAGAGTGTGTGATGCAGAACCAGGGCCAGAGGGAGAGGCAGTCACTGTCTCCAGGACCTTATCTACTTGCTGAGGTGATGACAGAACAAATGTGATGCAATCAGGAATGACATTCGCTGTATGTTGGAAGCACTCAGTGCAGGGCACACAGTACACGCTAGATGTTTGTAGAGGACAAGAAGGGACTATCCCTCATCAAGGGGCCAGAGAAGGCTCTTTTTTTTTTTTAGGAAGATTAGTCCTGAGGTAATATCTGCCGCCAATCCTCCTCTTTTTGCTGAGGAAGATTGGCCCTGAGCTAACATCCATGCCCATCTTCCTCTACTTTGTATGCGGGATGCCTGCCACAGCATGGCTTGCCAAGTGGTGCCATGTCCACACCCGGCATCCAAACTGGTGAACCCCAGGCTGCCGAAGAGGAACATGTGAACTTAACCACGGTACCACCATGCCAGCCCAAGAAGGCTTTTTGAGGGAGCAGCACTGAAGTTTCCTTCTGGAAGAATTTCAGCTGATGAGAAAGAAGGCATTTCCAGCAAAAGCAAGAACGTGAAATAGGATGTGTTCAGGGAACAGCATGCAGGAAGGTGTGCATGGGGAACGAGCAGCCGTGCAGGGGTGGTGAAAAGTGGGACTGGGAGGGACTTCAGCCATTCACGGGGCAGATGTTTACTGAGGGCCGGATGTGTGACCAGCCCCCTTGTAGGCCTGTGATTTTTGCAGCCAATAAGACAGAGAGGGTAAGGATGGGAGGCACATACTCACACGCAGATTTTGATGTGACAGCAAGTGCCTGGGAGCCTAATTTGACAGGGGCCATCTGAGGTAAGACTTGAGTGACAAGGAGAAGCCAGCCGTGGGAAAAGCAGGGTTGGACAGCCCTCCAGGCAGAGGAAAGGCAAGTGGAAGGCTTTGAGGCAAGAACAAGCTTGGCACATTTGAGAACGAGAAAATAAAAGGCCTGTGTGAAGTGAATTTTGGTGGAGTCTACCAGTGCGAGAGGAGTTTGGGCAGCTGAGCGGGAGTCAAATTATGCAGAACATTCTAGTCCATGGCTTGGAGATGGAATTTCATTCTGAGTGCAATAAAAATAAAGTCTAATCTCCTCCCCTGCGTTATCTGACCTTGGCCTCTGTCTCTGTGGGAACAACCCACCTTGGTTTGCCCAAGACTTCCCTCTGTTTCGGCACTGAAGGTCCGGCATCCAGTGGATGCCCTCAGAACTCTGGGTTGGTCACCTTACCTCCCACCCTCATTCTTGCTTACTACAGTCCTTTCATGATTGTCTGGGGCCATGTTGTGGAGCTTCTCAAAAACTCGGGTTGATTCATTAGAAAACAGATGGCCATTCATAATTTTTGAAAATGATGTTAATATAATTAAAGCTATTTCAGCATTTTTAAGATACTGATAATTTCTAGGGTCATCAATTTACATAAAGATGCCTTTCTGTGGAAATTTGGGGATTCATTTTGATGTGGAAAGGGTAATGGGCCAAAAGATGTGGCTTCGTTGGGAATGAAAAAAGACGGTCTCCATCCAGATGTTCCCATCAACACCCTCTCTTGCAGAATTGATCAGACTATTTAGTCCTCATTCTTCAACTTGAAAGTAAGAACTCAGACTATCTATCCACAGTGAGCAAGACTTAAAGAAACAGGCCTTCACGTGGCAGCCCCAGCTGAGTCTGCACAGGTCTCTGGGATTACCTAAAGCTAGTTGTGAGAGACAGACCGTAGCCTCTGTGCTCGCCGCCTCTGGAACTGTATTTTCTAGCTTCTCATTAGTTAGGTGTGAAATCAGAATAGGAACTTGCTTCTTTAAGAATCTTTACCAAGATAATGAAATTCATGATCTCACAATCACATAAATCACTGCCAGCCCCCTTAAGTCAATTCATATTTCTGTAGTTCGTTAGTGGCTCGGGAGGAAATTGCATTTATTATAATTGCCTCTAATTGCACCAGATTAGTGATTACAATTATTGATGGCAGCTGATTATTCATTAGGCATCAAATCAATTCCCGTGCTTCCTCGTTACTTGAAACAGTAACTCTGATGAGGAGAGGTCTAAAGGAGGCCACGTCCACCCTCTTCCCTGTGGCAGGCAACCTCCCAGTGCTGTCTCTAAATAAGCACCTGAAAACAATTAGGACTTAAAGACACAGAGAGGCATCCCTCTCCTTTCCCATCCAATGCCTACTGCCAAGCCCAATACTGACTGACGAAATTACGGAGTCTGTTCAACATCACCAAAGGCTATTTGGAGGCCCCAGAATGCTCCAGAATTGATAGCTCTTCCAGGATGCCCTTCTTGGTTGTATAGTGGAGACTTCAGAGTCCCCTGGCCCAACTCTTCTGGAATATATATAGCCTAGAATGTGCAAAGAGGATGGCCCTTAGAGGCGCACAGACAACACTTTAAATTCTGGCTGAACCCTTGTGTGCTATGTAAAGCCAGACAAGACACTAACCCCGTCTGAGCTGTAGAATCGTCTGTAGATTGGAAGTAAACAAGTGACGAGATCGTCTCTGCTTCCTTGTTCACACTGTTCACTACCACCTGAACAGCGCCAGCGAACATCTGAGGAGTGAATGCCTGAGGGCAACCACGCCTACCGGAAAGGGTTGTGGGGAGGCTGAACTCGATTACATATTGAGAGCTGGTCTTGCACCAGCTTGTTTTGCACTAGCTTCTAGACCGGGACAGACTAGGAAGAAGGACATGGCCACCGATTTCTGAAAACATTGGCCATGAAAACTTTATGAATAGCAGCGGAGCATTGTCTGATACAGCACTGGAAGATGAGAGGATGGTGCAAAAAGATCGGGCAGGACTCAGCTCTGCCGTCCACAGGGTCTCCAGGAGTCAGAACTGACTCAGTGACACTAACAAGAACTTGCACCAGGTGGGATTAGTTGCTCAACAAATGTCATTTCCCGCCTGCCTCTACTTCCTCCATACGTTAACATCTAAATTATCTTCAAAAGCTTTATTCCTTCTCTCTAGACACTGGCTCAATATTAGCCGTAAATCTATCATTCGCGTATTTTCTTGTCAGTGAACACCAGTGTATTTGCAATATAAAAGCAGCTTCCAGAAGACTTGCATGGTGGTTTTTGTTCTTTGGCTCTTACGTGGGTACCTACAGGATGCCAGGCACTGGATCTAGAGAAGTTGAGAGACAAATAAAACCTAGGTATTGACCTTGAACAGTTCACAGCCAAATGGGAAAGACTGTCCATTCTGTTTCCGTGCTTTGTCTGCATTTAAGGAATGTACAACCATAGAGGATGGAGAAAGCCAGCTCAGCTGGAGGGTCAAGAAGGCCTCATAGTGGTAGTATTTGAGATGGGCCTTGAAACTGCATGAATTTCTTCAAACGCCTAATGGAATGATTAGATTTCCAAGAGAGCAAATAGCACCTGAAAAGATAGGAAATCAGAAGCGAGCACCTCTTCAGAGCGGCACTGTGCACTTCAAGGTGTTTGATTCATGACCACTGTGACAATTGTAAGCGCTGTTTGCCAGATGTCCCCACGGGCAAAAAGTCCATGACTGAGAGGACTTTCCTCTCAGCAGCTGAGATGTCAGAAATGTGGAATTGTTGGAGGGTTTTTCCCTGCAGGCTTCTTTGAGACCATATGTTGCCTTTCGTGACACAGAATCCTAACCTATCCTTTCCCCAAATTTCCAGGTCAGCCATATCTCTCCCCATTTCAGTGCCCTTGTCCATCAGCTCCCCACTTTTCACAATCCCCTACTTCCACTCATGATTCAGTTCAAAGAGCGTTAAGTGTATTTAGACATGCTGCTGCCCATGCAGATGCAGAATCCTCTGCATGCCAGAGTGGGAAGGAGGGAGGCTGTGGTGAGAAGGCATGCAGCCCAGCTCCTGGTCAGGCCTTGTCTGCATGGGAGCTGCTGCTGGTTTCCTCTGTTGCTCAGACTTGAGCCCTGCAGTGGGTCCGACCTGTACCCAAACCTCTGGGAAAGGAAACAGCCATGCTCAAAGCAATCCAAAACACAGGGCCTGGAGCCGGGAGGATGAGTCCTGGTACCCTTTCTCTTGAAGGCCATACACTCAGTTGCCAACACTCTGCCTCTTTCAGGGAACCTGAAGGGGCACATGCAACCTCTGTGGGCAGGATGAATTTATCTTCTACCTTAAGTCTCCTGTGCATCCTACTTCTGAGTCAGTTGAAACTTCACCGTTTTATCTTGAGACCTCCCCCTCCTACATCTCAGGCTGCTTATCCAGGCGGGAGGAAATTGACCCTCTTCTCTAGCTGACATGTTCCTCTACCTACTGTCTTCTAAATGTCCCAGATAGTGGCAGTCTCCTCTTTTAGGGGGAGGAAATACATAAGTATAACATCTCTTCCAGAGAAACAAGAGAACATCAGTATTGTATGACAGATCAGACTCCCAGACAATGCTTTCTCTTTCTTGGCAACTGCACCCCCTTATCGCTTTCCCAAGACCCATTGGAGGGTGGAGTCTTTCCTGAAGGGCAAGAGGACACTCCCCCATGGACTGGTAAAGGAAATTGTATTCAGTGGTTTTCTGATTGTGGAGAAAGCTGCTGTGGTCAGAGCCAGAGGGAAGTTCTGCCTGGTGACTGAGAACCGTAGGGGTGTGCCTGGGCTGCTCTGGGAAGCCACCTGGAGTCTTCTAGTAGCTCCCACATGAGCTCTGCTCTAACAGAGCTCTCCCAAACCCTAAACTTCCAGAGAAATACAGGGCCAAGCTCCATTCCCCGCCCATCCCCCAACTTCTGCCCAGTCCTCCATCAGCCAGTGCTGCAGTCCTGCAGCGTCCCGGTAACAGTTGGTAAATGACTCCCAGTTTAGCTGCTTATGCAGGATGGTTGTGCAGTAAGAGCCTTCATCCTTATGGCAGGCACATTAGTGCCAAGTTTGCTCATTCTAATTAATAACAGTCAGTAAACACCAAAGAGAGCTAATGATGATTACAGGCCACAGCTCCTGCATGTTAGCAAACACGGCAGGCAGGTGGCCTCTCCTCCCTTCCCAGGAAAGAGGCCGGGTCTGTTTCTTGAGGAGCTGCCATGCCTCCTCAACGCCCCTGCTGCCACATTTAGTAAATCTCAGGTTACTTCTCACCTCAGTTCCCGGCAAACGGGAAGAGAACAAGGTCCATGCAGCCCAGGCAACGGAGAGGATCTGGCTTCGAGAACAGAGGGCTGCGAAGCAGGTCCTTGGGTCCATTCAGGTTCTGAGACAGCTTGCCCTTGAATTTGGGATTAAACAAATTTTTCTATTTTTTCCCTTATTTTTAAAACATTTTTTCCAATTTACAAAAGGATGCAATTTGCTTTGAAAAATTAAAATACTAGAGAAGTCTGTAAAGAAGGAACAGAGAGCCTCCCTTAGTCCTACTCCAGAGGTAAGACTGAGTCACTGGGTGGTCTGTGCACAGCCCTGGCTCCTCCATCTCCTCTTCTTTCACCAGTTCCTCCTCTGATTTTATTCTCCTCTATTCCTGTGCACACGTGGTTTCGTTCGACTACTGAATTATCCCAGTTATGAGCCCCTCCCTCCTTGTTCTGCAAAGCTTTTCCCCACTCTCTGTCCCTAGACTTCTCCTGACTCAAAAATCCTTCCCATGATCATATTCTAGGCTCGAGCAGGCAAAGAGGAGGAGTCAGCTGCACGGTGCCCCCAGAACACCTCGTCTGGGATGTTTTCTTACTTGAGTCCCTGGGCTTGTGACAATTAGATATAATTAGAGAAACAGCCTCTCACTCAGGTCTGCATCTAAATTTGCAGAATGTTTAACTTCTCAAAACAGTCCCTGACTCCATGCCCCTGGGAGCGTGGGGGTTGAAAGAACTTACTTGCTGGATTGTTGAGGAGGCTGACACCTCCATGTCGTGAGCCTTCCAAGTGGTCCCCAGCTGAATGATAAAAATGGATCTCCGGCCACCTGGGAAGGGAACTCTGTGGCTGTGGGAAGGGGCGGTTTGAGGAACAGAGAAGCTTGCTGTGGTATCCAAATCTCACCCATGGTTTCACCTTTTGCTGGAGGACCCAGACCCTCTCAATCTGTCATTTTCCCTTTGCTAATCCAATCCTCCTTCTTACAGAAATCAGTTCATTTGGCTACAACGGTAACATTTCTTCTATCACCATCACTGCAATTCAGACAAGACTCTCCTCCTCAGTGGATGGACTGCCCAGTCTATCCCACCCAGAACTGATTCTCTGAGGGTTTAAGAATGAGGGGAGTGTAAGGAACTGCAAAAAGTGATGAGGGAGCATTTCTAAGGATGTTAATGAACAGATCCAAGTAAATAATAGAGTGTGAGTAGAATGGTTTATCTGATTGTCTTTTTAAATGTATGGGACCTTATACTCTGTTTCTTTCTTCTCTTTTTTTCTTTTAAGTGTGTCCCTTTCTATGGCTCTTCGTCTTTCCTCTATTTTTTCTCTATTTGACCACTTTCTTCCTCTCTCAGCTTTCTCATTCTCTCTTCTCTCCTTTTGATTACAACAAGGAGTTGAAGGGCATTTCTAAATTTAGTTTGATATATTTAGTGCATTTATTCATCCATCCATTCACTCATTTCACCAATACTCACTAAGTTCTTACTCTGCATCCATCTCTTTACTGGTTCGCAGAATAGAGAGATGAAGAGATAATCTCTGCTTTCAAGCAAGAGTGAATCAGTTTGAGGAGAAAGATGCAAAATCAAATAAACTGATAAATGGATGCTGGATATTATGGGAGTTTAAAGAAGGTGATGAGCAGGTTTACGGGGTCATATCAGGGGAAGTTCATAGAGAAAGCGACGTTTGGGCTGAATATTGAACTGTGTTGAAGGTATCGCCAAGGACAGGGTGAGAGGCAGAGAGCAGGTGTTTGAGAAGAAGGGTTTGAGGCCACAGGAGCCGCCTGAGCAAAGGCCCAGGGGCGTGCGGCAGTGGAACGTTTGAACATCAGAAAGTCGTCTCACCCGGCTGCAGACAGTGGCGACATGAAATGGTCCGGAGGTTAGCTGCTGAATGTGATCATCAAGAAGTGGGCAAGCTACTGGAAAATGCAAACAGTGTTTCCCGTGGGTCATCAGCTGAGGGAGTAGGGATGGTGACGTTTACATTCTACCTAACAGCTGGCTGTAGTGTTTGAATTTTTATACCGTGAGCATGTTTATTTGTTAAAATGTAACAATAATAATTTTATTAAAAGTATTAAAAAGTGACACGAGTAATTTTATTGAAAGTGTTAAAGTGACAGTAATGACTGATAGCATCGTGTGCCATGGTAAGGTGTTGCTTCTCCTCCTTTCTGAGAGCAGGGAGAAGGCAGGGTGACAGCTCTGAGACTAACGCTCTTGTGTTTCCTATGCCCTCACTTTAACGCTTTCTACATTTCTTTAACAAACTAAACCAAGTGTTTTTTTTTTACCTCTAAGTAACTCTTGGTTGACTTTATTTTTCTGTTGCTCCATGACCCTCGATACAAACAAGGTTCCCCACTGCTCCATGAGCAATTCCACTTCATCCCTGGTGATCGCCCCATTTCCCTGTCACTCTGTTTCTAGACACCTGCCTCTCCTCCTCCATTCTGCACAGCAGGGATTTCTGCTAGGGCTGAAAAGTTGCCTATTAATCGCTGAGCAAAGTCAGCTCCATCACGTTTTCCAGACTCAGGAGACCGCCTGTGCTTCTTGCACCAGCCGATGCACCAAGCTGCCCGGCTCCTCTCATTTGGAGCTTTTCCATCTGGTACCAGCACATTCCCCAGTAGCAAGAGAGCCCCAGCAGCTTCTGCAGCCGCCTCAGCCACTTGGGGAATGTGAACAGAAATTGCATAAAGCAGGAGTGACAGGAGCCACACTGGTCTTTCTGCAGGGCTGCCAGCGACCCCAGGAGGAAACGAAAAATCAGCTGTCCTTGGGGTTTGCGAGGAGATTGGGAGGCCCAGATAAAGAACCCTTCCTCTTTCTTTTCGCTGCTTCTCAGGCTGTACCTTCCTTCTCCTTCTGAACCCCTCTCCCAGGCCTCAGGCCCCTCTGTATGCCCTCCTCTCCCCTTGGCTGGTCTTCCTCTTCCGGGCTGGGCTGCTTTTTCCGTCCCTAAATCCCTGGTCCCATCTCCGAACTTTGTGCCCACCCCTCTTCTGTGAGGTCCTGCTCCAAACCACCTCCTCCAGGAAGACTTCCCTAGGACCTGTGTTCTTATTTATCTCCTGTCCTCTCAATTCCCGCCTACTTCACATCTATCAGGGATTAGGTGCCCCTAGATTCTGTACGTCGACCCTATGTCCCTTTTGGAAACTCCTTGAAGGTGGGAGGCAGGGTTTATGAGTCAGTGATGCTTCCCAAATCTAACAGCACAGTGCCAGGCAGGAGGCAGCTAGAAGCATCGAGATAAGATCACAAATTTGTTTTCAAGATCACAAGGAAAAGAGCAAGAACTTTGGAAAGAGACAGAGAGGTTGAAACTCAGCCCCGCCCCCTACATACCCCGTATTAATTCAGAGATCTTGGGCAAGAGCCTGAACGTAAAGGGGCTTCTCTTTCCATTACTATAACATAGAGACAGTGATCCTTCTCTGGGAGTTTTAGAGACTGTTACTTTAGGTATGTAAAGCAAGTAACTCAGGGCTTGGATTTCACTAGGTATTAATAAATCTTAGTTCCCTTCTTTCTTTGCAAGAATTTTTTCCTTTGGCCACAAGCATGTTTTGCCTCCACTACCACCCTCTCCTTCTGCAATTTTCCAAGTCAATCCCACCCAGGCAAGAAATAGCCCCCAGGCAGTACATCCAGGTGATGCCTCAGGAGTGAGTCAGGAAAAGGCAGAAAAAGAATCAAAGGCAAATATATATATATATTCTGATTCCCTAAAAGGGAGGGGTGAGGCTTGATCATCTTCTTTTATATTCATGGTGCTTTTCCCCTCCCCAGAGACTCAGTGCTACACAAATGTGAAGTTATAATAATTATGGTAACATTCAGATTAAATGTGATACTGACAAGCCTTCAGGAGATACAAAGATTTGCTGATTCCCACTGGAATGGGTAGAGCCAAGTCTCTTTCCTCAACCTCCTCTATTCTGATCCAGCGGGACTGCCTAGGGGTGGGGGAGTGGAGAAGAGAGGCTGACCCTTTGGAGCTTTATTTATTTATGTGATATGTATCAAATGCACCTGTTGCCTCCAGGCCTCTTAGTATATCTAAATCCAGTAGTTAGCATATACGTCAAATAAAAAGAAACAAAGCAACAGCAAATTTCCACTATGGACCAATAATTTGAAGTCAGTTGCTGATACCTGGCAATTTGGAGCAGTGATACAGAAAGCAACAGTAATAAAGAGCTTCATGGCCAGTGATCTGATTGCCCTCCAAACTAGGGGTCCTTGAAGGGAGAATCCAGGTATGAATGAATGAACGAACACTCAGAGGCAGAATTCCTCCTCGTCTCCACCATTCCCTACTCTTCTTAGTGCCCCAAAAAGGATGCCAAGGAAAGTGGTAACAGATCAGAGGCAGATTAGGGAAGGAAGCCTTCTCCTTTTCTGGAACATCTTCAGATCTCACTCTCGATTTTGACAGCAGAGGCATGGAGGTGCCTCTGGGAACTCTGCTCAGCAGACTGCAATCAGGTGAATAGAAATATATGTCTGGGGTCACATCCCAGGTAGGAGAAACTCCAGGCAGAAAGGGACAGAGGAAAAGAGAGATTAAAGGGTTATTGACTGCCCTCAAGATGTCAGGAGCTAAACTCCACGTTCATGTGTATTATCCTACAATAAGCCATAGGGTAGTGACTACGTCCTTAATTTCTTAGGGAAAAAAACCAAAACAAAATGAAAAACAAGACAGAAAAAACACTGCCATCCAAGGATGGAAAATAGTCTTCCCCAAGTCACAAAGGGCTGTGTTTTCTGGTACCAAAAGCTTTTATACCCCACGTGCTCATGTGCCTTGGACACTGAGAAAGGGTTTTCAGTCAAGGACACATTCTGTTGGAGGTTATTCAAAGCTATTCCATGCAGCCCTTCAAAAATCTTCACCAGTGGAGAGTCAGGGTCGGGGGAAATAAAATCTTCACATGAGGAAATTAAATTCTGCCCCAAAGATGATTAACATCTCCTAACACTAAAAACGAGGTTCCATCTTTCAAATGATAACACACGTTTTAAGGTAGCATCCTTTTCATGTGCATATGTGTGCAGAGTGAACAATGGTGACATGGTCAAGCATGTGGCGATGTGCATTGCGTCCCACACGGTGGACTCCTGAGCCACGGGAAGTGCTTGCATTGCCCCAGGGGAAGCATGTGGCGCTGGATCTGGAGAATTAGGGATCCACACTGGCGAAAGAAGCAGGAATGATAACAAGATAATAATGAGAACAATAGATAGCTACATTAAACATTTACTATGTGCCAAGCACTGTTCTGAACACATTACATGAAATGCATTAATTAAGGCTAAAAAAAAAAAAAGGAAAGCCCTATGGAAAAAAGAAAGCCCTGTGAAATAGACACTATTCTCTCTTTTTTTAGATGAAGGAACTGAGGCTTAGATATATAAAGTAGTTTGTGAATGCTACCCAGCTGGCAGTGGGAGCCTGGACTCCAGCGCCCTGGCATTGAACTGACTCTGTGCTCCAGACCCTTTCGAGGAGAGGAGGGACTCAGGGGGATATTCGAGTCAGAGCAGCAGCTTAGAGGGAAGATAATGGCTTGTAAAGATAAGACTTCTAAGGTAGCCAAGAGAGTAAGTGAAACTGTCAGAACTATATGAGCCAAAAAGAATGGACTTTGAAGGAGGAGGGAACACATCTAGTGTGGAAATACTGTGAGATGTTCCTCAAAGAAATAAATAAATAAAAATAAAATCTCATGATTGCAATGGTCAAAGTTTAAGAACATGATATCTGCTATTATGGCTCTCTTGGAAATTCAGTTTTCAGTGTACACAAAGGCTCCAGAAAGTCTTGCAGCTGAGAAACCAACTGAACGTTGTTAAAACCAATGTGTTTCAGACACATGGAACCATGAACCAACTCATCCACCATTTTATTTTGTATCTTCTGTTACCATCCTTGTAGAAGTGAAGAATCCTCTGTCCGTGAGACTGCTCTGGGTAAAGTGCTTATCCCCATGTCTCTTTCCTGCCTGTTCTGCCCTTGAGGGGACCCACGGATGTCCTTTGCAGACTTCCTCTTGGTTATCAGAGAAAGAGACCCATGCCAGAAGCTATGGCTGCGATTGCAAACCCTGAGTCCCCAGGTACAGAAAGAAAGCAGGTAGCTACCGCCAGCCAGCCGATGAGGCGTACTGAAAAATTAATTAATGTTTTGAGGTTAAACTCTCACCTACCATACCAAGACTACCACACACAGGGTAGAGCAGAAAAGAGGGCCAAGACCTCTTCAGCATCCATAGCAGTTATACAACGGGCAGGGGAATCGAAGCTTCCTGTTGTCTAGGATCGCTACAAACACCTTTAAAGAAAGTGTCACTCAATTTACATGTTTTGATCAAAGTCTAAAGTTTTAGACAATCCAGTAGTCTCCAGTGAGCAAAAGACTTAAACGGGTGTTTTACGAAACATGTCCCAGATAGCCAATTCAACATCATCAGATATCAGGGAGAGGCAAATTAAGACCACAGTGACATACTAAGGCACGTGCCCCAGAATGAAGAAAGGAGAGGAGGAAGGAATGGAGTCAGGAGGGGAGAAGGAAACGGACAGGGAGGAAGATGAAGGGAGAAGTAAAAGGAGAGAGAGACAGAGAACAGAAAAGAATCCTGCCAATGCAGTGTTGAAGAGAATGTAGAGGAATGTACGTCTCACACACAGCTAGAGGGACTGTAAATGGGGGCAGGCACTCTGGAAAATAGCTTGCCTTTATCCACCAAAGTTTAAGATGTGCACACCATATCAGTCAGAAATTACACTCCTAGTTATAAGAAATTTGTGCACGTGTGCATCAGGGGCTGTACGCAGGAATGTTCCTGACAATGTTGTGTAAAATAGCCTGAAGATGGAAACAATGGAAATGTCTATCATAGTAGAATGAAGACACACATTGTAGTGTATTCCTTCAATGGGATGTCAAATAGCATTGAAAATTAGTCAATTCTAACTACACACAACAGGCTGACTCACACGAATCAGACTGAGCTGCAGAACACATAACGTACAACATTCCAAAACAGACAAAACTGAACTCTTACGCACTGCTTTCTTAGGTGGGAAAACCAACGAAACAAAAACAAAGCAAAAAACCCAAGGAAGTGGTTATGATAAAATTTAGGATGAGGTTACGCTTAGTCAGGAAGCAGAGTACATGAAGGGCAAGGGGCTCATGAGTTCTGGGGTGTTGGCTATTCTCTTTTTTGTCTGGGTGGTGGTTACAAGGGTATTTGGTTCACAATCATTCATCAAGCTAGATATCTATGTTTTATGCACTTCATGGGTGTTTTATTGCAATTAGTAGTAGTAGTAGCTTTTGGTGAGGAAGACTGGCCCTGAGCTAACATCTGTTGCCAATCTTCCTCTTTTTGCTTGCAGAAGGTTGTTGCTGAACTCACTTCTGTGCCAGTCTTCCTCTATTTTGTATGAGGGATGCTGCCACAGAGTGACTTGATGAGTGGTCTGTAGGTCCGTGCTTGGGATTCGAACTCGCAAACCCCAGGTCACTGAGGTGGAGTATGTGAACCTAACCATTATGCCACTAGACTGGCTCCTTTACATTTTTAAAACAAGATTTAAAAAATCTCAATGTGAACACAGACCAATTCCACTCTCCTGAGAGCTATATGAAGACTCCCGACAGCCTGCCAGACAGCTTCACCCGGGGTCCAACAGCCACCCTTAACTCTAAGGATTGTAATGAACTCATCCCTCTGGCCTCCAAGTCTGTTCCTTCCTTTGTGTTTTCTGATTTTAGGAATGGCAGCACCATCCCGTTCTGGAAACCTGGGAGTCATCCTCTCTCCTCCTCCCACATTGTTTACATCCATTTAGTTCCTAACCCTGACTTATTTCCACCTCTCTCACATTTAAAATTTTATCTCCACCTTTCACGCCCACTGCCACAATCCTGGTCAGAACCGCATAATTCCTGACCTATGCGATAGTGACACTTCCCAATATTTTCTGTGTCTATTCTCCCCTCCATATGATGTCATTTGCCTCACTACTCTCAGAGGGATCTTCCTCAAATGCAAATCTTATTAGGTCGGATCATAGTTTAAAGGTCTTCACCATTTCTCTATCATCTGTAAAATCAAGCTCGGATCTCTCCATGTGGCACACACAGCTATCTACAGCCTGGCGTCTACATATATTTTCACTCCTGTTTCCAGTGAACTTGACTTGCTATTTCAAGTTCTCTTAACCTATGGACCTGTTCTTCTCGCTGCTGCCAATAGCTTTATTCCCACTCTTTGCCTGGTCAACCTCACTCATTTATCAATTGCTCAAGGCCCAAATCAAATGGCACCTCCTCTGTGGATGCTTCTCTTCCTGCCTTTAGGTTTTGTAAGGGTTATGCTTCCCTCTTTTAATGCTTCAGTAGCTTGACCTTAGTTTTATTTTGTTACTTAACATTCTCTTTGGCTATTATGTGTTGTCATGTCTGTCTCCTTTTCAGATCAAGTGAACTTCTAAAAGACTTTGTCACATTTACACATACAGCTCCAAGGACAATGCTTGGCACAAAGTATGATCTCAATAAAAGCTGCTGAGCGAATGAGTGAACAATAAATGACTCACATGAGACCCTGTGGCAGTTTGAGACTTATGGCATACGGTGAAGCAGCTCAGCCCCTGCAATGTTTAGCAGCATGTCAGTTGTTGACTAAACACAATGTTTAGCCACTTAGGACTTTTGACAAGGAGAATCAAGATCCTCAAGGATGCAACAGCTTATAAACAAGCATTGCTACAAATACTCTTTCTTTGTATACAAAGTTTCCTTAGGTCACCTTCAAACAGCCACAAGCACATGCTCACACGCATCTACAAAGGAGTAACTCATGAGTACAAAGGAAGAGAGGATGCTACTTCTTATCGCTCTATTCTAGTAGTTTCTCCTGGCTTTTCCATTGCTTTGGACTGCTAGCTTAAGTAATTCACAAGTGCAGAACAACAAAATCTCTAGGATTAAGTTATATATTAACACCACTTTGCTAGGTATGAAAAGCAATTAGGTTTCAACAAAGTTTTTTGAAATCACTTGGCTGTTTTTTCCTCATTATTTATTGGAGAAACCCAACCTCCGCTCAGATGCTTTGCCTTGCCTTGTGAAGAGCACTGCCTCCTAGCTCTCCTCCTGGTCGGGGAGCAGAGGCTGCTGATGACATGGCATCTAAGCCCACTGCTCTTTCTGATTAAACTGCTCAGCGTGTCTCTGGGTGACCAGCTCAGCAAGACACAAGAACCTGGCTCTTTTAAGGAAGTCACACATTTTCTAGGTCATCAACATGTATTAAATACAGTCAATCTGCATGTCATAAATATAAAACGAACACAAACATTTTTCCCAACTTGTGGTCGAAGTCAATTTATACTCTGTACCATTGTTGTTTGGTCCTTTTTTGGGTGGTTCTTGGGGGAAGGATGGGATAAACTGACCAGAATTCCATGAGACAGGGTGATCATTCAGTCCTTACCATGAAATCTGTAATGAAGACAGTCTTCTAAAGGTAAAAATGCTTGAAACTCATTGGGAGTTCCCCAGGTTTTTTCTTGGTGAGGGAATGGATTGTAGAACAGAGCCCTCCAGTACTAGAGAACTAACTAATGGCCCTGAATTGCCTACATAGCCCCCAAAGTTTCCAGCCTGTGGCACATCCAGTTACGGGTCGATTAGGAATAAGCGAAGCACAGAGCAGCCTAAGAACATTTTGGGGGGCTCTTTTCTTGCTGTCATCGATCAGACCCAGCCCAGTTGTCAGCTTTGGTTTCCAGATGGTGTCTGGGGAGCGGAAGGTTCCTCGCTCTTCCCCAGGCAGGAGAGGTCCTGCTGCTGCCTTCTCTTTCCTCTATCAGTGCTGTCCTCTAGGCAGTGGCAACTCCAGAGGGCACAACACGCACTTTCTCTGACAGCATCTGTTCCCCAGAGCAGTCAATTCCCTCAGGGAACAGGCTTAATAGGACATTTTTGAATGCCCAGAAGTGACAATGCACTTCGAGCCCACGTCTCAGGCCTCCGGGGTAGCAAATAAGGAAGAATTACATATGACAAAGGGGCAAAGGGGCTGCCTTTGTTGATGGCTGGTGGCCCCCAGCTCTGTGCACACGCCTCGAGGAAGTTAACCAGCCTCTGAGGAAACAGTCAAAGGAAAGCCTCTTGCTTTTGCCAGGAAATGAAGGTTTAGCATCTTGTGGATGAAAGTGTGTGTTCTGAGAGCTGTCATGGTGGAGAATATGTCCTTGGAGCTGAAGGCAGCAGGTGAACAGAGATGGAAGATTGGAAACAAGAGTGAAAGACAATACAAGTGACAAAATTACAAACCACTATGACTCTGATGTCAAACTCTTATTGATGTCCAGTCCCCAAGTCACCTTCCCATATCAAGAGTCAGACCATTAAAACCAAAAAAGTTACCAGCACCACACTTAGAAAGGATAGAATATCACCAATTACTATAAAGTTGGAAAAACAACCTGTTATATCTAGATTACATGAAAGGCAGAGTATTATCATTTAATACTTCACGTTACACTCTTACTGGGAATGGCATTTAACAATGGATAAGTCGGGGGACCTGAGTTTAGAGCCCAGTTCTGCCACTTCCAGTTTGTGAGTTTTGGGCCAATTGCTGTAACTCCGTGCCTCAGCATCCTCCTATATAAAAAAGGTCATAAAAATTGCACCTATCTCAAAGGGAATTTTGATAAGCGAAAAACATAAATCTCTTTATCTATCTATATCTTATAGCTACCCAGGTATATACAACTATCTATCTTAGAAGACCGTGCTATAAATGTTAGCTAGTATTGTCACTTATAATCATCCCATTCAGAGGCAGAACATTAATGATGGGAAAACTTGTACACTGTCTTGGTGTATGCATGTTTGTGTGTATGTGTATGTGACTGAAAAGGGGAATTTCAGGTGATTTTTGACTTCTTTTTTCAAGTCTGTTATGACATGCAGGGGCAGCTCATCCTAGTGTTTTGAAGCAAATATTGGTTGATTGATTGATTGATTTTCCGGGGTTTCCCGGGAAGGGAAGCAGGACATGGCTGGAGTCCTCTGGGTGTGCTTTGGGGCTTCAGGTTTGTGTGTAGCAATAAGTGTGGAACCAGACAGAGGGGCAGGGTGAGGGTGGGCTGGGATGCGCTGAGCGTCGGAGGTGGCTCAGAGGACGGCAAAATCAGCCCCAAGATGCTGCTGTGGCTGCCATTCTTCTTGAAGCAAATATTTAGATGAATTTTCTCCTTCCAGCTAAGCCACTTACCTTGGGGAAGAGGAAAGAAGCTATTCTTAAAGTAGAGTAACTGAGGCTATTGCATGTGCCTTTATGGTTAAGGTGTGCTCTGAGCCAACGAGTGGTTCTGTGACCTGGGCAACTTGGCTCCAAGGAGTGGAAAAGCAGAGCAAGATTCTGAGAGCACTGGCCGTTCCCTCCATCTTATCATTGACTGCTGACCCTTTGAAAGCCACTTCACCTTTCTGTGCTTCAAGATCCTCCTTGGAAAGGACAGTGAAGACAAGAATCCTTTTTACACACGGGAAGGAGATTGGCTCCTTTAGTCATCATGACTGAATCATAGAGTCAAGATCTTCCAACCTTTTAATGCTCATAACACCCTCTTGGTTCAGGAAGCCTTGGATCCCTGACCTAAAGCCAGTAATAGGTTTATCTTACTTCTACCTGGAAGACACATTTTTAAATCAACTTGATCATGTTTTCTCAGCCCTATTATGTGGCACATAGGAGTGTGTGGGTCTTTGCTTTGGACTGTCACCTTCCTGAATGCAGTGGATTCTGTCGTTGATCCAATGTGCCTGATCAATTAAATGCTTCTTAGACCGTTTTGATGATGGGGCGGGGGAGGTGAGTGATGGTCTATTATGCCTGAATCTCTGAGCAAATGTTAAATGTAGTCTTAAGACTGGAACATCAAAAGAGCTCAGCGCCAGAGCCCCACACCCAGCTCACTTTGCAGCATGCAGCTTGGCTTTAGGGGCTGACACCACTGCTGCTACCTAGAGATTCTGCCTCAAGGCCACTGAAAAGAGAACAACTACCCACCAATGAAGCCCCATCCCCTCCTGCCTTCCGTTGACTTGTTTGGTCCTGACATACACAAATAGGAACCACCCTGACGAACCGGTCAAGCCTTTTATACGCTGAGATTTTACCCTTTGAGAACATCCATTTAGAAATAGAAACCATCTATGTAGAGAAACGGGCTGGCCTGGAACCGGGGTGGCATCTTTGCTTCCTGCAGTTCCTTCACTTGCTGCTGCAGAGTCCCCTGGCCCTCCCCTGGGCTAGCTTGTCTAGCCCTCACTCCTGGGAAGACCCCTGCCCATCTGACAGACCCATTCTGGCGGGCTTAAGACGCTGGGATTGGAACCATCCATAACTGTCCAGTAGCTCATGATTACTCAGATAATCATGGCATCAAAGGACAGAGAGATCTGTTCCCTATACCTCGGAGTTTTATATAAAAGTGTTACTGGTTTTACAATTCCAAACCTCAGCTGTGTCTCTTCTTTCCCTAGAGCTGAAGTCTGTTTTGTTCTCAAGTTTTGAGGATTTCTTCTCTTTTTGTGTATATACCCATCCTATTATTGAAATAGTTCCAAGAAGATCCCCTGAGATTTTGAGAATATCATTTGCTAACGGGATTGGCAAAATCCTAACGCTCCAAGCAGTTCCTTTCTTGGCCTGAAGAATACGGTATTGGAAAGGCAGCCAAGTACCACCAGGATCGCTGGACGTAGTTTCATGTCTTTAAGAGGACGGTGGTCAATCTGAGGGGAAGGGATGATGTTCTCTGAGTGGCTGTGCAGACACCGACTAGAACTTAAGCTTGTGGGAGAGAGAATTCAGTTTCAGATGTACCATTCTACTTGTATGTGGCTCATAGTGAGCCCAGAAAATGAAAAAAGAAAAAAAAGAAAGAAAGCAAAAAGGTAGATAAGCAAATGTGGCAAAATCTTGATAATTGTTCATTCTGAATGATGGATACATGGGGCTTATTTTGTCATTTTTCTGTGAATGTTTGAACATTTTCTTAATAAAAAGTAAAATCAAAATGTAATTGAAGGGATAATGATGAAATACATATTAGGGTATGTAAAACAAAAAAGAGCAAGAATGAGCATTTTTATGTTTATTTGTTCTTGTTTTTGTTTTGGTGAGGAAGATTTGTCCTGAGCTAACATCTGTTGCCAATCTTCTTCTTTTTCTTCTTCTTTTTTTTTGCTTGAGGAAGACTAGCCTTGAGCTAACATTTGTACCAGTCTTCTCCCGTTTTGTATGTGGGATGCCTCCACAGTATGGCTGATGAGTGGAGTATGCCCATGCCAGGAATCTGAACAAGCAAACCCCAGCTGCCAAAGCAGAGTGCGCAGAAATTTAACCACTCGGCCATGGGGCCAGCCCCCTTGTTTTTGTTTTTGTTTTTCGCTCAGGAGGATTCTCCCCGAGCTAAAGTCTGTTGCCAATCTTACTCTTTTTTTTCCTATATGAGCCGCTGTGAGAAAATGGCCACTGACAGAGGAGTGGTGTAGGTCTGCATCTGGGATCTGAACCTGGGCTGCCAAAGCATGGTACACCGGGGCCGGCCCTGAAGACTGTTTCTGTTTATTTCAGTAACCAGCATGTCTTCTGGCTGGCCTGGATTTCTCTCAATAAGCCAACCTCCACTTTTGTGCCTTCCCAGCTGTATACCCAAAGGCCTGATCTAACTTTTCTCCTTCTCTTTAGTGAAACTTGGCCTTTACAGCAGTCATGCTACTCCAGAAAGGCCCATCAGCCACACCTAGCATCTCCACCTGGCGTTCCTGACAGTTCTCTGGGAAAACAAGGAAGTGGCTCTATTTTCTGCATTAGGGATTCTGCTCTGCTTCTCCTGTCCTTCCTGTCCTCCTGCCCCTTAGCATCCATGGGAAGAGTGTGGTGTGTTTGCTTCACAGGCTCCAGTTTATGAGATGTAGTCCTGACTTTAAAGAAGTTTGTGTTTTAAACAGTAAAGTAATGTTTTAGTTCCAAAGGAGATTATAATTGAGTTTTGTATTATTCAAGATATAGGCTTCAATGCTTTATTATAGGCAACTCCAAATATGGGGCTTAGTCAAGGTGGAAATGTATTTCTCTTTTAAGTAGGTAGATGGTTTAGGACTTGTGCAGTGATCCAGACAGTCATAGCTTTCAAATCTGGTTCCAAAGCAGCTGCTTCAGTACTTACCATCACATCTGTAACCCAAACAGCGAGGAGGAGTAAGGGAACAAGAGAATCACACATTCATTCCTTCCGAAGGCATGACCTGAAAGTGGCACACATCACTTCTGCTCTCATCCCATTGGTCAGACAGTGCCACATGCAGACCTAGCTGCAAACGTGAATGGGAAATGAAGACTGGCTATTAAAACAAGAAGAGAAGAAGTTATTGGTAAAAATTAGAATTTTCTGCTACAGTTAGCTAGTGGCCCACCAGGACTCAAATTCAGGTGTTCTGACATTCCATATGGTGCTATTTAAGACATGAAACAGAAAGTTAAAAAATGATTTTCTCCCCAAAATGAACGCACACAATTTGCTACACCCCATCTTTAAGGGACCCTGCAGGTGAAGGTCTCAGACAAGACCTGAGATGCAGCTGCTCTTTGCTAATCCTAGGAAGAAATGATTTTGCTGTCTGTTGCACTTTTTGCTTCATCCTATCTTTCAATGGAGGCCAGGGAGTTTTCCAGTTTTCTGCGTGGGAAGCCACAGTTTTCCCTCATGCAGAAATTACAGAGAGAGCTGCAACTAGCATATATCTATCCCCATAGTAGCAAACACAGTTGCAGAAATTTTGATTAAAAAAATCTGTTATCCAGGGTCAGGGCTGGAATATATGTTCCAACATGCCGTAAATTTTCTAGTAATCATATACTACTTTTTTAAAAAAAATCAGTAGCTTGAAGTCAGCCTGTGGTAAAACGTCCAAGGAAGAGAATCTTTTGTGGAATTTATTTTCCATTACATTTTTCTCCGGGGGGTGCCCTATATTCCCGGAGAAGTGATCAGTTACTTACCTTCTTCATTCACTCTGCTGGCTCCCCCCATCCTCCAGTCACATCTTTGGAATATGAAAAGCTATATTCGATGCTTAATGTATTCCTCCTGAAGAACCTTTAAGGCCATCTTCATAAACACAACATTTCTCATTTAATAAACAATCACTGTCTCATTAAATGTAAATTAGTTCTTTATCCTTAGCTGTATTTGTTGAATCTATTACTTACTGTGTTTACCAATTTTGTTTCCTTTGGCTGGAAAGCTTTCTGTAAACTCCTCATAAATATAACGTTGAAATGAAGGCACTCTCTCTCTGTTTGAGCACCTGCATTAGCAGCTTTGAACGGCCCTTTCCTTAAGGCTGCTGTCTTCCCTGGGCCCCTTATGCCGACGGTTCCAATCACCTGGAAACAGCTCAGCATGATTGCTGGCTCCAGGCAGCCAACCGTGGGCCTTTGTCTCTCAGCAATGTCCACGTCCACCTTCCTGGCACAATGCGGGGGATGTCCGAGGACTTGCTGTGGGGGGGACACGTATGATCTTTGAGAAGAATAAGGATAGTCAGTCTTTTGCCGAGTAGAAAAAGAGTTCTTTGTAGAAGCAGCAGCGTTTGGCACTCTGACTCACTGGGTTCTAACAAGTCCAAGTTTCCCGGCTTATAGGGCGCAGTGTAAGGCCCATCTGTTCCAGCAGGCCTTCCCTGATTAGATAGAATGCTTGGCAAACAGGGTCTCAGATAATGGATATTTGAATATTTTTGTAATTTCCATGCTTGTGCCTAACAGCTTAGCAGTTGGCCCTATGTTTAAAGAAAATGGGTAATAATCATGACTAATGTGGCAATTTCCATTCAAACATTTCAAATGGCGCTTAATTAAATCTCCCGGTAACATTTGGAAGCAAAGGTTCACCCTGCCCACGCAGTTCATGAAGGAAAAAGAGACAGGACAGTGGACGGAATCTTCAGGAACTTGTGGTAAGACCAAACCACGCCCAAAAGCTGTGACCACTCACTTCATGGCAGCCCCAAAGAGAGCACTGTGCACAGCCCAGCACTTTCCATGGGGCTGCTCACTGGCAGCCTGGCTGGGAAAGCATCTCATGACTGGCAGAGGCCCTCAGCCATCATCGCTCATTTCCACAGTGCCTGCGAGAATGGAGGCACCGCCGCTGGTTGAACTCCTGAAGGTGTGGTGACAGTTCTAGAAGGCTGTTCTTCTGACCCTGTCCCGGTGCAAAGAAGGCTTGCTACTTTCCGGGTCACACGGACGGCTGCTGGCTGGCAAGTTGGCTCATTCAGAGCGTGTCCTAGACGGCAGAGAAGCCCTCATCGGAATCTTCCCACAATGGATGCTTGTTCTGATTTTGAAAACCTTGAATATAAGAGCTTTCCTTAACTCTCCTTGGTAGCTTTTAATGTCCAGAACCCTGTTAATAATAAAATCTAAGAATCCTAGTATTTGGAGAGGACTTAGTAGTCTTCTAGATGGACCCTCTCATTTCAGAGATGAGAAGCTCAGCCCCTGCTCTCCCACCCGCCCCAAAGGCTAAAGACATATCCAAGTTCATTTCAGCAGTTTTCATCCTATTGGCCTGGGACCTGGGTCTCCTGACCTCCAGCCCAGTGACCTTTTGCTTCAGTGTTACAAGTGGATTTTTCCTCTGCTGACATCTGAATCTATTTTTATTCCTTCAGTGCCCGTTGGGGCTGGGCAGGAGGTGGAGTGATAGGAAAATTTATCAGTACCCCATTTGTATTCATTAGTCCCATCACACATGGCCAGCACTGCACTGCCTCACTGCCCGCTCCTGGCTCCTTTGGCCTTCCTTCCATTATGCCTGTCTTCTTCACCTCCTTTTGTCTCATTTTCCCAACCTGCAAAATCAGACAAATAGGATTTACCCTCTATCCTCTAGGGATGTTCGAAGATTGATAACACATCAGGAAAAAGACTGGATTTTATTAGAATTTCACAATATCCTATTTAAACAGAAAATAGTCCACTGAGAAAAGAAATTTGAAAATAATTTTCTCTTACGTTATTTTTAAAACTTACTTTCTTCCTCTAATTATTATTGCTTTTTACTTTTCAGTCTGGTACTACCACAATTTAAAGTCTCTTATAAAGGTCCTGAGGGCTCCTGAGAAAGCAGGCCATGCACTGAAGCAGGGCAGAGAGAAGGACGATGCAGGGAGCCAGGCCTGGGAGCCAGGCTGTCATGCTGACTTATGATGGATGAGGGGAAAGTCCATTTCTCATCTGTAGTGGGGGAGGCGAGGTGTAAAGAAAGATGCACCAGGAGTCTCTGGGCGACTCATCTCGCGGCAGATGAACTCTCAGAAGCTACAGAGGTTTTAGCAGAAGAGAGAAAGAACTGAAGAATCAAATTCATTATGTGAAGTATAATCTCACGAGGAAATATCAAAACATGTCAGCAGCACCCAAGATGGGAGGGTGGGAGAGGGTGGGGAACTCGCTGATGGTTTTTGTCAGCTGCTAAACCAGGCGTGGTGGCAGAGAGGGCCCGGGTTCCCCTGCTCACGCTGCAGACAGCCTTCCCACCAAACTCCCGAGGAGGCTGGCACCGCCGGGGGCGTTTCACAGTGAATGAAATCAGGAGATTCAGCAGGCATACGGGAGACCTCTTTGAAGGCCCTCCTTCCCAGGATAAAATTCACCTTCCCCAGCCCTTTGCTTTGTGTTCCTCCCTTGTAGGTTCTGCAGACGTGGAATCTGGAGGGTAGGTCTAAACAAGCCCCTGGAAGGTGTCACATGGAGCTTTCTCGCTAGAGTGCTCCCTGTGCATTTCCAAATTCTAGCAGAGCTCTCCCCACTCACAAACAGCCTGAATCTTGCAAATGAAAATAGATAGTTTAGGGAGCCTTTCCCTGGCCCTTTAAACATGCTTGGTGGACTGGAATTCTCTTAGTCCTGCACATGCATCAGGCGCCAGCCAGCTCCTTTCCCACACTCTTCTGCAAACTCGGCCCCTCCAGCACCCCAGGGGGAGAAGCTGCAGAAAGCTTCGCCAACTCTGAGCATGGGGCAGGTTTTGCAATTTCAATCTCTGCCCTGCTTCTCATTCCCAGAGTGACCTTGGGCAAATCACTTTCACCTCCCTGAGACTCAGTTTCCACATCTGGAAAGCTGAGATAATAGCTACCTGCCTCCTGGGGGGAATCTGCGAGGCTTAATTAATTAATGTTTGGCAAAGCTTCCGAGACCTTTGCTTGGAAGAATCCGTGTGAGTGCAAATTATTATTATTATATCACTGGAGCTTTAACTCCAATTTTGCTGCTGAGGCTAATAATTATTTCTTTTCTGAAGAAAAAAATATTAATTTTAACTCTAAGTAATTTATCAGGTAGCAGGGAAAAAATTTACCATTTGTCAAGGACTATGCTGTCTAAATGGAAGTTCCAGCAGCCCCTCTCAGTGAGCATTGCAAGAAAACTTTCATGTTTTCCATCCTCCGGGGCATCTGCTCTGCATGCCCCTTCTCTGGTCCCTGCTCTCCTCTTGCTCTCCACATGGTCCAGGTGTTTGCTAGGTGGGCCAGGGCCATAGCTCTGCTGAACGTGCTTTTGGTTTCCCTGTGCTGAGGGGCCCTCGCCCCAGCCCCGCGTTCCACCAACTGCCCCATCCTCCCAGCTCTCCACACTTCCTTTGGCTCATCATAGAAGCCAAATGCCAAGTATTTTTAACGAACAAGACTTCATACAATACCCTTGGAATGATTTCAAATAACTGGGCACCCTCTCCTGTAAAAGCGTCAAACTAATTTACTGTGTCAAATGAACCACCTCCCCCAAGACAATGGCCCGTGTTTTCCAGGGGGATAAAAATAGTGCGCGGTGTTGGCAGTCATTTTCTCCCTTTCTTATTCCTGTCCCTGAGGCTTAATGGACCACCTGGCTCCCCACGCCAGGTTCTCTTCAGTCCCCCAGCAAACTTCCAGGACTTCTCCTTAGCTGTTTCTCAAAACAACCTGCAACACTTATGTTGCTGCATTACCGAGGGACAGATAGGTTTCTGCTGCCCAAGCTTTGCCCTGACCCTCCAACCTCAAGCCACACAGAAAGTCACATGAGTCTGTGTTTCTCGAGGAACGCTGTAATTGCGCATTAGCTTCCGAGCCAGGAGCAGACATTTTGTGCAAGGCTTTTTCTCTCGGTGGTTTATGCCCCTTGTTTCTGTAGGAGTTTTTGCAATGTAAAGGTTAGTGTAGACTCCATTTTACTGAGGAAGAAACTGAGGAACACAAAAATAGCTTTTCACTTCTCTTTCCTCCCTATGGCAGCTCGTCCCTATGGCACCATCCCTGCCCCAGGCTTTAAGACTCATTTTCTTGTCTGAGTCTTTCTTCTCACATACCTCTTTTCAGGAATATTCTCACCACACACACACACACACACACACACACACACACACACAGAAATGCACACACACATTTCTCTTCTGTAACCGAAATCCTTAACTTTCTCTGGGACCACTTCCTGTGTGTATTGCCCAGGCCACAGCGGTCTGCTCTCCGCTTGTACCGTCACAGTGTGTGAGACTCTGGAAGATGTACACCAGCTTTGGTGCTTCTCAGGTCTCACGTGTTGGTAAGACGGCAAGCGTGATGAGAAGACGATGATTCTGAGCGCGTAGCAGACGTCTGATTGCTGCACGTTGGCTCTTGTGATTATTTCCAGCACTGTTCCCTCTGGACAAGAGCAGCAGGACGGACTTCTATGTTGATTTCTCATCTCATCTCCAGTTGTTTCTCACCTCAAAGTCTATCTCCAGTCTCAATGAAACATCGGTCATTTCCTGAACGTGTCATGTTCCGTTCTTCTGTGCCTTTGTTCATGCTCATCCCTCTGCCTGGAATAGCATTAACTCCACTTTCTGTCTAGAAATCTCCAACCAATATTCTTGGCCCAGGCCGAGCTTCTCGTTGGTGAAGTTTCTGGGTCTGCTCCCTGCCCCCTTCCTCTCTTCCCAGGTAGTTGGAGCAGGTCACATCTTCCCGTGCGCCATCATGGAACCCTGTGGGTAACTGATTGTTAGCATGCTCTGTGCTGGGTGGAACATTCTTGTTTTCATAGCTAATTCTCCTCCTTGTCTAGGAGCATCTTGAGAACAGTCCCTAGCCCTTAGCTGGCACTCAATAAATATTTAATGAATGCATGTGTGCACAAATAAGTGCCTCTAAATTCCATGTTTTTAGAGCAAAAATTAATGATACATTTGGTTTATTTTGCTTATGTGCCAGAAAAATACTGAGGAATCTGCGTAGGGCCCTGATTTTCTATGGGACTCTGCATACTACTTCTGATAAATGTGCTCCAACGCAGCTTGCTGAGACCATCAAGTCGCTCTGTTCTAGCAAAATCATACACATATTTCAGCGACTGCTCTATCGGTCCATATTCTCAAGAAACAATCTTGATCTTTATGCCAATCAATCAACATCCTCAGGAAGTCCTGCCTTTGTTCAACCTTCAGTCCTATCAGCCCCGAGCTAGGAAACACTGCACTTTAGAGCAGGATGAGTAATCTGTGTGTACACACCAAGACTGAAGTGATTAGCAATGAAAATGTGATGTCGATATGAGATGATATTATTAGAAACGAGTTAAGTGCATTCCTGGTGTGTGCTTTTAATGTCTCACCCTTCAAGAAAACCGCCCCACACCGTGTCTCATTTTGTGCAGTCAATACGATCCTGATAAGACCTATCACAGCGCTTGCGGGGCTAGAAGAAATTAGACATTTAGGGGACTCCTCTAGCGCCACACTGATTGAGCTCAAATGATGCTGCTAAATTGACAGATGCATTTGTCCTTGCAAGCTACTAAGGCTTCTTTGCAGAACGGGTATTACAAATTCCTTAACAGCGAGGAGATAAAAACAAACCAAGAACTCCTTTATTCTACCTTTATGCTGCTTTCTCCAGGAGGGAGTCTCGGTGTGCCTGCCTGTGGTGTGTGTGTGTGAGTGTGTGTGCGTGTGTGTGTGTTGGATGCAGGGGGAATGCAGCAGGAGAGCCAAATTGTTGCTCAACTCATCATACACGCAGTGTGAGTCTTGAGCTTTCCAGGGCTGACCCTCTTTTCCTGGCCATTCTGTTAATTGAGCCAATCGTGCCAACTCCTGAAATGCGAGGACAGTCTTGTCAGCAGGGGAAGGCACCTTGCGCCTCCCAGCCAAATGTGGCACAACTTTAAACCGATTAATAAAACTCTTAAAAGGATAATACTGTTGGGCAAAGTGCTAAGGTTTCCTGCTCTTGCTTGGGTTGTATTTTTATTAAGCTGTAAGCCATGTTTTTAAGAAAAAAAGAGAGGGAGAAGAGGAAGCAGGAAAGAGACTTTTATAGCCTGCAGGCTCTTGTTTGCAGATTATTTTCTGAAGATGCTCAGTAGAATATCAATTGCCTGTGATTAGAAGTCCTGCCAGGTACTGCCTTGAATGGAAGATGCTTTGGAAGTGAGACCAGGCCCTCAGAGAAGCTGCACATTTTAGCTTTGGAAGATGGCTCAGCTGGAATTTTGCCCCCACAGCGGGCAGAGTCGGGCAGGGGGCTTGGGAGGCTGGGGCTCTGCTGGGCGATGGGCAGGGTTTGAAAGGAAGCCTTCGTACTCTGCTCCAATCCGCCTTGGTGAGGAGCAGGCAGTGTCCTCATTACCAGAGAGCTGGTCTGGGGGGCCTGGGAAGGGCTGGGCTGGGGCAGGGGGCTTAGGAAAAACCTGGAGTGAGGTCAGAGACACTTGAAAGAGCTCTGACTTCAAAAACCTGAAAAAACTCTCATTGGAAGTGCGGCTGTTCAGGGCCATTCCATGAGTCCTCTCAGATTATAAGTAATCAAATTCACCCAAACGTTAAAAAAATGTTCTTTTCTTTTTTTAGAAACAATGATAATTCTAAATGGAAATGTGCTTCTGCATCAGCTCAGTTGTGTAAATGCTGATGTTTCTGCCCCAAATAACTAAACAAAGATGCTACCTGGATCCATCCCATTTGTCCATCACAATGAGAAAGATGGTACCAGCCATGGCCGGGGGGTGGGGAGATGGAACCCCATCTGGGGTGGGACCCAGGGACTCAAATTCTTACAGATGTTTATAGTCACAGAGGTGCTGTCGTAGCACATGGTCTGCGTTCAATAGTTACTGGTAGAATGAATGCGCTAGTAAGCAATAGTAATGCCTGCTCTGGATATTTCATCTACGTGGAATCGGACGCTATGTGGTCCTTCATGTCCGACTTCTTTCGCTCAGCACGGTTTTCCACGGTCGTCCGTGTTGCAGCAGGCATCAGTCTTCATTCCTGTTTATCAGGTGCTTTCTTTTTTCCCAGTGTCTTTTATTGAAACTTCTTCTCATTTCTACCTATGGATCCAGGTTTTTCTCTCTCTCATGTTTCAAGGTCCCAGAAACCTGGGCCTTCTTGGCTTAAGCTCTGGGTTCACACTTCTCGGCCTGAGAAATCGTTCTCCTTGGCACTAGGTGAGCTTCTACTGGGTGCGTGGTCCCTGTGCAGGGCAGCTGCCGGGCTCCGAGATCAGCTTCCCAGCTTGGCTTTCCTTCTGTTAATTCTTGCACTCCTCCCGACGTCATTTAGTCTGTCTCACTCTTCCTTGCCCTCTGATCTCTCTGCTCAAGGCTTCTGACCTCATGCTCCTCCAAATGCGAATGCAAAGAATCACCCGAAGCTCATGTAAAATGTCACTTCTTGGACCTAAACTGCAGAGGCTTTCATTCTGTTCATCAGAATCAGCATTTTTAAACAAGGTTTCCAGGAAATTCTGAAGTGGGTGGTCCTGTGTCCTTCCTTTGGAAAACTTTCACTCCTTTCTAGTATACTCCTCACAGTACTGGAATACTCCTCACCCTTCTAGAACACTCCTCCCCCTTCTGGTACACTCCTCACCATTCTAGTACACTCTTCATTCTTCTAGAACACTCCTCACACTTCTAGGACACCCCTCACCCTTCTAGGACACTCTTCACCCTTCTAAACACTCCTCATTCTTCTAGAACACCCCTCACCATGCTAGGACACTCCTCACCCTTCTAGAACACTGCTCACTCTTCTAGAATACTGCTCACCCTTCTGGTACACTCCTTATCCTTCTACTACACTCCTCACTCACTCTTCTAGAATACCCCTCACTGTGCTAGGACACTCCTCACTCACTCTTCTAGAACACTCTTCACACTTCTGCTACACTTCTCACTCTTCTGGCACACTCCTCACCCTTCTAGAACACTCCTCACCCTTCTAGGACACTCCTCACAATTCTGGTATACTCATTGCCCTTCCAGAATGCTCCTCACCTGGTTTCTAGATGCCTTCTCTTTCCCCTCTTCTGTCTCTAGTCACCAACTTCTTTTCAGGGACAGGAATGGCCATTTTCCATCTAGCTCACCACTGCCTTCCCTCCCACCCCCACTGTCAAAAACCTCAAACTTTCCTTTATTCATTCACTGCTTTCTAGAAGCATTTCTTGACTTGAATAATGCTAGGTGCAAGGCCACAGAGGCAAATCGCTGGGACCCCTGATCTCAAGGAGCTCACCCTCCTGAGATGGATCCTGGTATGTCACTAACTGCTCCATGCATCCCCCCACCATTTATTGCGTGCCTATGGAATGTCCCGCGTTCTTTGAGCACAAGCCACAGCAGTGAACAAGACAGACAGGGTGGTTAGATATAAACACACAGACACAGAAATAAGTACGACATCCTCAGAGTGTTGAGTGCAGTAGAGAAAACTAAGGAGGGTAAGGGGTCAGGGGGGCCTGGGAAGAGACAGCCCCTCACACAGGAGGCTCTGAAAAGGGGTCTCTGAAAAGGTCTCTGAAAAGGTGACGTGGGAGCCAAGCCTGCGAGAAGAACGACCCAGGCCCTTGAAGATCCACCGGAAGAGCAACTGTGTGAGAAGGACAGGCCAGCGCTGGCTCCAGAGCGCCATGACGCAGCTGAGACAAGGTGCCAGGGCACGAGGAGAGGAATGCCCTCCATCTCGTGGCCCTCGTTCTGAGCCGCTGGCCCTCTTTTGGTTGAAGAAGAGCTCGTCTGCCGCTGATGCCAGGGGCCTTCTTCCCTCCACCAGGCGGAGCCCCCAGCCTCACCTGACCCTGGATGAGCATGCCTCTATGAAAACAGGCCAGGAAGAGGAGCAGAAACGATCAGTCCTTAGACTGGGGTGCTAACTAAAGTTTATTGAGACCCTTCAGGGTATAAAGCGGGCCCTAAGCAGGCAGATGACACAAGTCCTCTATGCCTGAAGGGTAGAGGGAGCTGGAATTATTCACAAATTCTGAGAAATTCTAAAACCCCGAAGTGCTCTATGAACCTTGAAAGAAATGCATTTAGAATGAATTTAGTAGGTCATGAATTTGCAGAGTCCTTCACCCACAGGATATAGTACAGGCTGAAATAATAATTTAAGAATAATAACCATTTGTTCAATAAACAGGATTGCTTATTATGCGCCAGGCACTGCAGACTCAGAATGAACGAGAGCAATACCATCCCAGCTCTCCTAGAATGTACAGGGTAACAGAGAAGACAGCCACCGAAGAGTGATTAAGGCCACGTCAGTGCAGTATCGTGGGAAGAGCAACAACTTTCAAGTACATTTCTTCTGTGTGGCCTTGGGCAAGTTACTTAGCTGCTCTGTGCCTCAAGTTATTGATGTTTAAAGTGAGGATACTAGTAGTACCTCATCGGGTTGTTGTAAGAAGTAAAATGTTTTGAATGATGCCTGGCACACATTAAGTGCTCAATAAGTATTATCCATTAGGTAACTAACTAACCATATTTTTGATAAATGCTAGGCAGGGGAAGTGGAATCAGTAGTGTAACAGGAGCTCCTTGCTCCACCTGGAAAAGCGCCCCTGACACAATGACTTTGCAGGGGCCCCAAGCGCCGTAGCTGACGACGTACATATATTGACATGAATCCAAAGAAGTCCTGCAGAGTAGGTATTACACCTCTTTTAATTTACTCAGGAGGAAACAGAGGCTTTTCAGGAAGTTTGAGCATCCTGCCCAGGTCATCTACCTGGGAATGGAACCAAGTCGCACCCAAAGCCCAGGCACATTCTTAGCACTTCTCTTGGCGAAGACGCAGTTCTGGGAGGGAAGCTCCGTACTTAGTTACCGAGGGGAGCTGGGATGTTTGGGACCGCCGTGCGTCCCGCCCAGTGGCTCGTGGCATCAAGGTCAGAGGAGAGGGCTGGGCAGGAGACACTGTGCTGTGTTCCCGGGGGGCAGGTCTGTTCTTCCGTTTATGTTCTTCGTTAAAGAGCACGGTGTGGAAAGATGAAGGGGGCCCTGGTTCCCGTCTGCAGCTGACCCAGCAGCAGGGGGGCCGCCGTCTGAATCCTGTCCTTCGTAATCAAAGCTGTGCAGGTGTCGGCCTCTCAGAACTAGGTCACAAATGGGCCTGGCGCAGACACTCCTTTTTGGTACCATGGGCTTTGGGAGGAAGAGAGCACACATGAAGAGGGGTGTCTGTCTTCCTACGTGGTGTGTTGTTCCACAACACCAGCTTCTGTCTTGGGTAGGTCACAACAGGCTGGGCAAACAACCTTAGACAACAGTGTGAGATGCTGGTTGGGCCCACTAAAATAACTTTGGCCTATAGCAGTTGATTCATGGCCACACCTGGGTGCTCCGGCTTGCAGGGAGATATACAAGTGTGCGCCCTGTGGCCTGCAGACAGAACAGGGGCACACGCGGAGCTGCCTCTCTCTCAGCAAGGATGCTCAGGCCCCAGGATTTCCCTACAAGGCAGGCGAGTCAGAGCTGCCCCCATGGATGGGACAGCCTGGCTCTCAGGCTCTCCGTGGCTAGGCCCCAAGAGGACCCCCGCCAGAGCCAAGGATCCTTCTGAAACACAGAGCAATTGAACACGTTTGCCCCGAAAGAAAGCTCTTGTCTGTTCTTCTCCAGAAGATAAAAACTAAACCTGAAACGTTCCCACTCCCACCGCAACCCTCCATCCAGTCTGGGCGTTCCCACTTCCCCCATCTCTGCTTCCTTCCCTTTGTCTCTCTTTACCTGGCTGTGCTTTGTGATCTTCTGTGTGACAAATTTCAGCTGCCACCAATGTTCATGTCGAGCATGTTTCTCTTTCCCTTTGGATGACTGCGTGCTCGGTGAACGACTTCTCAGAGATGGCTCCCTGAATAGAAATGCACAGGAGACAGACAAAGCGAGCAGCGCAGACATCCCCACCATGGCTCGGGGAGTTTAAAAAGCCCCCATTGCCCTAGAAATGAGGCTATTAAGGTGTGACATGATTCTCGCTTTCAGACAGAGGCTTTTTAAACTGCTGTAGAGCCCAATCAAGAGGAGATGAAAACTTCAGTGTTTCAAGACACCCAACTCTTCTGCTGATGAAGGAGAACACGGCCGGACGCACGGAGAATGAGAAGCAGGCTCCTGGCACACGGTCAGCAGCCTGGCTGGGACGGCTCCCAGCCCCCCCCCCCGTCACCTCCTGTCTATCTGCTCGTCCTTTCCCCACAGCCTCCAGAGCCAGCATGAGGGGTGCAAAGGGGGCTTGGGATCCAGGAAAGGTCTCCGCTGGAGTCGAGCAGGGGGCGCCACCCCACCCTTGCACCCCCTCTTCCTCCTGGGGCCGTGAAGAATCCTGAACCGGAGCAGGCAGCAGCGACAGCCTTGTGACCCGCTGGGAAGAGGGGTGAGAACTGCGAGTAAATACCCCCCTGCCGGCTTGAGCCCAGGCTCTTCGTTATCATTCCCAGAAATAGCATCTGACCCACGGAGTGACTTTGGCACCAGGAAACCAGGGTTTAAATCCTGTCTCTGCTAATTTATCATTGTCTCGCCGAGCCTCAGTTTGTTTATTTGCACAATTCCTGCCTTTCAGAACTGTAGAAAGGAACAGATGAAATGTTTCATATTAAGTGCCTCACAGTAGAAAGCCAATATAGATTAGCCTGTGCCGTGTTCTTAAATGGCAAGGAAACGAAGGCAAGGAGTCCCACCCAGCAGGTTAGGGCTCAATTCAATTGAAAGTAACTTTAATTTTCTCCAATTGTTGAGTTGAAACAGAATTTCTGCTCTTTCTCAAAGTCTCACGTGGTAGATTAATGCCTCTCTCAGTCAGGTCCAGTTCTGCCAAAGCCCCTTCTCCTAAAGCAGTTCCCTCTCCTAAGATTACCAGGAGAAGCTGGAAGGAAAAAAACAGAGATTATTTTAGCCAAAAGAAGTACCCTTGGTCCTGCCAGCAGGGACCCAGAACCCCATCCCCAAATGTCTCCTGAATCCGGGTAATACCCAGTAGCGCTTCTTCACAGAAAGGTTGGGGACCTTAATCTTAAAGGATCAGATCCTGTTGACAGGCTACTCAATCATCTCTGGGGTCTTGGTGATGAGGATGAGCCTACCCCTTTCTGCGGGTTTCTTCTAAAGTGTCAGGAGTATTTTCCACCTGGAACGTTTGAATCCCCAGAGGTTTCGTCTTTGAGCCACCGGACGTGGTCGGGTCTTAGGAGGCCATGGCAGGCTCATGCCAGGTTGGATGATGAAGACCTGTGGGTTCTCTTCCTTCTTTTGAATGCAATTTTCTTTATTCCCACTCGTGGCTCCAGCATATGAGTGTTAGGGCTGAATTCAGATTTGGGGGTGGGGGAGCCAGATGTCCGGTGTGTGTGCGCCTGGGTTATGCAAAGTTTCTGTCAGGTGCTTGGAGAGAGAGATCCAGCTCAGCCATTGGAAAATGAAACAATCTGGAAACGGCAACGTTGTTCTCTGCAGTTGCAGGTGAAGCATCCAGTGGTGACTGCAGTTTAGGAAATCATGTCATTGTGTTCCCCACTCTGTCGAGGGAAACATGAGCCAAAAGCAATCCCGAGTAACTGTACACCACATTTTTCAAGTCCCCTCATGTCCACCACTCCCTTTAATTCTTTCAACTTCCTAGGAAAAAAGGATCATTCCTATTCTCTCTATTTTGCATAAACTGAGCCCTGGCTGGTGGAGATGTGTTCTGGCCAAAGTTATTCAGTGTCAGAGAGGGAACTTCAGAATCCATGCCTGTAGTACACCCGCCGGGCCACACTGAGAGATCCAAGAATGCCCGTTAGAGCGCGTGAGTGTGTTTGAGGGGGTGTGCGCAGGTCTACGTTCCCTTAGCGTTTGTTGGGCTCCCTTCCTATGGTCCATCGTGGTGGTCAATGCCAGGCAGAGGTTCCCTAGGGGAAGGAGAAAGAGAAAGCAAAGGAGAGCATCAGAGCAGAAGGAAGGGGACAGACTGAGACTTTGTAAAGGAAGCCATATTATCGCTCCTTAAAATCCTTTTTCCTCCCTCAGCTTTGCATGAGGTCACTCAGCACTTGTCTCCCAGCAGAGAGGAGGAAGGCTCTCCACCCTAATACGCGCTGAGAGAGCCTCCGAGAGCTGGAGCCGCGAGGGGGCGCTGGGCTGTTTGATAGCAACCCCCAGGGGCGGGCCTCTCCTGCTTGCCTGCCCGCTTCAGACCCCTGACTGCCAGGGGCCTGAGCTCTCTCAGGCTTGGAAGAGACCTTAGAGAACATCGATCTCAATCTGCACTTGCTACAAGAACACCTTAGTCAGCAGGCCTTCTCAAAATGCTTTCCCAGAAATCCAGTCCCTTTGGATGTTCTTTAAATACAAGAGCAAAGAGGGCTCTATAGTTCACCAGTCTATGAAATTGTTGGACAACTATCTTCGTCTAAGGATTCACATTGAACCTTGGCATACAAAGGCTCTGAGAATGCCTGCAACCAGGAAAACTGTCAAACTATGATAAGACTAACAGGCTTTTATACAGACATGGTTTGAACAGCTTCAGTGACAGAAAGTCCACCAATACATTAAAATGCTTTCCTAAAGTGTTCTTATGGTACATATATGTCTTTGGGCTTGTAGACATATTTTATTTTCTCTTCTAGTTGAGATGTTTCTGGAACACAAGGACTATAGACCATATTACTTGCATCATAGTATACAACATATAGAGATGCTCAATACTGCTTTTTCCAAAAGGGTGTAGAAGAACATTGAATAAAGTAGTACGTCCAAATTGAATGGCATTTAGTGACGTAATCTTGTCGCATTGTCCGGTTGCTGTAACCTTTAGAGCTCAGACAGTCGAGCTGGAGCCTACCTTTCTGGAACTCTCAACATATCCCTCCTCCTTTTATCCCATTTCCTCCTGTGATTTAGCTGAACGTCTTCAAGAAAACAATTTGATGGTGTTCAGAAGCAATCACTGGGCTGGGGGGAGGGGACAGCAATAATGACAATGTTGGCTTACCCTTCCCCAAGTCCAAGAGAGTCCAAGGTGCAGGAAACTTTGCACAGACCGTCCCTGGACCACATTTCTCCCTTACTAACTCAAATCCTCCCTCTGGTACCTGTATGCTCCTGCTTTCTCCTGGCTCACTGGGCACTCTGTGGATTCCAGTCGAATTATCTCGAGCGGCAAATATACTCTAAAAGAAGGCGAAGTGCAATGCATCTTACATTACCAGGGTTAAAATTTCATTTCGTTCCTTGTCTGATGTTATTCGGGACTGTTATCTTCCATCGTGCTCAGTAGGCAATAGAAATATATTCGTCGGCAGAAAGCCAGCCTCCGACACAGTATCTAGAAGATGCGCCGGAAGGAGGGGGTCATTGTGATTTGTGCTCCCTTCCTTCCACTCTGCTCCTGCCAATTAGGGGAGGGAGAGAGCTGACCTCCAGACCATAAATAACAGCTCTGCCACTGAAATCCCCCTGCCAGAGCATGGTTCTGTGCACATTGGCTACATATTCTACAGCTTCGTGTCCCTTTCAACCATTCTCCAGCACAGCTGGAAAAAGATGAGAGGAAACAGCAGGATGTGGATATTTGAGGGGTCTTCTGTCAAAAGGACCAGGATTGGTCTGTAACTAAACGTGCTGAAGGTAAGGCCTGCCTCGGTAGCCTCTGCCCTCCCATGATGGTGCTCTGCCCCCTCCTTCCTCGGGCTGTGACCCAGACCTGCCTCCACCCATCGTCGGAGCTTTTGCCCTATTCTTCACCCCTAAGATTATCAAAGCTTACCTATCTTTCTGTCCTTTTCTTTCAATGATTTACTCTCAACTGGACACATTGGGCGAGAAGCTCTACTTCAGACCAAACCTTAATGACTGACGAAGACAGTTTCCATTTAAATAGAAGACGATGCCTCCCTCCAAGGAAAAAGAGCATCTCTAAGTGTAGGTTCACGTAGGAGCTCGGGGAACAGATACAGCTTTCAGGACCCTCCAAGAATGGCCAGTGAGCACCTGCCGGTGTCAGGTTTGATAATAAGATGAGCCCTGATATAAATAATACCATGATTGTAAACAGCAGACTCCGGAATCAGGTTATGTGGGTTTGAATTGGACTTTAGACAATTTGCTTCCTGTGTGACCTTCAGGAAGTTCTTCATCTTCATCTACAAAATTGAGTATGATAATATTACCAGCAGTGTGACTCTTGTGAGATTAAATGAGATAATCTGTGTAGACCCTTAGCACAGCGCCTAGCTCAGTGTCAATGCTCTAAAGTATCAGCTCTCAATGTACCGACAATATTAGAAGCCCGTGTGGTATAAAGGCAAATTTCAATAATTTGGGGACCAATCAAACCTGAGTTTGAATTTTAGCTCTTTTGATTACTGGCTGTATGACTGTAAACAACTTATTTAACCTCTTTATAGCATCAGCTTCCTCTTTGGTAAACAGAAATAATCATGTGTTTGAAAATACCTTGTAGCTAGGAGGCATTCAATAAATGTTTGGGGATGAGGAAAACGTCTTCTGAGCAGACCACTCAGAAAAAATGACATGGGTTCCTCTGGGCATTTAAATGTGTGCATTTCAATAATGGGCTTGCTTTGTCACTTTGTCCTGAGGCTATCTATCAACTCTCATAGCACTTCTGTGAGGCACAGAGCAAATGTGGATAGCAGTGTGTCGACTGTATTAACAAGTGAGTGTCCCAGGCACCAGTCAATACAGCCCAATCAAGCATGACTCCAGACAGACAGGTTGCTTTCTCCCTTTGAAGCAGACGTTTTCAAATTATATTTTACATCTCACTTTTTCAAGAAGGATCTAAAATAGAACATTATTAAAATATACAAAATGGGGGCCCACCAGGTGGCATAGTGGTTAAATTTACATGCTCTGCTTCGGCGGCCCAGGGTTCATGGGATCAGATCCTGGGCGTGGATTTACATGCTGCTAATCAAGCCATGCTGTGGTGGCATCCCACACACAAAATAGAGGAAGATTGACACAGATGTTAGCTCAGGGCTAATCTTCCTCACCAAAAAAATAAAATAAAATAAAATTAAGAAGAAGAAAAATATACAAAATAGTGGAGCTGCTCGGAGTGAAGGGTGTGGACGCCTGCTCCATCTCCCCCTCAGCCCCTTCAGCAGCCTCTGAGCACCTCTAAGGAAATCTGGGACTCCACGAGAGACAGTTTAGACCCCAATGTGCCAAAGCCATGGCATTTTCTTTAGACTCTTTCAATGCATGGTGTGCGTTAATGGTGATTCCCACTGTCTTAGATTTAGTCAGATTAAGTTGTGTCAGACAAGTCTCCTTTCCGACTTTGACAGTGTTTTCCAGGGAAGTGCAGTAAGCATAGTGAATTGGTATTTCAGGAATGCATTTTACAGGGCCTTTGTAATAGCTTTGTTGGAATGACGAAGATATTTACACTGAATACTAGTAAAATTAGGTATATTAGTAAGTGGATGAACAGCTATAGCCAACAGATGCTGAATCCCTGATTGATCAATGTCAAGCAGTGGGCCGCAGGATGCAGTATTTAATGCTTCGGCTACGTCCTGAAGCATTAAACGTTTCCATTGGCAACTTGGATGAAGACAGAGAGACGACACTTAGCAAATCTGTGGATGACATGATCGTGAGGAAAAGCAAATTTGTCAGGTGATCGAATCCAGAAAGATCTTGTCGGGCTGGAGGAATGGGCCAAATCTAAGATGATGAAATTTAACGGTGGGGGGAGGGGAGGAGGATGCATACCTTATAATTAGTTTCAGTAAGTGAATTATTGAAATAAAGGTCTGTGTCACCCTTGTGTTAGCTTCAGGCGAGCCCTGGTAGCTGCAGGAGCTCCCCTAGGCTCAGGGCCCTTTAGGACGGCCCTTCGGGGAGCCCGAGTGCCAGGAGACGGCAGCGGAGGCAGGCCGGTGCGTCAGGCACAGCGTGGGTTCTAAAGAAGTCATGGCTGCAGGAAAGGGTGATGGGTCAGAGCTGGAGCCATTCCAGGCTGCGAATGGTGACAGGAAGCCAGGCGCATAGAATGACTGTCCCGCTCGCTCTCTCCAGGCATTCTCATCTCGAGGCCTGGGCACACCGTCTTTATGGGCCCAGGCTCTAGACTTAGACGCTGCGGGATCAAATACTGGCTTTGCTACTTACCAGCTGTGTTCCTTTAGGCAAGTTACTTATCTTCTCTGTGCCTCAATTCCTTCATCTATAAAATGGAGATGTACTTGTAGCTACCTGCCTCGCGGGGTTCTTGTGCAGATCCAGCTCAATAATGCATAGAAAGTATTTGTTATTTCGACTGCTGCTCACTGAGTGCACAGCTTGATCGAGGGAGGAAGGGCAAGGCCCACACTTCTTTGGGGGGAAGCTTAGCAGAATCAAAGCAGAACACTGAGCGCGGGAGATCCCGAGGCCTGGAAGCTTAGCAGGACCGTCACAGGAAGCAAGACAGGGAGCCAGTCACCAGAACTGGATAACAAGGAGCAAACTGGATTTGGGGGCCAAAATGGAATTTAAGTGATCAAAAGAAATGCAAAGTCCCAGTCAAGGTAGCAAGCAGTGGAGAGCCTGGGGCATTAGGCGGGTACACTTTGAAGCCCTGGTGTTTGAGGTCAGGATTGATTGTAGACACAAGGCAGAGTGGACACCGTTGTGGACAGTTCCTGCTCTGGACCCTGTTCTGAGGAACAACGGGGCACTGAGGCTGGAAGTTAGGAAGAGGCTAATAGATTGGAGAAGTTTCGTTTTAGCAGAGTAGGAAAGGAAGAGGAAAAAATGTGCCGATTTTATGGATTGTCAGTTTCCTACAAGTTACAAGACTGAGGTATATGTTATATAAAACAAAAACATTTTTGTGTGCCGCCTTGCCCTGAGCCCATCAGACAATGCCCGGGGCTCCACGCTAACCATCGCTCCACACTTTTAAAAGTTAGAAGCAGCCCATGCTGGCCAGGATGGGGAAGCGACACGAGTGCACGTTGCATGAACAGAGGACAGGAGAGCCTGCAGTGTGCCTTTGAGGGAACCACAGCCGAGTCCACACACGACCATGCGGCCTCTTCGAATATTCGCAGGCTGTCTCGTGAAGGAAGAGAGGCTAGTCCTTGCTCAACATGCTGCTGAGGAACAAAGGATGGAAGGTCCAGGGAAAGAATTTTAACTCTTAAATTCAAAACCAGTGAAACGCCCAGGATGGAAGCCTCAGCCTGGAGAGGGGCGTGCTTCCCGAGGGCTGGCAAACACACGGGGGCGTCAGCGCTGCTTCAAGAGTCAGGCTGATGGCGGTCTTTAAAATTTCTTCCCAAACATAGCGTTTTATGTTTTTATGAAAACTGCTACAAGACAATTGAGTAAATCCCAGGATTTTGGCTGTGGTTCCAGTGCATGAGTGCCATCTTTGGAATGGCTGTGCTGGACGTCGTCTTTGCCTGCTGTCAGTTGTAGAAGTCCTTATTAAGCGAGCTGTAGTTCTCTGCCGAGCCAGGAGGTGGAGCCAGTCTATAATGTAGCTGGAGGACCCCCCAGGGAGGGCCGAGCAATGAAGTTGAGCACTGGAGCTATCTGTGTGGATTGGCAGCCATAAAGGAATGTGAGAGCTAATCGGCCGCCATCTGTCTTCATTTTGCTAACCCCCTCTATTGGATGCCACAAGCAGCTCACTTCCTATATTTATAAACATCCCCAATCAGTCATTTCTCTGCCCGCTGTCACATATTTGTGGCATTAATGCTAGCTGCTTTATCATAGATTGGACTTCATTTCAGGCATAACTCTCCTAGACTGTGGTTGTGAGATCTTTATAGCCACATTACAGTCTACAGCTGAGCTGTGATTACACATGAGCACTGCAAGGCCACAAACAGTGATCTGGCCCACACCCACCCACCTGCCAGCCCTGCCTTCTGCGGGCAGCTCTAGATCGTGCTATAGACATAGAAAAATTGGACCTTGAGCGGGACTTGGAGAACAAAGGGGCGGGCACACTTTCACGAGGACTCAGGACAGATGAGGGCTCCTCCACAGGGCTGAGAACTCACGGAACTGTCTCCTCTTGGCAGAGTCCCAGCAGACGGACAGAGTTAATGGAAGGAAAAGAGAGGTGAGGGAAAGAAGTTTACAACTGAACTGACCTTTCTTGGGAGCCCCCAGATTTCAGAGGTGACAATGGGGCCATAGGTTTTCTTTACCTTACATCTGAATCAGGAATAGAACTTAGCATTTCTTCTTGCTCTCTGCCTCATGCTTGCCACGTTTGTAAGACTGCTTTTGTTACAGAAACAAACAAAAATCATCTTTTTTTGTTTCATTGCACTTGGGTTCTTGTGTGTCTTGTGAATGAACCCTTGGAACCACAATGACGGGCGAAGTAACAAAAGTTCCCTATCTGGAAGTCATGGCAGCCATGAAGAGGTCAGAATGCACAGTTATTCTTGGTCAGTAAACAAACAAAAAAATGGGGAGGGGATAGTAAAATTTTAGAGAATTGTGGGCCTCTGGTCGTTGCTAGAAAAGTATGGGATATTGGGTATGCCACCTGCATTTTCAAAGAAAATGCTTTTTTATTCTGAAAAACCCAAATTTTCAGTCCTTTGCCATGCTTCCTTCTTGCTATTCCCAGTAGCCTGGAAAAGCTCTCCTCGCTCTGGTGGGCGGAGCCTGCTCTTCCTCCCCAGCGTGCTTGAGTTTTGGAGGCTCTTCCCAGACCCCCACAGGTCTCCTCTCACTGCCCGTGGCTGCTCAGGCCTCCTCAGGCAATCTTGTCACCTCTTCACTATGTCGTCCCACATCTCTGTTCCTCTTTATCCTCAAATGTAGATACTGTTTCTTCCTTGTTCCCCAAAGAGGCATGACCACGTGATGGTAGCAGGGGGTGTTGCTTCAGGGGAGAGGAGAAGTCTAATTAGATATAAGACGCCGCACAGTGAAACCCTCACTCACGGCCTTTCCCTGGCGTCCTCCCGCTCCTCCTGTGCCCGGTCCTTCCCTGAATCCCAGGGCCCTGACCTGCCCTCTACTCTCCCTGCCTCTTCTCAGGGGAGGGACATTAGTGCCCCGGCCATCCTCACTCCCCAGCGTTTGCTCTGCCCGCAAAGAACACGGGCTTTGACATCGTTATGTAGAACATGTCCATCCTGAGGGTCTCAAACTCCCCTTCCAGACTGGGCTCTGATCCTCAACTCTCCAAACCAAGAGGCCCGCTAAGGTCCTCCTCGCCCTGCATACTCCCACCCTCCTCATCCCCCCGACAGCCAGCGCTACTCGGGACAGGTGGGTCCTGCCCCCGTCCCTAGAAGGCAGAAAGTGCTGCTGCTGTGGCAGTTACACCCCTTGGGGGGTTTCCCATGCTGGCGAAATCTGCTTTACGTGAACACCAAGAATAGCCTCGCGGGGGGAAGTATGGACTAGAATCTACACTGACTGGCACCAACCAGCGTATGAGAAACATGGAGCATGGAAAAGCGGCCAGCTCTGCCGCCTGTCAGCCGGGCCCTGGCTGTATGTAAATGAATCCCCCGGTCTTTTTTTAGAGCCGTAGCAGTAACTGCACGTCTAAATTTAAGTGGGATGCTGCTCAAGTTAGCTCAGCGGTGAAGCCGTGCGGCAGAGTTGGACGGCCTGCATTGCCAGCCCAAGCTTTACCGCTTACTAGTTTTGTTTTGTTTTGTTTTCCCTCTGGAAAAGCTCCGTTTTCTCCTCTGAAAAGGGAATAATATTCCCCTCTGAGTTGGTAGGAGGAGCAATATTCACCTCAATGCCTTCAAGGCACTTAGGACAGTTCTCAGTATGAAGTTAGCACTCAACAGCTAACATATTGATATTATTGATAACAACCAATGTCACCTTCCCCAACTACCACTTTTCTGTCGAACAGACACCTCAAAAATCAAAAAGCAGGGGGCTGGCTCCGTGGCCGAGTGGTTAAGTTCACGCGCTCCGCTGCAGGCGGCCCAGTGTTTCATTGGTTCAAATCCTGGGTACGGACATGGCACTGCTCATCAAACCATGCTGAGGCGGCGTCCCGCATGCCACAACTAGAAGGGCCCACAACGAAGAATATACAACTATGTAACAGGGGGCTTTGGGGAGAAAAGGAAAAAAATAAAATCTTAAAAAAAAAAAATCAGAAAGCAGCCTCTTCTCAGACCTACTCAGCTTAGGGGTGCTGCCACTGCATCGGGTCAGAGCTGGGCAGGACCAGAACTCTTGCGCTGTCAGAACTGGGGACTACTGTCTCCAGCTCCCGCCAGCCGGTCTCATCTCCTCCCGGCTGTGGATCAGGGCCGCACTGCCTTCAACTGAGGCGCTCAGGAAACCTCATGGATGGGACATCCTTCAGGACGAGGGCTCCAGCGTGCTCTGCTGTTCCTGTGCCCCGCTCCCGCGTGGAGGCCCATCTCTCTGCTCACTGGGAGGACCCCAGCGCTTTGCGAGCCTGTTTCCACGGAGCTTGGGAAGCGGTGACGGAAAGTGCTCTCGCAGCCTTGGGTTCCAACAGAATGGATCATGGTCTGGTTTTGCAATTGGATTCAGAGTCCTGAGCTGAAGACCATCCTGTTGGTCCTCGAGAGCAGAGAAGGTGGTCTCTCTGCACCTCGAATTTAACTCATTTCAAAGAAATTTGAAGTCTCATAACAGTGCTCCCTCCCTATCCCCCCACTACGTCCTCCCCATTATCTAACTCTTTAGCCCTTGTGGCAAATAGATATTAAAATATTAAATCTGTCCAAGATATCTTCTTCATAAAATATTAAGGGAAAATGTCTGTGTTAACAATGTTTTAGCATGAAATAATAAACAAACTGCAGTAATTGGGTATTTTTCTATTTTTCTTCTGAAGGTCATATGCCTCCACAAAAATCACCCTGGCAAACGTGCAATTCAGAAGAGTAATCGCACCTCACATTCAGAAACTGTGTTTTTCCATGTTCAAAGAGCTTTCTTAAACATCAATGAGTTCTCCACCAAATACCCTGGGAGGCGTGGATTGACATCTGCTAGTGCGGACGGAGACTCACAGAGAGCAACGCTGAGTCCCGTCTCACATCACGCCAAATCCTGGGGCGGGGATTCTTACCTCGATCTTCACGAATGGACCAGAAACAAGCCACAAGTGGGGCTTAGGGACCGACGGTTATTTATCCTGAATTTCTTAGGGGTTAATTCTTCTCCTCCATTCGCGTGAACCTGACAGATGAACTCCTGAGAAACGCTTTCATCTCTCCCCTTAAATCAGATATTCACTTGTTCCAAGAGTCCTCAGCTGGAAGAGGTCCCCCTGCCTAATAGAATGGGGACTACATGATTTTGAGGGACCATTTCAGCCAAAAGTGATCTTTCCTAAGTGCCAAAAATTAGAAGGAGGAGGGCTGCTATGGGAGAGCACAGATCACAGAGGTCCCCCGCATCTTCCTGGACTTCCATCCACTAGGACCAGGACAGGCGGAAAGCTCAGAGATGAGCTGGCTGCAAGCCTTCTTTGGCTGACACCCTGCCCGAGTCAGGAGTGTCTGTCCCCAGGTCCCTGCTCCATGCTTTCTTATGTGCCCATTGCATAAAACCTCTTGCAACCATTCCCAATAATTGCAGCATAAAAAGTGAGCTGATCAGCATCCGACTTTTACGGCCAGCTACTAATCCAGCCAGTGTTTTCTATTAATACTTTGCTTTTATATCCCAAGATCGCAGAGCAATTTACAAAGATTAATTAGAAGCACCTCAGAACTCTCCTCCTTGGTGGAGGCCAAGAGAGGGGAGTTCAATTAGTCTCCCCCTAGAGTGGGTGTGAGGATCCTAAGTGAGGGCTTGTCTGGTTCAAGCCAGGGCTGTATCTGAGAATAAAACCCTCTGTCCCATTTGCAGGCAACAGAGAAACAGTGTGTCATTCGATATTCCCAAAGGATTCAATTGAGAGGAAGTAACCCAGCTATATGTGTTTATTTTCTATTTGAAAAATAATGTAAATACCCAAATTTGTTACTACCCCCTGGGTCCTGGCAGGATGCCTAAGATATCTGCTGTTTTTCAAGATTACAGTTCGCGCCACCCCAGGCTGGCCCATTTCACTTTTTGCTCTTCCCTGGCCCAGAGCCTACATTTCGCCGTTCCCTGAGAGGTCAAGGGTAAAGCTGGTGTAAATGTGACCCTTTGAGGTGTGGTAGTATGTGGGCTGCCTTCTCGGGCTCCCCCTCCTGGTGCACCATTGGGCCTGGCTCTGGGAGAATCAGCTTGGCACAGAATAGGCAATGATGGTGGAGAAAGGACTCTATCAGGCCATTGAGGAAGCGCAGCTGTCGAGGGGCCAAGGGGAGGGGCCGGGGGAAAGCTGCAGTGACGTTCTGTTTTGTTCTTGCAACCAAGGCACAAATTAAGGCAAAATTAGAGACTTTCTTTGGGAGATTGGACGGATGGGAGGAGGAGGAAGACGGGAGAGCAGAGCTTTTAAGGACAGCAATTTGAGAACATCTGAGACAAATCTGTGGTTGATTTTTTTTTGCGGTTAGTTAGTGACTTTCTTTTTGAATTCCGGAGAGGTTTTCCCCCCTTCCTTTCCCTTTTTGCACCGTGCACATGTAAATGTGATTGAGAATTCTTTCGTCAGATCTGCTGCCTTGGCAGCCTTCCTGCCAGCTGGCCTGGCTGGGGGAACCCACGCTGGTGGCTGATTGCGATTGACAAGTCCTCCCAGGCTTCGTGGGAGGAAGTTTGGCTTGGCAGACCCTGCCAGACCCTCGTCTGGGCTTTAGTGCCAGGAGGGAAGGAGGGCAGAGGGGACCCCCAGCAGGACTGAACTTCTCTCTGCCCAAGGAAGGTGCCCAGGCCACCACCACCATTTTGTCTTTGTCCACACAGCACACGTAGTGGCTGGTGCAGAATGCTTCTTATTCTCATCAGGATACCATTTGGTGCAGAATCTCTGAGGCCCAAAGTCAGAGTGCATCTTGAAAGGCCATGTAATCCGCACCCCTTCCTCTGTCTCCAACTCCGGCACTTCATCAAAGCGCCAAGATATTAGAGGTGTAAAAATCTTGCCCACGCAAAATCACTGTAGCTTATGGCCAATTCTGCCTTTTTCTTCTCTATTTCAGCTCATTCTCTTTTGTGTCCCCTCTTCTTTCCCACCCTGGCTTCAGGCCATGTCATTTCCTTGTGTTTTTTCTTACTATCTTTCCTTTCGTCTCCTTGGCCAGCAAATTCTCACCAATTTACCAAGACCTACCTCAGGGCTTGTATCCTCCACCAAGTTCTCTCTGGCAACTAAATGGGGTAATGTTTACAAACTGTTGAGCGCAGAGCCTGGCATATAGTGACTGCTGTCTAAAAGGTCAATGAGATGATACCCTATCATAGTTCATCTCTAGTGTGTGTGTATGTTTTAGCTTAGTTTTTTTAAACAATATTTCACTTCTTCCTTCTTTGTCTCGAGTTCATAAAGCTACAGTGTGCAAAGACTCTCTAGAGGTCACTTTTTCTATAGGTGGCTGTGGCAGTCAGCCACTGAGAGGACCTCCGAGATCCTCTCCTGCTGGCACTCACGCCCTCGTGTAGTCCCTTCCCCCTGAGATTGGGTGG